>NW_021703772.1:11483738-11693882 GCF_005190385.1 Monodon monoceros
TATATATATATATATATATATATATATATATATATATATGTATCTCTCTCTCTCTCTCTCTCTCTCTGAAAGGCCTAAGATTGCAAGTCCTTTGATTCTTCAGTTTTCCTCCTAGAGACTTATCCTGAGTAAATAATTGGACAAATGTAAGATAAAATGTGTATAATATGTCCATAATAAAACTAAAATAAATGTCCATCAATTCATTGATTTATGTAGGAAATCCATGTAAATAATGATTAGTTCTTATCTATTGATGTGAAAATATGTCCACAGTGTATTAAGTTTGATTTAAAAATTTAGTTTCAAGACAGCATGCTTTTTATTCCATTTTTGTTTAAAAATATATTTACAAGAAAAAAGTTGAGTGGGGGTGAGGGTTAGATCATGGCAAGTTTTATATTCTTCTTCATAATTGCTGTTGTTTTTACAGTGAACATACACTGTTTTTACAATCCAAAAAAATTTGTTTACATTTTGAAAAAAATAAGACCAGATATAATTTTTTCAATTTTATTCTTAGACAATACAATAAAATAATATTTAAGTTGTAATTACAGAAATATTAGTACATTACAACATTGTAATTTTGTCAAGATATAATATAAAATATTCAATATATTTTAAATATATTTCATTTGGTTATAGAGTAAATATTAAATTAAGTTTAGTAGCAGTAAGTTACACTGGATGCATAGAAAAATCTTTGTAAGTTAAATTAACAATAAAATTCAAATTTAGAATTATTGTAATACTTTTATAAATAAGTTACTTAATAATGTTTATCTTGTAAAAAGACCTTTGAGAAATCCACTATTTCAGCACACGGTGAAATTCCAAAGTTGAAGCCCGAAATTTAAAAGAAACAAGTTATTTACATTTATCTACAAAGTTAAATCTTCCTAACCTTATTAACTACTGATAGGTATCTGGAAAGGAATGCACATGAACTATGTTTTAATGCTCAGTCTTAGAAGTGGGACTGAGCAACTGTTAATATGGCTTCATTGGAATTTAAGGTTTTAGCATCACTTGTCTTCCTCAGAAGTTAAACACTGATAAGAGGGCAAGAAAAGATGGAGGCTTGGGGACAAGCAGAGGCCAGTCATTTGGCATTAGCACCAGTATAGAGCATTCACTTATTAGTAAAATTAGATGACCTCAAGGTCATTTGTGATTTTGGACTTTAAAGAGAGGCATGGATGGAGCAATGATACTGGCAGTGAACCAAAGCCAGCTGTACCTGGTAACTGTAGAATTGTTTCTTAAGTGTTTGCCTTGAGCAGTTCTTCCCAATCAGAAATCACCTGGAGGGTTTGTTAAAACACAGATTTCTGGGCCTTACCCCCAGCGTTTCTGATTCTAAAGGTCTAGGATGAGCCCTCGAATTTGCACTTACGGCCAGTACCCAGATACTGCTGATGCTGCTGGTCTAGAGACAACATTTTGAGAATTGCTGACCTACACAGGGTTTGTGGAGATCAGCTAGCCCTATGCCATGATAGTACAATTAAGAGAGTAGGATATTTTTAGAGCAAAAGAAGTCTTAGCATCAGATGAGTCTAAAAAAAAATGAGTCTAAGTAAATAAGTAAAATGCACTTCTCAGTTTAAATGTAAAAATGGCTTGACAGTAGTCACATGAGCAGTGAAGGATGCCAACCAAGGTCACAGTCTGTGCTGTCCTCTGGGGTCACATCTTCACTTACAGAGCAACTGAGGCTGAAACAATAACCTGAATTTAAATATCAGCACCACCAACTCCACCTAGGTGGATCAGGAAGCATAGTTGACATACAACTGCCAAACTATACAATTCGTACGTTAAGATTTTTACACAATGGACTCTTTCAATGGTTTGTAAGAATATCAAAAACATGTTTTTACAAAGGAAGAATTAGATAGTTAACAAGGGAATAAATCTCTGAACACCCAGTTTAAATGGAATATTTAGAGCAAAGGAAAAATATTCTGAGCCTGATTAGCTAACAAATGACTTTTCTTCCATGGATTGCTGAACTACTATTTTATAAGGTATGCACCAAGATTTATAGGGATGGGGATAAAGTGCACATCTAGGAAGTAGTGTCCTTGTTATTTGTGTGGATGTAATTAATTCACTAGGGTAAAAATTGTATCTGTTTGAATATAAGCAAGCTATATTGCTGCAGTGAAATGAATTCAATGGACAAACAAAAATATCTTTTAAAAAATGTAAACCAAAACCAGACAGTATTTCCAAGGCTATTATGATTCCACTCAGAGCAACCCCCTTTTGGCCATAGTCTTGGGTATGTTTGAAAAAGCACTAGAAAAATCCATGAACCTCAGTTCAATTCCAGTTCCCTTAGGCCTTAGGTTACTCACCAGGTTTAAAAGTCCAGTTTATTCATGATGCTCTAGTATTCCACTTGTCTCCATCCCCTTCCCTACCCAGGGTCTAAAGCTTTAGGAAGCGGGTGGTTGGGCAATCTAAAACAGATTTAGCCTCCCTGAGTCTCCAAGATTGGAATAGAAGGGGGGCAAATCCTGGGAATCCAGTAGACCAAATAGCTCTTAACTTGTAGCATCAAACTTTATACAGTCACCATTTACTTAGTGCATTGGATACAAATGGAATACAATTTCAGTGATATTTTGTGAAAAGCCTACTGCCTTGAGTTAGGGAACTTTGACACAGTACAGATTTAGAGAGCAGTATCACAGAACTAACTTAAAAGAATGCTTTGTTGTGTGGGGAAACAAATAGAAACTTTGTACTAAGCCATCATAGGGCGATACTGTTCGGTTAGAGAAAAATACTTAAATAACTGCATGTTCTTTATCATTACTTGGTTATTTAGGATGAAAAGTCACAGTTCTATTTTTTCTTTATTTTTCAATGTCTCCTCTTCATGCACACCTGACAGCGACTTATTATCTTTTCTAACTCCCCAGCTTTCACAGTTGACGGAATAGGTTTTCTGAAATAAAAAACAAAACAAAACTAAGAAAAAAACCCACAAAAAGTTTCATCAATTTATAGATAAAAGGGAAATACTTCCTGGGTTCGAGTTTTATTAATGAATATTGTAGCTCATTTAAACTTTATTATAGGGAGGTATATTTCTGAAGAGGTATCTATGTCAGTATTTTAGTTGTATTTAGCAGCAACTTGCAGGTGCAAAGTTATGGATCATTTTTTCTGAAATAAAAACTACTCTTATTCTTTTAATACTCTGTATTACTCACAAGTCTTCCAATACAGTAAATTAAGATTAGCAGATCATTTAGTGTTGACAGTTTCATTCAGTAGTCTATAAATTCATATATAAATATTAAATACATTTAGTGATGACAAAAATCACACTTTTTTTGGTCTTTATTGGTACAGTAGCACAAACCAGGGCTGCCTGTTGACTCTAGACCACTTGTAAACTGGATTTTATTGGCTAAACAGGCTAAACAGGATTTTATTGGCATGGGGAGATGTTTTAGATGTGAGTACATCAACACACAGGGCATGAAAATCTAACATAGGCAACCTTTGAATCGTTATGCAATTGAGTCATCAGATTAAACGTGACTGTGAATAGTTACCTGAACATTCTTCTGGGGTCTAATGAAGCCAACCAGAAACTGTAGGAATTTGAATAGTAGTTGCATGTTCCTCTTCCATGACATTCTATAAATGGACTGGCTCGGAATTCTTCTAAGCAGGAGCCGGGGGATGCCAGTGCCTGCCCAGCGCCCTCTGAACCTGCACTTGTGAACTATCATAATAAAAGTATCCAAATAAGAATTCTTTGCATACTGCTCACATTTTCAGTGCTCGAAAATGTTCTTTGTTGTAATAGAAGACAGTAAGAAAAAACCCCAGAAAGGATGAATTAAACCTCTTGTGTTTCTTTACCCAAATTTACTAACACTCCAGCTACCTTCCAAGTTGAAGGATAGTCATCAAAAATAAAATAAAAGCTATTTATTTTGCCTGGAATGCTCTTTTCCCCAGGTCTGACTGGTTCTTCCTCGTCATTCAGGGGTCTGCTTAAATATAACCTCCAAAAAGATTTCCTCGACTTCATCCCTATCAGTCTCTCCCCTTATCTTGCCTTATTTCCTTCCTAGGACTGTTCACCACCTGAACTCATTACTATTATTGTTATTTTGTCTTCTTGCTTATATGTCTATCACTAGGATATAAGCTCCATGAGAGCAGGAACTTTGGTTCACTGCCAGTATCCTTAGTACCTAGAATGGTCAAGGCATATAGTAGGTGTTAAATAAATATTTGGTGAATTAATGATTGAATGAATGGACATCTGTGAGTAAAGAAGGGGGAAGAGTATATCATAAATGATGCTACACAGAATATGAATGACCACTAGCCACATTTGTGCAGGTATCAGAATCACAAATGTTAATCCCTAGATTTCTTCATTTAGTACTTACATCTCGGGAATTTTTCTTTAAAAGGCTGTTTCTTTTAGTTCCCATCTTCATAGGAACTTCAAAGGGTCACAGTATAAGGCAGAAAGATTTTGGAGCAGACAGGCTCAGATTCAAATCCCAGTCTTACCACTTACTAGTTGTGAGACCCTGGGGAAATTTCTTTACTTCATTCTTACTTGTAAAACTGTAGATGATAGAAACTACCTTGCAGGGTTTTCAGAAGGCTTTTGGAGGATATATAAAACAGCTGCCACATTTTTAAAAAAAGGCATTCTATTACCAATATGGTAGCTACTCTACACTTAAATGTCTTACTTAGAATTTGTGGGTAGTCTCTTTCTGAGAAGTCTATTTTTTAAAATGCTCCATTATTTACCAAAGAACAACTTACTTGAAGTAAAAAAAAAGTATATTTGCAGATTTTCAAGCAAATATCCACAACAGACTGTGCATATTGATGTCAAGCAATATTCCTGGGGCCACGTCTCATCCAGCCCAAGGTAAGATTCCACAGATTATCTTTACTATGAATTTACTGTTCCTTTTCTCCTTACCATGATGAAAGAAAATCCTTTCCAGAGAGAAATCCAGCCAGGAGGACATGAGGGGATATCAGTAGTTTGGCTGTGAACAGCTATGGCAATTGCAGGACCTTCACAGACAGTGCATCTGTAACACGAAACAAAGAAGATGGCAGCATCGCCACTTTCTGCACCATGACGTGCTGCCTTACATTCCATTACAAACGAAGTGATTCAACTGCTCCCATCACGAAACTAAGGGATTGGGATTTTACCTGCTAATATAAGGCTCCAGGGCCCGGCCAGTAATTGGAGCCATGTCCACTGGCATCAGAGCTGGTGTTGAGAGCCAGTATGAATAATCGTTTCGAGATGCGAAATTACATACATCATTGATATTGCAGAATAAGAATGGCATTGTAGTAAATCTCTGCAGGCAGCTGCCAAGAGTTCCTAATAAAACATCAGACTGGGTGTCACTTTCAGTAAATTCAAATTATTTTGATTATCATTACTAGATAGAGGCTAATTAAAACACAACCTATGGCAAAAACTGGAGAAAGACAACACAAAAGAGCTATTTACAAAATGTGTGATTGAAAAGTTTTAATACTGATAGAAATTAAAGATCCAATAGGGAAAGAAATCCTCCTTCGTTCTTCCACCTTTAACACTTCCTGTGGCCGTTTCTAATCAGTCTAGAATTTAAGGACTAGCAGAGGTTGCTTGGAAAAATGTCTGCTTCAAAGTATTCCCAGTTCTTCATATGTATATGCTAGCCAATAACCAGACAAATCTTTAGAAAAGATGTTACTTTGAAGATTAAAAAGCAGACAGGTATTTTAGTGAAAAGTCTTTGCGTTGCACAGGGTGAGCTAGATTGACATTCATGAGCCAGGCCCCTTCTAGAGCTTACATTCCGGAATGAATATTAGACAGGCCAATGTCTTATTTACTCTCTTTAAAAAGTGCTGTGAGATACTCAGGTGGTTTATACTTAACTTCAGAGGGAAGTACCCCATGCCATAAAAATGTAGAGTCTGCATGTGGAACAAAGTAGCTAGAAATGAGAACGAGGGCATTACCCAGGTCCTGTCCATGGGATTGTTCATTTCCTTGTACAAAGAGAAGAGAAAACCCACTATAGAGTGGTTCTGTCCCTTCTGGACAGGAGGGAATCGCCGTGGTCTGGCTGTGCCGGGTGAAGACAAAGCCCCTCATCGTTGTCCCCCTTGCAGGTGGTCCAGTGTCTCCAGGTTTCCCCTTCAAGCCTGGCAGGCCATCGGATCCAGGCGGTCCTTTAAAAAACACATTAAACACGTTGCAACACAAATGAAACCTCAAACTTGTTTTTCCAAAATAAGAATTTAAATGTTTACATATATTTATTAAGCCTCAAATACAGAAAGGAGTCCTAAAGAATAATGGTTTATAAAATGGCCAAAGAATATTCTTAAATGTTGACTATTTTATTACAAATGCCTCTTACGATAGATATTTGTGTATATCTGACGATGAGTCTTTTGAGATCACGTTTTCATCTTCGTATTGCCCTGTGGTGCCTGACATCAAGACAAACTCTGTCTACTTGTGCATAATTCTCAGCACAGTTTGTGTTGTAGTAGCCTTGCTCTTGCTTTGGCCCCATTCTGTAACCCAGACTTGGTCAGTAAAGTTTTTAAATTTATGGGATTATTAATAAGAGTTTTATTTTTTACCATTTTGAAAAACACATTTTTAAGGAAAGTCGAATGATTAATAATGTTTTAAATGTTTTAAAGCACTCAGGACAATATTAAGTCATGAGTGATTATGCAGTTAACATTACAATTAATATTATTAGTTAGCATATTTAAAGACAAATCTCTAGTCTTTACAGTTGTATTATAGTAGATCTGGGCATATGTCAATGAATTCGAAATCACATTTAGAGTTTTCTCTTACTTTAATAAAGTCAGCAATCCTAAAAAATAAGATTTGGAGAGCTGGGTATTTTCTAGAAAGGTGCTTTTGAAACTTTTGCAGAAGGTAGGTTTTGATCTGGGCATATCAAATTGACACATGTAAGTTTATGTTCAGACTAAAGAGGCCCCCTTTTGGGACACGCACATGAGTTGTTGAGTTAGTATTCAAGAATGGCAAAGTTAAAAGACAGCTTTCCTAAATAGGGATACTAAGTTGCTCTTCTGTTCATATCAAGGTAATGTTTTTCCAACTATGTACTTAGGTGCTACTCTTACAAGTAGATATTATCAACTAAGTACACAGTATCCGCTTTTCTGAAAATAGAACTGGTGTTTCATTAGGCCTGTGTGTCCTCAGGTTAAAAATCTGAAGTACATTTGTCCAGTTAACAGATAGGAAGAATGGTTTATTCCAGTAACTCTTGATTTTCTGCCTTCTTCCGAAAGAACATTTTGCCCCGGCTTTTAGTCTAATCTGCACAACACAAATTGAAAGATCTAGATCTAGATCTTATAGTCACAAATTTGAACAAGGCTCCTTTCCCTGTATATATATGGGTAATAGCTCTCCTTCAGTGAAGGAGAACAGCCAGCTGTTTGTTTACCTTGCTCTCCTTTACAACCTTTGTTGCCTTTTTCTCCAATTGGTCCAGGGGTTCCTGGTAGTCCATCCTTGCCTGGTTTACCTCTTGGCCCACAGGGTCCTAGGCAAAAAAAACCAACCTTGTATTGAATGGATCATATAGAAAAAAAAGCAGGGTGGCCAACCATCCCAGTTTACCCAAGACTTCTACAGTTTCAGCAATAAAAGTCCTGCAAAGACAACAGACTGGGCAAACTGGGACAGTTGGTCATCCAACATGTTACACTCTACTTCCCAGGGGGAAAAAAAAAACCCTGAAAAGTGAACTAGGAGTATATGAAATACAGCAGTTTAAAATTGTGCTACCATTTTGATTTATGCCGCTCCAGAATTCACTATGCCCTTGTATTGATCAAAGTAATAAATCATCTCTCTCTTATCTCCCAGGTGATTCAGGCAAATGTAGAACACAACAATTCCATTCAGAAGTCTATTACAATATGCTAAGACTATAAAAAAGGGTTAGTCAATTGCCATGAACCAATATTTTGAAAAGATTTCATAATATTAAGCATACATTTGCATTTACTACTCTTCCAAGTACCGTACAAACTGTTAGAAAAGTATAAATACCTGAAACTCAGGTTTATTTGGGCAATCATTTATAAATAGTCAGAACTCTAAGAATGACAGTTGTCAGAGAAGATAGACTTCATACTTTTACCTTAACCAAAAAAATCCTGAGTTTCCTAAAGTGTATTTGTTTATACTATACACAACAGTTTTCAATAGACTCAAAAGGAGTTTTATTTGCTGGTCAAGAGTAAAATGAGCTCAATGCTAAAGCTGATTATTAAAAACACTGTAAAGTGTAACATTTTCTGTTAAGTTGTATCATTTGTTTCCAAAGTTCTTTACAGGTATTTTGGTTCAACTGCTTCCTAGTGATCCCAGTCAATGCTGCCAGTTCCACACCTGGGTTTCCCGGTAGCCCCGGGGGCCCAGGTTCTCCTTGCATCCCTGGTTCTCCAGCTGGGCCAGGTGGGCCTGGGCTTCCTGGAAGGGAGATGATCTTCACTGTGCCAGGGTCTCCACGTACACCTATTGACATGAACATATAAGAAGATGATGGCTTTCCTGATAAGTTACTGTTTCTTCATGGACAGCAATACTAAAGAAATAATATTTACCAGGTGGTCCTTTTGGCCCAATTCGCCCTGGAGGTCCACTTGGTCCCAGAAATCCTGAATCACCCTTCTCCCCTTAAAAAAAATAAAAAGGCAATGTGATTCCACATAGAACAATGGGTTTCCTAGCTCTTTAGGTTGATGGTCGACTCTAGATAATGGCAGTTAGGACCAGAGGTTATGAGTTCTGTGACAATGGCTGCAACTTAGTTATATTTGTGTGGGTTGTGGAATTTCATTTGGACCCAATTAGCCATGTTTAATGTCTATTAAAAATATATTCTAGAAGTAGGCATTAAGAACTAGTATTTTAGCATTGAAGGGGAAGCATTCCTAAGAGTTCACTTTTTAAGTTCAGAAACCAATTCAATTTAATATTTAAGGTAAAATATGAAGTGACATTAAAACCTATTTTAGCACTTCCTAGTGAATTATATTGGTTGTCAACAGTTATCTACTTTATCAGCTTATTACTCTAGCTTTACTAGTAGCCCAAAGTTAGTTATGTTAGGAACTCTCATGAGCTCATATAGAATATCTACTTTGACGTAAACTATGAAAGTGGTAAGATTTCTCTCCCAAACAGTCTTTGACATGAATGAAATGTTACCAAGCACCATCGATTTGGAGAAATATTCTCTTTTAAAAAATCTTGACAAAATGTAGACATTACATCTGATTACTTAGTAAGAACTTAATACTAAACATGATATTCATAGCAGAAATATAATAAAACAATTATATTACCCAAAGGTAACTGGCAACTACACTATAAATTATCCACTGGATATCAGAACTTGAGGATAGTGTTAACATTTGCTTACATCTACCAGAAGAGGCCTAAGTATTTTTCCCTTTGGGGATTAAAAATTTCCACATAAAGAAGTGCAAACTCATAGGTAGTGCCAGATGACAGACAGTCTTATTCTGGAATCTAAGAGACTATTTGAATGTGTTTCATGGAACATATTCCAAAGAACTGATTTTACGAATCTTCCCTCTATATACCTGTAAATATTTCACCAGAATATTTCTTTCTTTAGTAGGGCCTTTCTATAAGTTTTCAAGTCTTAGCTGCTCCTGTTCTGAGACTCGGGGCAGTGGCAGGTGCACACCTTTTCCCCAGGCTGTCTGACAGTGTTCACCAACCCAGTGTCTAGGGAGACTCCTCAAAATCACTTGCTTTGATTTCTTCTATGCTATTTTGCTCCTTGAAGAGCCAGTGGTTGAAAGCATTGAAAAGGCTCTCTTTAAACTCCAGCTTGTCCTCCCTCAGACCTGGGAAAGTTTGTCTTTCACAGAAACATGGTTTTGTTCACTTCGGTTGGAATTCTTGTGTGGCATCTCTTTAGTCTATGATAATAGATTCCCTGCACACACAAAACAATACCAGTGGGTTTAACCAGCGAAGACAACAAATCCAATATTCAAAATGTCATTTGAGATCATAGCACCCTTACGGAAGATGTGAGAATTATTTTCTGAAACCTGAAGTTTAAATTTATTTACTTACCCTCCCCCATTATCAGCTTGGTGAATATTCTTTTAGATTTTCAGCTTCTTAAAATTATCACACATGCACAAAGTAAAATAAACCATTCAAAGCAATACTGTTGCCACTGATGTAGTTCCTCATCCCCCAGCCCGACACACATCAGTACTCTCAAAGGTAACCACTTTAAACTGTTCCTGTTTTGAGTTTTTCTATAGTTTCCATCCTTAAGGTATGGTTTAATTTTTAAGGCCCCTGGGGTTGTGTGCTGGTGAAGTCTTCCTTCTTCGTTCATACTGACGTCCTATTTGTACCCCAACTGTCTGTGGTGACCGTAGGGGTTCAGTAAACATTTGTGTACCCTAAAATATGAATCATGGTCATTGTCTTTGCATCCAAAGAGTAGTGCACAAAAACAGTACCTTTTATGCCCGGAAATCCATAGAATCCAGGATCACCTCTGACCCCTGGCAGACCTGGGGCACCTGGTACTCCCTATATTTTAAAAAAGAAAGAGCAGAGCAACAGACATATTTTTAAAATCACAATACTCACTACAGTTTGTTTTTTTTTAAAGCATATAGGATATAATACTATGTTGGGTCAGAATGAGTTAAAGTTGTCAGACATCATTTTTACATTCCAATCCAGTATTTCACCTCCTGTAACTCCTGTGCCACCTACCTCACCTTACGACTGTCATTTTCAATAAGAAAGAAGTAAAAACTACCTTTAAGCCTAAGAGCCAACATAACTTCTCATGTTAATGTGTGTTGGTGTGAGTATTGGATACAATTGGATATTCTGTATTCTAAAGTGAACTGCCCAGTATTTGAAGATCTTTCAGGAAGAATAGGTACCAGATTGCCAGGATGAAAATTATAATTTGTATTTGTAATTCTTGCAAAGGCAACAGAGTTGCTGTTGAATTGTAGCACCCACCATCATTCTAACTAAGCCATCAGGGTTATAACTTACTCTGGTCAGAGTGATAGAAGTAAAGGTTCCAGGGATGAGAGCATGAAGGGGTTGACAGGGGAGTTTTGACATGCATGTTTGGCAAAGATGCAGTGGTCTGACCGGGCAGAGATGCTCCCTCCTTATGAGGTTCAGACTAATTGCTGTTGTGACCATGAAATGCTCAAGCAAGGCCATCGGAGGAGCCGGGAGGGAACAGGGCTTCCGAAAAGAGTTCTATGTCAGAATGTATATTGCATCTACTCTTATACTGTCCATATGAATGAGATAGAATGCTATTACTTGAAAACAATGAATTGAAGGTCATGGAAAATGCCGACAATAACAAAACTGGTCTTTCAGCCTGCTGTCTTTGGAGCTAGAAGATGAAAGAAAGAACAGTCCTATTTCTTAGATAAGGTGGTGTGAGGTTAAAAAAGGAGAGAGGAGGCTTCCCTGGTGGCACAGTGGTTGAGAGTCCGCCTGCCGATGCAGGGGACGCGGGTTCGTGCCCAGGTCCGGGAGGATCCCACATGCCGCGGAGCGGCTGGGCCCGTGAGCCATGGCCGCTGAGCCTGTGCGTCCGGAGCCTGTGCTCCGCAACGGGAGAGGCCACAGCAGTGAGAGGCCCACGTACCACAGGAAAAAAAAAAAAAAAGGAGAGAGAGAAAACAACCATGTGATCAAGGAGTCTCAGGCTTCTGAAGTCTGGCCTGTTCTCCGGTGGTAAAGATAACCAGGGAGGAAGCTCTGGTGCCAGGCCCTGCCCTAGGGTGGAGAAGAAGCTGCTTCCTGCAAGGAGAGAGCGGTTAAGGGCAAGGAGTCAGTTTAGATATCCATCAAGAAGAATTTTCTTTCAAGCGCAAATGTAGAAGCCTAGACTAACCTTGGAGGCACAGGGGATTTAAGAGAGATCGCATTTCCAAACCAGACTTTCCACATCCCAGTGTCCTTGGAAGGACTTTCAGTGTGATCATAGGATTAGTGTTTGCCACTTTCAAAGAATCACGGAGAACATGAGAAATACCTAAGACTGGAGTTGGGCAAATATCTCACTTAAAAAAAAAGTTTTAAAAAGGTAGATTCTGGAAACCAAATACCAAGAGAGCTTAAGAGAGTGTAACATGTTTCCTGACAAGAAGCCATGCTGAAGAACCTCATTACCCATCACAAGGAAACACAGAACATCTATGACATAACCAATTTCCTCATTAGTTTCCAAGAATTTGATGTAAACAGAGGGATCAGGTTTTTCAAATATGCTGTTAAGAGAAAGCTAGGGAAGGTGCCATAGTGTTGAGTGAGATGCTGTGAATTGAGAGATTTTAATAGGCTGGAAACATGAGCCTGAAGGAACAAGATGATAATTAAGGAAGGTAAATGTGAAAGTTCTGCCCTTATGTCGCAAGTACACAAACAGACAAGACAAAAAGTAATGGAGAGGGCTTTCCTGGTGGCGCAGTGGTTAAGAATCCACCTGCCAATGCAGGGGATGCGGGTTCCAGCCCTGGTCCAGGAAGATCCCACATGCCGTGGAGCAACTAAGCCCATGAGCCACAGCAAGTGAGCCTGTGCTCTAGAGCACGCGAGCCACAACTACTGAGCCCGCGTGCCACAACTACTGAAGCCAGCGTGCCCAGGGCCCGTGCTCCGCAGCAAGAGAAGCCACCGCCGTGAGAAGCCCCTGCACCGCAACGTAGAGTAGCCCCACTCGCTGCAACTAGAGAAAGCCCACGTGCAGCACAAAGACCCAACACAGCCAAAAATAAAAATAAAAAAAAAGTAATGGAGAAAACATAGTAGCAGTTCATGAGGAAAAGGCACAAGGTCTTTCGTTGACTATAAGCTCAATGTGTGATGATTGTGTGGTAATGAGGTTGCCAAACAGCTCATGTGGAATTTTAGGTTGGATTATAAAACAGAATGTTCAGGATAGTGAGACTCTTCCATCCTCTAGCCACTCTGTGGGGTACTGCGTTCTTACTCCTGTAAGGTGTTTGTCCCGGGGGCTGCATTTTTAACGTATTGACAAACTAAGATATATTCAGAATAGAGGCAGAGCTGATGACATCTTAAACTGAATTTGAGAAAAAAAAAAACCATATATTTATTGGGAGAGAAAATAGAAGGAAATGGCAGCTATTTACAAATACTGGAAGGTATGTCATGGGGAGAAAATAAATAGACATTTAGGGGATGGCAAAGATAATTTTTTTTTTTTTGGCGATACGCGGGCCTCTCACTGTAGTGGCCTCTCCCGTTGCGGAGCACAGGCTCCGGACGCGCAGGCTCAGCGGCCATGGCTCACGGGCCCAGCCGCTCTGCGGCATGTGGGATCCTCCCGGACTGGGGCACGAACCCGCGTCCCCTGCATCGGCAGGCGGACTCTCAACCACTGCGCCACCAGGGAAGCCTGGCAAAGATCATTTTGAAAGCATATTAATAGAGAAAAAATATGTTGTCATCTAGAATGGAACTGTTCAGAGTCTAAACAAGAAAAGGTCGGGAATGACATAGAGAAGGGTCCCATATGGACCAAACTTTCAGAGGCCTCTTGGAGACCAAATCTGTCCAACTCTTAAGATTCTTTGATTCTTTGAACCTCCTGGACTCCATCTTTTTTGGGGTGCACTACACAGAAGTATCACAAGTGGGAAATTTTTGTTGCCTCCAGTTACATCTGATCCTGGCAATCGATTTAGAAGAATCTAAGATGTCAAAATAATTTTCCACACTTACCGGATGACCTGGTGGCCCCATGTCTCCTACAGTTCCAGGCGGACCTCTTGGGCCAGGCTGGCCCATAAATCCCTTGTCTCCTTTTATGCCTTCTACAGGACCCCCTTCAGGTCCAGGGGGACCAGGCTCACCTGAATTTACAAAAAGCCCGTCAGTATTGCCACTCAGGGGGCTTTGCAGCTCCTGTCAGTTACCCTTTTGAATGAAGAGCAAACTCTGCACTTTATCGTTACAGCGAACATACTTTGCCTCGTGGGGTGTGACAGGATTGTGAATGAGATAATGCCAGCCAAGCGCCTGGCACAAGGCAGGAACTGCTTCTGCCTGATGATGGTCTGTTAGAGCAGGGTCTGTGTCTAACCCAGTACCTTATACAGAGTAGGAGCTCAATAAATATTGATGAATGGATGCATCTCTCTCTTCCAGGCTCATTAATTTGGTATGTACTAATTTTTCAAACAGGTCCCTCTGCCTCAACACCAACAGCCTTACTGCACCCCATGTGAGGACAGGTGGGCATGGGAAGACAGAGAAGACCAGAGGGGAAAAGAGGCAAGATGGTCACGAGAAGATTGAAAGACATCAAATGTTACTTTCATTCTTTCATCGTATTTAGAAGTAGATCCTCTACCTGGGTTTCCTCTTCTGCCAGGTGGACCTCGATCTCCTTTTTGGCCAGGGATGATTGAACCAGGAAAGCCTGGTGGCCCTTGAGGTCCTGTCATGCCAATGGGCCCTCGAGGCCCAGCATCTCCCACTGGCCCTTTCCTGCCAGGGAGGCCCGGAAAGCCTGGGGCTCCCCTGTCTCCTTTGGCTCCTGCAAAGGAAAACGCCTGATAAGTTCCTGTAATGCCCCTATATGTGGTGTTATAGTTTGTGGTTATCCCTAATAATGTAGACACTTTGATTAAAGGTGTTAAGCTTCACAAGATAATTTTTTTTAAGAGGCTGACAAAAGAGATACAGGTCTACAAGGACTGGGTCTAGACTAGACTCAGTCCTGACTCCAACTAGCTGTTTGATCCTGATAAAGTCTCTTCACTGTTACAAGTCTCCGTTTTCTTATTTAAAAAATGAAGGTGAGGCCTCTTGCCTTCCAAGATGGCCCACACTCTGTCTATGGAGTGTGTATCTCCCTGAATAAACCTTCTTGCACTTTGTCTTGCTCTTGAATTCTTGCCTGCACGAAGCCAAGAACCCACACTTGGCGGCCATCCCAGGGACTCAGACATGACTTGGGATGTGACCATCCTCTCGCACCCCACTCTCTTTCCTGCAACATCTTTTCTGGCACCCAATGCGGGGCCTCAAAGGCCATAATCTCGATCCGCCTATTGGGCTATGGCTCCCCTCTGAAGGGTGGCTGGGCCTTATCCTGAGCCATGGAGATTCGAGTAGCCCGTTAAGTGGCAGCTGACGTCGCCTGCAGGGTCTGGCAGAGACCAGCTCTCTGGCTGTGAAGAAGCGCACTGAGGCCAAGGCTTTTCCCCCTCAGTCTTTCTCATTCTCCTATTGCTCTATCTCTTTGGACGTGAAAAGATCCACCCAGACGACCACCAAACATCCAAATTAAGACTGCGCGGCAAGTAATTGACAACTTGGTTGGGTCTAAAGAACTCCTGCCAGGGGGCTTATCTGGTGGCGCAGTGGTTGAGAATCTGCCTGCCAATGCAGGGGACACGGGTTCGAGCCCTGGTCTGGGAGGATCCCACATGCCGCGGAGCAACTAGGCCCGTGAGCCACAACTACTGAGCCTGAGCGTTTGGAGCCTGTGCTCTGCAACAGGAGAGGCTGCGATAATGAGAGGCCCGCGCACCGCGATGAAGAGTGGCCCCCGCTTGCCGCAACTAGAGAAAGCCCTCTCAGAGAAACAAAGACCCAGCACAGCCAAAAAAAAAAAAAAAAAAAGATAAAAAATGAAGGTGATATCTGACTTAACTCAGTTTTTTAAATATCAAGTGAGAGAATATACAGATGGAAAAGCATGGTGTAACCTTTAAAGTACTCTGTCCATGTAAGCCATAATCATTATTATCTGGTGATATTTAATTACAATGATATTATTCAATCACTGATAATTCAATAGAGCACTAAAAAGCTAAACTTCGGGACTTCCCTGGTGTCACAGTGGTTAAGAATCCACCTGCTGATGCAGGGAACAAGGGTTCGAGCCGTGGTCCGGGAAGATCCCACATGCTGCGGAGCAACTAATCCCGAGCCTGCAAGCCACAACTACTGAAGCTTGCGCGCCTAGAGCTCTGCAACAAGAGAAGCCACCGCATGAGAAGCCCATGCACCACAATGAAGAGTAGCCCCTGCTCGCTGCAACTAGAGAAAGCCCGCGCGCAGCAACAAAGACCCAAGCAGCCAAAAGTAAATAAATACATACATATATTAAAAAAAAAAAAGCTAAACTTCATGGCTGGTTTGTGCATTTAAAGTGTTGCCCAGACAAGCCCAGAAAAAGGAACGACAAAGTTGCCATCCCCATTCTGTCCTCTGGTTACTTCTCCCCCATAACACAAACACTAGTCTGGAAGGGACAAATGTGGCGAGAGGTTTGGATTTACCAAAGAAGACCCTGCAAAAGGTCACAACTTAATACTAATATTTTTCATCTCAGAGAACTTTCAAGAAATTGTGCTTTGACATTCATAAATGGAAGATGTTGTATGAATTGAAAATAATCTCTCCCTCTTCTCTCCCATCTTTGTGTTATTCTAGAAGTGGTAAATGGCATGAAAATGGGAGACAGAAGAAAGGAAGAAGGACAAGTGAGGAGGGGGCTGGTGGCACAGGAAAGGGCTTGGGAAGTTATTTATTATGCAGGGAAGGCTTAGCGGGATGATGAAAATAAAATTGATGACTTGAATATCTAGCCCTTTGTCTATCACGTTCTTTAGCTCTTTGTATGCCTGCAATTTATACCTTTAAAAGAAAGTATTTAGATGATTTCAGCTCTCTTCAAGCTCTGAAATGCTGTAATTGTACGACAGGGTCTGGCAATGGTCTGAGGCACCAAGATGCTGTCTTGAGTTGTATATTCCATGTCCATGAAGATGCTTCCTTGTTTTACAATATGATTTCTTTTGGGGATTTGGGAGAATTAAAACTAATTAAAAGGATTCATACCTTCCAAGTATCAATGACCTCGTCTCCATATTTATTTATCCTAGAGGGACTGAGGTGCATAATCATTTACTTTCATAATTAGGCTATTTGTTGTTTTTAAAGGCTTTTTAATTTAAGATTTGATCGTTTGGTCTCAAATTTTATTTCCAATTAAATGCTAAAGTGTCCTCATTACACATGGTTAAACTGTGAGCTTAGCCTAGGAAAATGAACGGGAACTCCCCTTTTGACCGTAATTCTAAAACTAGGCTATGAAAAGCCTTTATGTTCAGGAGGGAGGGAAGGGTCTGAGAGACGTGCAGACATTGAGCTCAACCAAAACGACTATCGCATCATCCAGAAATGGGAAAGAACGGCTCTTGTCTACTTTCACAGTTGAGCTGGTAGGTCAGAGCAGTTCCTGCCCCGTGGGGTTTCTCTGTAGCGTCAGGCTACTCTTTGCTGGTTCTTTTGAGCATCAATAACCAGAGGCCGTCACTGGGCTTAGGCATCTTTGCTAGTAAAATACTCCTACCTACAGGACCTACGGCTGAGAAGGGTCAATAAAAGGTGCAAATAATCTAGTATTTCTTCTGGCAGGTTTCTATACAAAATGGAAAAAGTTAAAAGAAGCTGCTTATCTTATGAAACACTGGCATGAGAAATCCAGACTGGCAGTGTGTCAAACAAAAACTTGTATATTCTTTGAATGACATATTCAGTAAGTTGCCGTGTCTGAGATGCTGAGAGAGTTACTGGGAATCCCTGAATAAACAGTAACCTGAGCCACAAGCTGGCTCTGGGGGTTGGAATCAGACCTATGAAGGTAACAAGGTGGGAAAGGATTAGTGTTATTACTGCATCTCAGAACAGCAGGGAGAGGAAACTCCTTGAGAAGCTATCAATTCCACCTCCAACTTTTTAGGAGGTGATACATTTAAACCATGCTAACAACATCGAAGCAAATACAGAAGTCTTTTTCATGTTTAAAGACCTTCATGGAAGGAAATTCCAAAATTGGATCACAGTGTCTAGTTTGTTCATTTCGTGGTGATGGTAATAATGAAGCATTTTTACTTGAACACTAAGAATATACATATCCTATATTACCACTGGGACTTATTTAATTCAGTATGCTAAGTTTATTTTATCTATCAGGCATATTAAATTAGATTCCGTCCTTGAAAATGTATATCACCAGGTTCAGGAAGGAAGAACTGCTCACCTTGAGGACCAGGTTTCCCTCTTGGGCCTGGAAGTGCTCCCAGCAAACCTGAAAGAGAAAATTTTGGCATTTTAATATTCCATACATACAGTTAATTTATATATACATATAAAATGTATATGTATTTATATATATAAATTGTGAAACTGACCAATGTATACAAAATTTATTCCACTTGGTCAATTTCACTTTGGTTACAGAAAGAATTATCACACACCCAGAACACATTAAAGATCATCAGTTCTGTCGGGGAAGAATTTCTAGAGCCATGAAGGATTACAGTGACACTAATTATTCTAAATAAACTAGAGTATCCAAGATGATGAGCAAGCAGTACCTGTTTCTCCTTTTTCTCCAGCTGGACCAGGAATTCCATCACGTCCTTGATTACCTCTCTCACCCGCTGGTCCAGGATTTCCTGGGAATCCTGGAGGGCCTGGAAAAAAAAAGCCATTCAAAGAAAGGACTTACTTCCTATCAGTGGCCTAATGTGAACCCCAGATGTGTGGAATTCTGCGAAATGTGTTCATTTTTCAGAACTGAAGCTACATGAAGCTAAATTCACAGTGAAAACCATGGACAGGTTAGTGCTATCATGAGGATTTTTCACTTTGGAATGTGTAGGTCAGCTGATCTTTGAATTAGATCCGTATAAATACCTAACCTCACTTTTCTGCATTGTCGTCTGGAGACTGGGTAACTGGGAGCTACCTTCTAAGGAGCAGTCATGGGTCAGAGGTACCAGAAGACAGAGATTCCAGCCTCAGAAGAAAATATGCTTCCCTCACAAAAGGGAACTAGACAAAGTACAAAAATGGAACCTGGAGGGCCTTTTATTCCTGGAGAGCCAGGGAAACCTTTGATTCCTTTAGACCCCAAATCACCATCAGGACCGGGCTTTCCTATAAATGAAGAGAGAGGGGAAGGAAAAAAAGAAAACCAAAAGATAAATGATTCCAGCAATGGCTGAAACAGTCAGCTCTTACAGTCAACTGCGCTCAAGCTGGCCTTCAAGGGGCACTCCTGCGACAAGTCACTTCAGGCTGTTATTTCCCCAGAGAAGCACAGCAGAGACATGGCCAATCATTCTCAAAGGTGTGCATACCCCAGCCCCTTGGACCGCTCAATATCTGATTTATTACTTTAATTGGGAGTTAGCAGCAAAGCCACTGAACCTTTCCGTGTTTGAAAAGATAGTTTAAATATTGTCTTTAGGTAAGACTTGAAGCTGCAAACCAGTGGCTTAGCAGTTGTTTTTGATCAAAGTGAAAACTTCAACCCAAATAACAAGCAAATAAGAAAGCAAGCCAATGTTTAAACTGGAAACAGCAACAACAAAACCCTCAGAACAACAGTGCTATGGGTTAAATTGTGTTGCTCCCAAATGCATACGATGAAGTCCTAACTCCCTAGTATTTCAGAATATCACTGCATTTGGAGGTAGGTCTTTATTGTCTTTTTTTTTTCTTTCTTTCTTTCTTTTTGGCCATGCCACACAGCTTGTGGGATCTTAGTTCCTTGATCAGGGATTGAACGCAGGCCCCTGGAGGAGTCCTAACCACTGGACCACCAGGGAATTCCCAGGTAGGGTCTTTAAAGAAGCAATTAAGTTAAAATGAGGTCACCAAGGCAGTACCTAACACAATATGACTGATATCCTTATAAGAAAAGATTGGGACACAGACACACAGAGGAAAGACACCTGGAGAAGGTGGCCACCTACAAGCTAACGAGAGAGGCCTCAGAAGAAATCAACCCTGCCGACACCTGGATCTCAGATTCGCAGCCTCCAGAACTAGGAGAAAATTAATTTCTGTTTAAGTTACCCAATCTGTGGTATTTGCTTTGGAAACCCTGGAAAACTAATATAAAGTTGGACAACAAGCTAACATTTCAGGTCTTTAGGCTGAATTCATTGAGGCAGCGCCCTCAAAGTTTTGTTTACGGGAGGAGGTTTTTAGATTTCAGGTCACCAAAGTCGACTGAAATGGACTCCTTGTGGTTCATTTGCCGTTTCTTAGTGTCTTCGAATTTGAAGATCAGATTTGAATAAAATCAATTGTAGTACAAAAGCCTAAACTGCTTTCCATTTACTATTCTAGGAGGCAAGGGCCATACCACACTTCTCGCTTGCAGCTTTTGGCTTGCAAAACCAGAGCTCACCTGGGTGGCCAGGGCTTCCGGGATTCCCAGGAACTCCCTCTGGTGCAGCAGGGCCCGAACATCCAGGTGTGCCAGGTGGCCCTCTACCTCCTTTCTTTCCCATGTCACCTGGCAATCCTGGATCTCCCTTAAATTCAGTCAAACACCTTTAAAATTCTCATATAAGCAGGATATGTGATCAGAATTAAGTATAAACTGGGTTGGTTTCTATCTATGTATTTATTTATTTAGCAATTCATGGTAAGTGTCTGCTGTGTGCTACCACCCTGATAGCTGCTGGGAACAGGATGGCTACATAATTTGTGGGGTGCAGTGCAAAATGAAAATGCAGCTCTCTTTAAAAGGACTTTTAAAAAGTAATTGAAGACAGAAATGGCAGAGCATTAAACCAAACATGGAGTCCTTGTCAGCACGGGACCTCTGTGGCTACACGAGTCCTGTGCCCAAGAAGCCAGGAATATAATAATAACCATGTACGAATATGTGATGGATACAGTCCCTGCCTTCATGCAGCTTTAGAGACCAGTGGGAGATAGACACTAAATAATCACACACACAGATAATTTCAACTTGTGATGATTAACTCAGCGGTCAGAAAGAAATAGAACAAATGGATGTGTGTTCTTCATATACTCTGCATGCAGATAAATGTATGTCAACCACATGTAAAAAAAGAAACAAACAAAAACACAAACTTCCCATGGTTTAATATTCCTTAAATCTGTACTTCACTTTTATGATAAGCCAGAACATATGGATTTGATAGTAACTTACAAAATCTCGATGGTAGCTGACTAAGATTCATTATTCTGTTACCAAGATTTGCCAGCATGGTAAAACCAGCACATTTTGTGTTCAACGCATAGTTAAAAAATTTCTCCTGTGGTTACCTATGAAAACTTTAAATGAAACTATTCATTAATTGAATGTGAATTAAGTCAAATATGATTCCTCACTCAGGAAAAATTTCAGTGGAAGGAGTCTCTTTCTGGTTTTCTGAGGACCTCGTTAAAAATAAAGGGCAAGGGAAATTTGTTTGAACTCCAAGTAGTAAAGGGTTACTTTTTCGGGTCTTTGTGGTTTCTAAAAGTTTTCTTTCTTGTTGTTTTACAGTTGGAGGAAATCTTTAGGAAAGGTGGTGTTTTATTGGCTCAAAAGAGAGTCAGGGAGAAAGTCTCCTAAGTAAAGATTTTTATACTTTTTGGAAGTCTGATGAAAAATAACAGGCTCCTTCTAAAAAAAACAAAAACAAAAACTGTATCCAAACAATTTTCATTCGACTTCTTTGGATACAATAGGCTTCCCCAGGGATCCATGGAATCCCATGTGAAGAACCCCGCTTGTGGGAATTTCTATTAATTATTCTCTATCGCTCTAGCTCTGGCTCTTGTGTAACTGCTATATGCAGAAAGGATGGAAGAAGATAAACCTAAAAGAACAGCTGAGCCACACTGAAACCTTTGGTTGCTGCATGATACCACATACAAGGGAGGGCTTTGGCATCCAGTCTCTAGTTGACAGAGCACAAGCGCTGAGAACACTGTGACAAGATAGAAAATCTTCTGTGTAATGCAACGACAAGAAACTTTTAAAACGATTAAGAAAGATAAATGTATATATCTTAGGATTTTTTTTGGTTTTGCTTTTTAATAATGCTCTAAATTTATTTTATTTTTCATCTTTTATTGTGTTTAAGAAGACAAGTATTTTTTATTACAAAGTTGGAACATTTATTTTTGTAAGCCTGTGTGAGATGAGTCTATAGCAGAGACTGGCCACTTTGTAGCACAAGAAAAACAAACACTGCCCTGGCAACTTGTATGGGCTTGTGATCACTACCTCCTCCTGGTAGCACACTTAAATTGCAGGGTTGGTTATGAGAAATTCCTTGGGGGTTGAAACTGGAGGGAATAAACTCAGAAATTGAAGTTGTGTGATGGGCATCCTTAGTTATAGAGAGAGGGGAGAAAACCTCAAATAACTGTCTGAAAATACAGTAACATTTTCAATTTTCTTTCCCACAATGAATCCAGATACTTGTTGATATTTAAAGGGACTCATTCCACCACCAAAACATAAATACTTCAGTGGCCTATATACCTTTGGTCCTGGTGGTCCTGGCCTTGTACCTTCTGAATAACCTGGCTCTCCCTTATCTCCTTGGGGACCATGAGTACCTGGGAGGCCTGGTCTTCCAGCTAGACCTGGGAATCCCATAGTTCCCTTCATTCCTTTAGTACCTGAAATTAGGAAAGAAATCAGGTAGATCGGTAAAGGCAGAGATCTTGAAGGGTTCTACTTCTTACCTTTTCACAAACCACCTTTCTCCCAAGAAGCTGGTTTTTCAGAAGCACTGATGTGTCAGATAGTCTTTTTTTTTTCAATTTTTTAAAAATTGGAGTATAATTGCTTTACAATGTTGTGTCAGTTTCTGTTGTACAACGAAGTGAATCAGTTATATGTATACATATATCCCCTCCCTCTTGGACCTCCCTCCCACCCCCCCATTCCACTTATTAGAGAAATGCAAATCAAAACTACAATGAGGTATTACCTCACACCAGTCAGAATGGCCATCATCAAAAAAGATCTACAAACAAAAAATGCTGGAGAGGATGTGGAGAAAAGGGAACCCTCTTGCACTGTTGGTGGGAATGTAAATTGCTACATCCCACTATGGAGAACAGTATGGAGCTTCCTTAAAAAACTAAAAACAGGTAGTCTTAATGGATGATTTTTACACAATGTAAATGTTTATTTTGTTCTCACTCATGTTCTGGTTGCATACAGTACATTTGTCTAGAAGCAAATCTAGTTGTTTTACACCAACTTTCTACCAAGTAGAAAACCAATATGACAACACAGAAAATCTAGAATTAGGACCCATCTTGAGGCTGTAGGCTGGTAACAGGACATTATGCATTACCTGGCACCCCCATGTTTCCCATGCTTCCTGGCACACCACGTGGTCCTGGCTCACCAGGATTCCCAATGCTGCCTGGATCTCCTCTGGAGTCTTGAGAACAAATAAATAGTCATACGCTCTGTGTAGTTCCTGGACATAGTAGATGCTCAATAAACACTTGTTGCTTGCACAAATGAATGAATCCAGCGCAGCCAGACCATCTGGTTTAGGTACTTGTTTAGCTGCATTTATGCCTTCAAATAAGGAAGGGACTGGTGACTCAGAAAATGTAAAATTAGAGAAAGTTAGATTTTTTGTCAGCAGGCCTGGATTTCAAACATCAGAATCATCCTAGGACCAAAGCCAGCAGGAAAGAGGGGGCTCCTGTGACAATATAGTAACAGATTTTCAAATGCAATATGGAAATTTTATTACAATGCAATAAATTTCATCACAGATGTGGTCACAGGGAATAGGGGGCTACATTATTTGTTTAAAAAATTACTTTGCAAACTCAATAACTTGTTTAAAATAGAAAGAGGCAAATTTGAAAACCTCTAAAGCATTATCTTACTTTCTTCTAGGATATATGAGGTTGTAATAAATTATAGTTTAGAATACATATCAGCTATTTCAAAATAAAATTTTGAGTGCAAAGCAGAACTTCATGTAGGTTAACATTTTTTAGTTAATACAGGCTGACTACAATTTGGTTAAATTATAAGAAATATAATTTGGTTAAATTATAAGAAGCAAATTTCTGTTGGGGCAGAATTCATATTCTAGAAACACATTTTTGTTACATTTAGATCTAGGAAAACTTAACACCTGATATTTCTATTAGAGAATCAGCTATACCTGGTGATCCTGGTGGTCCAGGTGGCCCTTGGAGTCCTTTGAAACCTGGTAACCCTGGAATGCCTCTGTTTCCTTTCTCACCAGGCTTCCCTGCAAGTCCTAAAGTTAAAAACTATGCATTAAAAATACAGGTTAGAATTTTATCAGGCTTATCCATGTCCTGATTAAAATTTCTGAGCTATTATTGAAATACAACATAGCATATTTGTTAAGAGTATGGGCAGATTTGGGCTTATATTTTATTTAAAAAGAAGATTAAAAGAGGTAATACATGAAAAGCATTAGCACAGTGCCTGGCATGAGTTAGTTCTCAAAGAACTTTAGCAATTTTCATAACATTTACACTTTGAACCAACATTTTAAGAACTAGTGGCCTAAATACAGCTTCTTTTTTTTTTTTAAATAATGACAGAGGATTATCTACTACTATTCTTGTCTGGACTATTTCATTCTTAATCCATTTATTACAACTATCATTTATTAAGTAACTGGTTTATGGAAGACATTATTTTCTTTTATTTATCTTATTTAATCTTCAGGCAACCTCAGTGTATTCTTGAGCCTTTCCAGATAGGGTGTAGAGATGAGAAAATTGAGACTCTTTAAGAAGTCAATGAAATAATATAGAGTCACACCATCAGTTAGTGGTAATGCTGGGACTTGAATCCAGTTCTGCAGGCTAGAAGTCTCATAAGTTTCCCACAACACCATCCTCCCTTCCCTAAAACATGGCTTTGATCACATTCTCCTGCTCAAAAATATTCATTGAATCTCTTTTGCCTACAGAGTAAATGACAGACTCCTTTCACTGGCACTTGAAACATTCTACAATCTATCCATGGCTGCAGCCTGTGCCTTTTCTCAAGCAGATTCACTTCCCTTGGCTGTTTCCCTGCTTACATATTCATTCATTCACATACGCGTTGAGTACCTAATTAATAGACAGGTCTTGTTCTAAGTGTTGGAGACATAGAAAAATCAAGTTCTCTTTTCCCAAGTTTTTAGTGTTTAACTGGGGAGACAGCCAAGTAAATAATTACCACCCAGTGAGATAGTTTCTGTAACAGAGTTGGGCACAATAGGCTACAGGGAAGAATTTTGAGAAGAGGGGATTTTTTTTTAAATTGTAGTGTGATTGCTTTACAATATTGTGTTAGTTTCTGCTGTATAGTGAAGTGAATCAGCTATAGGTATACATATATCCCCTCCCTCTTGGACTTCCCCCCACCCCATCCCACCCATCTAGGTCATCACAGAGCACTGAGCTGAGCTCCCTGTGCTATACAGCAGGTTCCCACTAGCTACCTGTTTTACACATGGTAGTGTATTTATGTCAAACCTAATCTCCCAATTCATCCCTCCCCTTCCCCGACTGTGTTCACACGTCCATTCTCTACCTCTCCGTTTCTATTCCTACATCACTAATTATTAGAGAAATGCAAATCAAAACTGCAATGAGGTATCACCTCACACCAGTCAGAATGGCCATCATCAAAAAATCTACAAACAATAAATGCTGGAGAGGGTGTGGAGAAAAGGGAACCCTCTTGCACTGTTGCTGGGAATGGAAATTGGTACAGCCACTGTGGAGAACAGTATGGAGGTTCCGTAAAAAGAGGGGATTTTTTTTTTTTTTTTTGCGGTACGGGGGCCTCTCACTGCTGTGGCCTCTCCTGTTGCGGAGCACAGGCTCCGGACGCACAGGCTCAGCAGCCATGGCTCACGGGCCCAGCCGCTCCGCGGCATGTGGGATCTTCCCGGACCGGGGCACGAACCCGCGTCCCCTGCATCGGCAGGCGGACTCTCAACCACTGCGCCGCCAAAGAAGCCCAAAGAGGGGATATTTATAAGCTCAGTGTTGAAGAGCAAGTGGGAGCTAGCTGGATGGAGAAAGCATGGAGTGGGACAGAATTCTTAGGCAAGAAAATAACATGTGCAAAGGAGTGGTGAGTAGCAGGGAGTTAGAATATTTTCTTTTGTAACTTTTGGTTTTTTTCCATTTATATCCTTTATCATAAACTAAAAATATAGATCACTTAGTTTATTCATATGCTTTGGTTTTTAAGGGGTGGCAAACAACCGCCTGTGGGCCAAATTTGGCTTGATGTTGCATGGCTGGAGAGCTAAGGATGCTTTTCCTATTTTTAACGGGCTGTAAACAGACAAACACACACAAAAGAAGAATATGCAACAGGTGTCATATGTGGTCCACAAAGCCTAAGATATTTACTACCTGGCCCTGGATATAAATTGTTTACAGAGACATTATTGTTTCTTTCCCTTATTAAGCTGTAAGTTTCCTCATGACCAGAATACTACTTCTGCTTTGTTCACCTCTGTGTCTTCAGGACATAGTAAAAATGTCTAGTCATAGGTACTAAAAAATAATTGCTAAGTAAATAAAGGTCATGTGGCTGGAGAAGTAGGCAAAGGGCAAGTGATAAAGAAACCTGGATGCCAGTCAAAGAAACCTGAATTCTTTTTTTTTTTTTTTTTTTGCGGTGCGCGGGCCTCTCACTGTTGTGGCCTCTCCCGTTGCGGAGCACAGGCTCCGGATACGCAGGCTCAGCGGCCATGGCTCACGGGCCCAGCCGCTTCACGGCATGTGGGATCTTCCCGGACTGGGGCACGAACCCGTGTCCCCTGCATCGGCAGGCGGACTCTCAACCACTGCGCCACCAGGGAAGCCCAGAAACCTGAATTCTTAAAGCAAGGGGAGACTTGGAAAGATTTTAAGCCAAGAGTATCCCTTGCTCATCTGAAACCTACTCATAATTTAAATGCTTCTTCATGGAGGCTTCTCTTTTTTAAAATTTATTTTATTGAAGTATAGTTGACTTACAATGCTGTGTTATTTCTGCTGTACAGCAAAGTGATTCAGTTATACATCTATAAGCTCTTTTTCATATTATTTTCCATTGTAGTTTATTACAGGATACTGAATATAGTTCCCTGTGCTCATGGAGGCTTCTTTGACCACCCTGGTTCAGGTGTTTTCTGCTTTGCTCATGTCCCACAAGGCTCACTGCCAGTGGTACCCAGCTGGCAGCACAGTGAGAAGGCTGAGTATGGACTTTGGAACCAACAACCTCAGTGTGAGGTCCATCTCTGCACTTCCTATCAGAGTGACACTGAGTAATGTGACCTTTCCATTTCCCATCTATAAAATGGGATGACAGCAATAACCTACTCCTAGGGTTGTGAGAATTAAATGAGTCAATATTTGTAAAGCTTGGAACAGTACCTGCATGTGGGAAGGGCTTCACAGGTCTTTGCTAAAATAGCATAACAGTTCTTTTGTATTATTCTTTACCTTTTTGTACATATGTCTAAATCTTCCATGCAGACTCCTTGAGGAGAGGACGACTTTGCTTTTCATACCTTCAATAGCTCTTCCACATTTGCAGTGGATGTCTTTAAGTCAGAAACTCAGACGAAAAATGAATCATATAGAAATTAGAGAGGCCTAGATAGTATGATCTTTTGTTGTTGTTGTGGTTCTATCTCTGCTCCTTGGTTGTGGGTTTGAAAAGCCAAAAGGGAACATGTAGGACAGCTTCCATGCACCTTGTACTTTGCTAGAAGCATAAAAATAGCATGTGTCCCTATATATTTTACGGAAACAATTCTTTAATTGTAAATTAGTACCCATTGTGCATTCATGATGTTAGAGTCAAATTTTAGTTTCTGTAGGCACAGATATGCTATTCATATTTTTTTTCAAAATGTTTGCAACACTACCTAAATCAGCTAGAATAATCCAGTGAAGTGGTGTCTGACAGTTTATGAAGACTGGACACTTGTGCCAGTATTTTTTTTTTTTTAACATCTTGGCTTAGACCAGTTCTAGCAGAATTTTATAAAATTCATACTACTTTCTATTCTATTGTTAAAAATGTAATGCAGTCTTCTGTTTGCACCCAGAACTAAACCATCCCTTTGACAGCAGATTAAAGGGGGACTACCCAAAAGGCCTTTACTTGCTAATTTTCCTTTATAGAAAAAAATCTGATTCTTTTCCCAATGATTATCCTTTTATTTATTTATTTTTAAAGTTTGGCCCATTTGAGGAATAGCAAAAGGCCAGAATGGCTATTTTATTTTTTTAAAAATATTTACTTATTTATTTATTTGGCTGCATTGGGTTTTAGCTGCGGCACGCAGGATCTTTCGTTGTGGCTCATGGGCTTCTCTCTAGTTGTGGCACGTGGGCTTAGTTGCCACTCGGCATATGGGATCTTAGTTCCCCGACCAGGGATCAAACCCGCATCCCCTGTGTTGGAAGGCAGATTGGATTCTTAACCACTGGACCACCAGGGAAGTCCCTGATTATCCTTTTTTAAGTTAGCAAATTAGCTGGATTCAATCACTCTCCAGAACCCTGCTCCAATGTCACCTCTGTGAAGTCCCTCCTAATTCTGGGAAAGACAGCTATTCAGTCTTGCCAGCCTGGTCTACAGAACTCTATCCAGAATTTTTAAAGCAAATTTTACAATCTAACTTCTCAAAGTTGATTACAAATTATTCAAAACTTGATATGGTTTTGCAACTACAAACACATTTTTCTTTTATTCTTCCCTGCTATAGAAGTTTGATCTGCAAACATTTAATTTTACCCAGAAATCCTTTGTTTTATTAAAGTTACTTGGGGTTAGGCTGGATCAGGAAGACCGCAAGGCAAACCTTAAATTTTGATTTGATATTGGCTGTATTGATCATATAAAAAAGCCTGTCATACAAAGTGCTTAAATAACTTGAAATAATTTGAATGGGTTTGAATTTGAGCTTAACAGCTATAGCTAACAAATAACAGCATTGTTTTGTTTTTCTTGTTTGCTTGTTTGTTTTTTGCGGTATGCGGGCCTCTCACTGCTGTGGCCTCTCCCGTTGCGGAGCACAGGCTCCGGACGCGCAGGCTCAGCGGCCATGGCTCACGGGCCCAGCCGCTCCACGGCACGTGGGATCTTCCCGGACCGGGGCACGAACTCGTGTCCCCTGCATCAGCAGGCGGCCTCTCAACCACTGCGCCACCAGGGAAGCCCAAATAACAGCATTTTTAAGGCACTGATTTGTAATCAAAACATATTTTCTCTTTAGTAATTATTCTCCAAAGGATTCTGAGTATAAGAAGCAGTTTTTAGATGCAATCAGAAAAATTCACCCTAGCAGCTGACAGGATAGAGTTGAATGTGGGGTGGAGTTTTCTACTCCAGCCAGGGAAGTCTTTTATGTGGAATTTTCTAAAGGTTTAATTTTCACCATACTTGGCAAAAGGGGGCTTTGAGGCTTAGAATTTAAAGATTGGCTAGTGAAAATTTAAAGACAGCAGACCAAAATGCAGAATTAACTTGGAAATAAAAAGTTACGATTTAAGGAGGCAACATATTACTGTTCAAGGCACACAAAACCCAGTTCTAGTCTAACTTGGTCACCAACTGACTTTGTGAGCTAGGGCGGGAAATTAAACCCTGGTCCTCACTGTTCTCTTATGTCTACTAAAGGGATTTTCCTGGATAATTTCTTAGTCCCAGAATCAGCTCTGATGTTCTGATTCTAAACGTAAGAACGTTTGTACCTTTGAGTCCTGGTTCCCCTTTGTCCCCGACTAAGCGTAATATTCCAGGAGGCCCTGGAGTTCCTTTATCTCCTTGTTCCCCTTTGGCACCTGGGGCTCCTCTCTCGCCTTTTACTCCTGGAATTCCAAAGCTCCCTAAGAGACAGACGTAACAACATCAGTTCCTTAATTCTTTAAAAGTTCATGAGGATTCAAAAGTTAACAGTGCTTACCATAAAACAAAACAAGACAGATAAACCAAAAAAGGTTAACAGGGCTGAGAACTTGATAAATAGTTGCCCCCAAACAGGCAGCCACATGAGGGTAGTTGTCTAAGCCTGTAGGGAGAAAATATGACTATTCAAAAGGGACAAAGGAATACAGAAAACTGCAAAAGCAAATATAAGGTTTTCTCAGAACTACTTTCTCCTCAAAGAATAAAATATAATTTATTTTTCTGCTAATTAAATGAACATTGTTCATGCCTCCTGATAGCTGGAAAGATATTCTATCACTTACCCCTCTGTCCCAGGGTGCCTGGCTTCCCAGGAGGCCCCGGAGGGCCAATGTTTCCGGGAACCCCCATCATCCCAATCATTCCTTTTTCACCTATGGAAACAAATTAACACAAGGCAGCACATGCTGTAAAGAATGAGAAAAGCGAAATACTCCATAAAATAAAATGAATTACACTTAGAAAGAGAGAAAGGGTGTTGAAAAGATGGTTTCTGTAAACAGGAAGATAATCACACTTGTCTAGGGATGGGTCAGTAAATGGTCTTTTTTTACATCGTGGATGTGGAAGTTGGTAGCAAATCACACTTGTGGATGAGGAGAAAATATGCTGAAGGTTTGGAGCATTCCCTCGTCCCAACCCTTGATCAATAACTTTGTTATATTCCCTCATTTTACTTTCTTCATAGCATTTGTCGCTAGATGGACTTAGCTCTTAAATGTGTTTGTTATCGTGTTCCCCGTTGTTCGAGGTGGAGTCTTATCCACCAATGTGTCTCTAGGGTCTGGAACGGTGATGGCATATGATAGTAGTTCCATAATATACACGAAAGGTTAATTAGCAGATTAAGTTCTTATTCTGGACTCTTCTCTGGAGGAGAGACCAGTGAGGTCCTTATGCCATGAGAAGACTATTGAAATAGTCTCTCCCAAACATATAAACCATAAAAAGTGATGAAATAAAAGAATTATAAGGGAATACTATGAACAATGACAGGCCAGAAAATCCAATTCTTAGAAGAGGCACAGATTACCAAAATTGACTCAAGAAGAAATAGAAAATCTGAATAGATCTATAAGAAGCAAAGAGACTGAATTAGTAATTTTAAAACTTCTCTCAAAGAAAACCCAAGCCCCAGGTGACTTCACTGGTGAGCTCTATCAAATATTTAAAGAATATCAATTCTTCACAAACTCTTCTAGGAAATACAAGAGGATGAAACACTTCTCATCTTGTTCAATAAGATAGCATTACCCTGATACCAAAACCAGACAAAGACATCACAAGAAAACAGACCAGTAAGTATCCCTTATAAATATGGATGCAAAAAATTTCAACAAAATACTAGCAAATATATTTCACTAGTAATATATTAACAAGATTACACAGCAAAAATAGTCATATTGTGGGTAATTGTGAAATTTGACCATCCCACTACCACCAGTTCCCAGCCCTCTGGCTCCTTGCAAATAACTCAGAAGAAAAACTTATACTAAATGAAAGAGAAGCTTAGAGTCAAAAGCCTAGGCGGGTCTCTAGTTTACACAGCTACCTTAAAAGGAATATGTGGAAGAACAGAGAAGAAGAAAAACAAAAGCACATAAAGGGTACCTGGTGGCCCTAAAAATCCTGGATTTCCTGGATATCCTTTTGTACCAGGTGGTCCCATCTCCCCTCGATGACCCGGCATTCCTGGTGGTCCAGGTTCTCCAGGAAATCCTGACCTATCCAAGCCTGGAATACCTGGGTCTCCCTTTGGCCCCGTTTCGCCTCTTCTGCCTATATATGAATGAATGAATGAATGAACGCACTATTGCTTTCCACACCAACTCCAGATATATTTTATGGCTGTAAATATTTAGCTCTGTGATTGTGGGCAAACCACAGACTTTTCTAATTGATAGATTTAGGTCCCCTTTTGTAAAATTCTAAGATCCCTTCTGGAGTTAACATTCTGTGTTTCAATGATTCATGAAGTAATGATAGTGTAGAATTTAGATTTATTTTCTAGTCCTGCAGGCACATCTTGGGAATGCACTTTCTGACCGTGGCACAGTCTTTAACCGGCAGAATTCATACAGAGCCACTCACGTGGCAGCAAGCCACCAGATGCTTCTAGAAACAATAACAGCACCACTACAACAATTAACTTCTTGGTCAAAATTTTGTTTGTGAACATATAAGAAGTATAATAGGAGAGTTCTAAAGGATTTTTTACCCAGAAACAGTTCACAGATCTGGTTGAGAGGAGTGAAAAAGATGGTAAGTTTCCCATGACTGCCTAGCTTTCATAGTTTAGATTTACTTTCATACCCTTTCTTTTATGTTGCTTGTAAAGCAACCAACTATGTATTTTAGTTTGTAACTTGTGAACATATACCTTTGCATACATTCACTCTGTTTCAATAATAAGGATACATTTACCACTTTAATATACCTGTGAAAGTATTAAAGATAAAAGTTATTTGAGTTTATACGTATATATATATATATATATATATATATATGTAAGTATACATCTGTATATATCTTCATTGTTCATATTTTCTTGCATACAAGACACAAACCAATTTTACTGTAGCAACTTCAGGTCTCTTACTCTATAGTTGCTATTCACTGCAACAAGTTCGTGACAACAGGTTTTTGTTTCTGAAATCGCTTTTCCCATTGAACAGTGGTCAGGACTTGTTACCGGGTAGTTCCCATGTTAAGCAGCAAAACTCAAAGCAGGAGTCCCATGTCATCTGCCCGCCTGGTGACTGGTTTCAAGGGCCTCCCCCTACCTTGTTGCCCTTTCAATCCATTTAATCCTGGAAGTCCTTGAGCTCCACTGAGACTTTCTTTGCACCTTCCTGGGGGGCCTCTTTCTCCAGGTGGTCCAGGCTGCCCTGGATCCCCTGCAAAACAGAGTCCAAGAATACAATCGGGTGCCAAAACCCAGGGTCCTAGTATTGCTATCCCAGTCATTCTCTTATAACTTTCCCCCCTGAATCGAACTTAGAGTTAATACCATTGATATGTCTTATAGAGGGGACACTCATTAAAAAGGAAAGAAGGAAGAAAGAGGGAACAAAGGTAGGGCAGCAATGGAATGGAAATCTGAACGGAAAGTTAATTAAGGCTCGCACGTTCAATTTATTGAGCTAGAAGTTTGAGAAGAGTTCTTGACCCCTAGAGCACCTACACATTCAATGTGCAGCATTTTAGCTGAGCTCACAGTGGAGAAAAGCAATCACACTTGCTATTTTACCTCGTGGTCCATCAAGCCCTCCAGTTCCTGGAATTCCAGGGAGACCTGGAAGTCCAGGGAGTCCACTTTCTCCCTTTTCCCCAGAGTTGCCTCTTTCTCCTGGCAAACCTGGTGCTCCTGGCTCTCCAGGCATGGCTAGCCCTGGTTCTCCCTATAGCACAGAAATTACGTTAGTTTTACTGTATCATGCTTTCAAATCCTTATCGACTATTGACTGGTCTTTAGGGCTATTTACGTGAAAATAACGTCTCCGTGATGGAGGTTCTATGTCCCTTTTGTACAGTCACCACCATTCCATCCATTTTCCTTTTTCAGTTGTAGTTGCTGACTTTTTAAATAAAACTGTGCTTAGTAATTCTTCATAGCCTCCACTTTTTAAGAAGACTGTGGAATTTTCTGTAAACAGTCTAGATGTCTCTCCTTTTGTTAGTTTTTCTCATAGATATCCACGTCTGTTTCTAGAGTTTTCCCATTTTAAGTACTCTGAATGTTTCTGAAGAATAAGCAAGAAATAGAGAGGCAAACTGGTCTTCTTACACCTTCTATTCTCCTTTCTAAAGGGGAGTGATGGTTCAGAGAAACTTCTAAAAATGTCGGCATCTTCATCATCTACAAATATATTGACAATTTCTACACACAGAGCATCCTAACTGGCTGACTGAAACTGCCCCTCCCCTCCCCTCCCCAATATCAGTCTGCATTTTAATTCTCAAAGACCTTGACTCCTGGGAGGCCTGGCTTTCCAGGTAACCCTGGCTTTCCAGTTTCTCCAGGACAGCCTGGTGATCCTTTTGTTCCTGGAAAACCTTGGTCTCCTACAGAGAAAAAAATAACAAAGGTTGTAAGACAGGTCTTAAAAGATTCTGAACAGTAGCTCTTAGATATTTTTATGAAAGTTTAAATGATGAGAATGCCAACCGCTAAATTAGCACTTAAAAAACATCAATTCCAAATCAGATTACATTGGTTCCCAGTTTAAAAAATTACCTTCTCCACTCTTGTTGTTTAGCACCACTAAAGTTTGACTGAGCAATTCTTTAAACCACTGATACCAAATGACCATTTGGGTGCCTCTTTTAAAAAGTGTATTTTGCATACTGTGTACACCCAAATGAATTTTTAAATGTGTCTATATATCTACGCAAGCATGACCCAGATCGAGATATAAAGCATTTCCAGCATCCAGGTAGCCTTTCTTTTTTTTGTTGTTGTTGCGGTACGCGGGCCTCTCACTGTTGTGGCCTCTCCTGTTGCGGAGCACAGGCTCTGGACGCGCAGGCTCAGCGGCCATGGCTCACGGGCCCAGCCGTTCCGCGGCATGTGGGATCTTCCCGGACCGGGGCACGAACCCGTGTCCCCTCCATCGGCAGGCGGACTCTCAATCACTGCGCCACCAGGGAAGTCCTGGGTAGCCCTTCTTAACATGGGTTGCTCAAGAGAATTACTTCCTAAAGCTCTGTAATAGCCACTGAACATTAACTTCTCTTTTACTCATTTATAATAGGAGAGTTGAGAAAGGAGTTAATACACATCTTTTTCTCTGGTCTGTGGTTCAAAAGAGGAAAGCCTGGTAGAGCAAGGCTGCGTTCAGAGAGTTCCTTTGTGCCTCTAATTTGACCAATTTCATTTATTTATTTATTTTAGCTGTGTCGGGTCTTAGTTGCAGCACGTGGGATCTTCTTTGTGGCATGTGGGCTCATAGTTGTGGCATGTGGGCTTCTTAGTTGCGGCATGCATGTGGGATCTAGTTCCCTGACAAGGGATAGAACTCAGGCCCCCTGCATTGGAAGCACAGAGTCTTACCCACTGGATGACCAGGGAAGTCCCTAATTTGACCAATTTTAAATTCACAGTTATTTCATGGGATTCATTAGGTTCAACTGGGAAATTCTGAATCTCCACTTTCAAGAAGCCCTTATGTTAGTTCTGTTTCCCATAGTTTACAGTCTCCTTCCAGAAGGCAAATCCATAGGGTTACAAGCTAGGATGCAATGTCTCCAGGCAGGGTCCACGAAGCACTTGGCTAAAACATGGGCCAGGTTGTATTACTTCAAGATCACTGGGAAGAAATCTAAGAAACTGGAGTCAAAGCCATTCTTGGGACCATGTGAGAAATGTGATTATGTTTTCCATATCAAATACTCATAAATTGAGATCAATATTCCTATATTTGGGCAGAACTGATGGGTGATAAACATTGCTGACATATTAATGTAAGAGATGAAGCACCAAAAAATGGATTATATTTGGATAAGCACTTTGAAACAAACATGAAATTATCATAAAATCTGAAGTTCTATGGGACATCCCAGGGACTGAGATTACTCATATGCCATCCTGGACAGGACTTTGATGTATGTGTCAGCAGGGAGCCTCAGGTTACTGTTTGAGTTCCTAGCATCTGGATTTCTTTGGAGTGTTTTCCCGCTTTGATGAGAAACAGCATTTTTCCCTAAAGGAAAATAACTTCCATAATTTATTTGGGAGTATATAGGGAAATCAGCTGTCTGTGATTTAACAGTTTTTTTTTAATTATAAAAGAAATGTATAAGGTGAAGAAATGTGTAAATGTACAAAGTACAGGCATTTATTAAGAAGAATAAATTCCTCATAACCCCACAATCAAGAAGAATCACTATTACATTTTAGTGAATTTCCTTACGTTTTTTTCTGTGTACTTTAAAAAATATGACTGCGATGAGATTGCATAAATCAATGTGAATTCTCCCTTTTTCGCTAAAATTATTGTAAGGTTTTTTTCCCATTTAAGACTGGTGTAAAACATCATTTTAAAGGATTTAATGGATATTTCCTATATTATTCATTATACGTATTTATATTTTATAAATATCCACAATGAACCTTATGTTTAAAAATTTTTTAAAATTTACCCTTAGGTCCAGGAGGCCCAGGGAATCCGATTCCTGGAATTCCTGGTTCACCATCGGGCCCAGGAAGACCCAGATCACATTTTCCTGTGGATCCAGGGATACCTTAAAAACATGCATACATTTACATCAGCACCTTCCCTTTATCTTGCCTTAAAACAAAATGTTTGTTTCTGGGTCATCCCAGATCTTTTTGAAAATTAAGAAATAATAACCCCACCTTCCTCCCCCTTTCTATGCAATGAGCTAATCATTAGGAGGTGCAAATAATTTTGAAAATATAATTTAACTCCTAAAAAGAAATATTCTCGATATCTTGAACTATATGTCTCCCTCCATCAATGCAAAGTTAAGTTTTAGACGATGTTGGCAAGGAAGGTAAGTTTTCAAATGAAGAAGCTGTGGGAACTGTCCTGATTAAACACCAGCCCACATTCCTTGCTCCTCCACCAAAAATCCATGCAGATTGTTCTGCATTCCAACTCCTCTTAAGTAATGGTAGAGATTCTGTTTTGGAATCAGAAGTACTAACAGGAATAATCTGGGTAACCTCAAAGGACAACAGCAAGTCTCCTGTCTGTTGGCTTGTCCCTTCTGGCCTGCACTGTTTTTTTTTGGAGCCAGTGACTATATGCTTTCCTTAGAATGGGAGAGTTATAACTAGGAGAGTCAGGGTGCCATCTGATGCCATGTACCAGATGTGGCAAAGGGATACTCACCAGGTGGACCTTGGGGGCCAGCACGGCCTGGGGCTCCAGGAGGTCCTGGGGGCCCTGGAACTGGTGTCAAAACACCGATTTCTCCCTTAGGACCTTAAGAAAATTTGCATCATAAGATTGGCGTGCATATTGAAGCTTTTCTTTCTTCAGAAGGGAAAAACACAATTATAAGGGGTTCATAAACATACCCTAAGGAATATAAAAACGAATCTGCTTCCATAGGCTTCAAAACTGGCTTAAAGATGACCAGCTCATAGAAATTCCACTGACAAATACATGGAAGCATCTACTATTGTCTAAGCCTTGTTTTAATTAAGAGCCCAACATGCTGGTCTATTAAAAGAGAGCCTATTTTTAAAAATATTGGTAATATGGAATTCAGCCTAACTGCTGGTGAATACTAGTAGGATATTTATTTATTGGGTGACTAGTTTTCACAGGAAGGCAGTATGATTTATTGGACAAAACATGAAGTGAGGCCTAACAAGTTGATCTGGGCTTGAATCTTGGCCCTGCCTTTTTTTTTTTTTTTTTCTTGCGGTACGCGGGATTCTCACTGTTGTGGCCTCTCCCGTTGCGGAGCACAGGCTCCGGACGCGCAGGCTCAGCGGCCATGGCTCACGGGCCCAGCCGCTCTGCGGCACGTGGGATATTCCCGGACCGGGGCACGAACCCGCGTCCCCTGCATCGGCAGGTGGACTCTCAACTACTGCGCCACCAGGGAAGCCCGGGCATGTTTTTTAACATAAGTTCCTCATGTGTTGAGAAAATAATGCCTGTGTCACTGGTAAAGATTTGAGATAACATTCTGACCACAGTGGCCAATATTAAAAACATGTTAGTGATCAGTATTGTCCATATATTCATATATTTATAGAAAGAATAAGTTTACAGTAATGTGATGGGGAAAATTTGGTAATAATATATTTTATGACAGTGGAGTCCTTCACTAAAAATTCACATTTAGAAAGAAGAAGATTTGAAGATGGATTAGAAGAGGGCTGAGTAAACTTTTTCAGTAAAGGACCAGATAGTAAATAATTTAGACTTTATGGCCCAGGTGGTTCTCTGTTGCAGTTACTCAACTCTGTTATCCAAGTGTGAGAATAGCCAGGAACAATCTGTAAATAAATGAGCATAGCTGTGTGCCAATACAACTATATAGACACTGAAACTTGAATTTTATATAATTTTTACATGTCACAAAATATTATTCAAAAGTTTTTTTTCCCAATCATTTAAAAATATAAAAAACATTCTTAGCTTGGGAACTATACATGAGTGGGAGGTGGGCTGGACTGAGACTGAGGTCTGCCATGGTTTGCCAATCCCTGGATTAGAATAGCAGCCTCAAAGGTAAGGTGCAGAAAAAGATACACATGTATGAATAATCACAAAATAAGCTTTACATATGTGTGTGGACAGAAATGCATGCATACAATTTATAATATACTGGTGACCCTTGAACAACACAAGTTTGAACCACGAGGGTTCACTCATTCGCGGATTTTTTCAAGAGTAAATACTAGAGTACTACATGAACTACAGATACGGAGGAACCACACATAGGAGGGCTGACTCTAAGTTATACACGTAGAGGGTTGTCCGTCCTAGCTCCCGCGTTATCTGAGGGTCACCTGTATGTGAATACTACTGGGGATACTGCACTCAAAATTTTATTCCTGGTGAGGGATGCTATAAAATGATTTGGAGACCAGTGGTTTTTTGGGTCTCTAAAGTGATTTTAGAAGTAAAAAACGACCATGGTAGCATTATTTGTTTAACACTGTCAGTAACATGAAATTCTCATCTTTCGCCATGTTCTCCACCACGGATAAACATTGAGGTTCAGATTCCTCCTGAATCCCGCAAGTACGTTCAGTATACGTGGATCCCAAAATTAACGGGACTTTATTATCAAGACAACTTTTCTTCATTTGTCTTAGATACTTTGAAGTTTTATTTAGAAACCATTTATGAGGTTATGAATCAAAAAGAACAAATTTGCAATAACATGAGTGGGCCCTGGGCCCAGGAAGAGGCTTCTCAAGATCAATCCTATAGGTTTTTGCCTTCCCTTTGTTTATCATAGCTAACTTCCACTCATGTCTTAGGATCTATTCACTCCGTTTATTTACATCAGTAATGGATATAGACTATTCCTAGGAAATTTCAGCTGTACAGCTCAGTAACAGGGAAAAAGAGGATTATCTCTACCATATTCTACATGTTATTTCCCAGTGTCTACAAGTTGACATCGTCTATTTACTAGAAGCATGTTTCTATTCATTAGTCTTGAGGGAGTTTCACTAGCGCTAGGAACCATCAACCCACTCCACAGGAAAACAGGACTGGAAAGAAAACTAACCAACCGGCTTCTCCAGGTGGTCCAGGGGCTCCAGGAAGTCCTTGGGTGCCCTTTGGACCAGGCTCTCCCCAAGGTCCATAGTCTGATGGTCCAGCCGGTCCTGCAGGTCCTGGGGACCCAGGGATGCCAGGATCCCCTGGAAGACCCTGGTCTCCCTTCTCCCCACTCAGGGCCTGTATCAATAGAAGTACGTTTGGATAGTGATTCATCCAGTATCCCTTTACACAGGCTAACCTCACCATGAATACGAATACCAGTTAGGTTGTCATGGAGAAGATCTTGAATTAAAAAGCAGTTGTTACCTGAAGGGCATTGTTCCTAAAATAAGAGCACTGAATGATGTCTGTTGTTTTGCCCTTTGGAATCCAGCAACATTTCATTAACTCTCTTGAGTCCCACTTAAGGTGTCCTACAATGGGATGCCACATATGACAACAGCCCCAAAAACTTAGCTCAAATTGGCCAACAACTCAAATGGCATTAGAGGTGACATTCATGTCACTGGCACATTTCTAAAATAAAACCAGTACAGCAAACTTTAATTTGATTGGTTTTTCACCAGGTATTTTCATTATAAAGGAGATATTCTATCTATAGTAATTTTTTTCTTATAAAATTTTTTTTTATTGTTAATTCCATAGTCTGTCACTTTGAAAATGAGTTGTTTATTTTAAAGAAGTTGAATTTGACAAAATAATCGAAGTTCCCCTTCTTCTCCAACATGGCCCCAAATAATAAATTTGACTGGATTTTTCATTGTTCAGTGTCAATGCGGGACTGAGTAATCCTTCTTTTATAATTGCAGGGTGTAAGACTCAAATCAGTTCCTTGATTTTCTCTTACTTTCTGGGGCTTCTTTACTGGAACTAATAAAAAAAATTAGGGCGATGCAAATGGAAGCATCACATGAACTGTCTTGATATTAGACCAAAAGAGTTCCCAACTCCAGCCCTCTTTAAGGATAACTGCCACTCTGGAGGGGCAGCTGACAGTTTGCCAAAGAGAGTCTGAAACATTGGCCCTGCTAGCTGCTTCCACTCAAAAAGCACTTTGTAGTTAAAAGGTTTAGGAAAGTCTGCATATCATATCCACAACCTGGGGAGTCACTATTCATATTCTCATACTAAAGGGTCTGTGAGTGAATCTTTAAATTTGTTTGACAAGTTTCTCTGCTTGAGGTGGAACCCTTTGTATTGGACGACACTGATTAACCCTGGGAGAAACTGGGATTTCATAAAACAGGCTGGGCAGCATGCCTTGCAAACTTCTCAGATACATGCGATAGGTTCTCAGCCTCTGCCTCTATGACATTTAAAAACAGATTCTGGGGATGAAGTGAGAGAGTGGCATGGACTTATATATACTACCAAATGTAAACTAGGTAGCTAGTGGGAAGCAGCTGCATAGCACAAGGAGATCAGCTGGGTGCTTTGTGACCACCTGGAGGGGTGGGATAGGGAGGGTGGGAGGGAGATGCAAGAGGGAGGAGATACGAGGATATATGTATATGTGTAGCTGATTCCCTGTGTTATAAAGCAGAAACTAACACACCATTTTAAAGCAATTATACTCCAATAAAGATGCTAAAAAAAAAAAAAAGATCCTAGTAGGAACCTCTCACTTGAACGTGTGAGAGATTCCATCCCATGAAAAGAGACAGAATTATATAAACTTAAATACGGTAAATGACAAAACATTTACCCAAATGACAAAACCCTAAATATTCTGTCCTCTTATGCATTTATTTTTACTTAAAAGAATGAACATTGTCCCCCAAATGTTGACTAAAACTTTCCATTATTAATCATTTTCTGAACTTCCTTATAAACTCATTTGATACAAATGTGGAATTGTAACTTGTGTATGAAACAAGGTCATTATCAATGTAGAATTTTCTGTGGGCTAAAAAAACCATGGAGTGCTATTTTTTTTTGTCAAAATACTATAAATATTTGTTCGGGTTATTACTGCTCATTTGAAGATGCCTCATCCTGCAGTTAAAGGGATGAACTGTGCTGAATGGGCAACAATTTTTTGAAAAGAAATCATCTGATGTCTTAACTTTAGAGCCCTTCATTCAGAGGGAGGGTAATTTGAAAAAAGTGTCTAGATACCAACCGGTTCTCCCTTAGGTCCTGGTAATCCTTTTACTCCCGGAGTTCCAGGAATTCCATCCAAGCCCTTTCTTCCAGGATGTCCTCGGAGGCCTGGATCCCCTGGGGCACCCACTTGTCTCTCTGGCTGAGATGCTTCACCTTTTTCTCCTTTAAGTCCCGGATGACCCTGATCACCCGGGAATCCCTAGGGTGGTACAAAAATGAGTCTACCTTGCATTTGGGTACAGTTCTTGTGTCAATATTAAAAAATGTCAATAAGAACTTTTCAATTTTAATGAACATGACTTTTTTTTCCAGACCCTTTCTTTGGCCCATAAGTAAAACTTCAAGCTTTTTGGCTTTATTTTTTTCTTCCAAAACTATAAAAAAAATTCAATTAGTGTAATTCAATGCAATATATATACAATAATATAATTCAATATGATACAACCTTCACATAATTCAGATTATGTTAGAATATTGGTAAATTTCAATATGCATCTATGGATAATTTGATTTAAATATATTTATCCAAGTATAACTTTCTGATTTAAATTTTTAACAACTTTATTGATGTATAATTTACATATTATAAAATGAATCTTTTGTAAGAATACAATTCAATGAGTTTTAGTAAATTTACACATTCATGCTACAATCTCCACAATCCAGTGTTAGGATGTTTCCACCACTCCTCCAAATTCCCGCACATCTATTTGCAGTCCATCCCTGTTCCCAGCCTCAGCCCCAGGCAGCCACTGATCAGCTTCTGTCTCTGATACCATTTGAAATGATTATAAATTCATTAATTCATTCACTTATTCTTTCGCACATCATTCATTTATTCATTCAATCAACAAGTATCTACTAAGTGCTTTACTATTAAGTGCTCCTTGCCAGGCACCAAACTGACAACCTATATGGGGCGCAACCATATTTCCAGAGGGCTCCATTTTCCAAATTGAAAGTAAATAAAGCTTTAAAACCATGAAATCTTACCGGAAATCCTGGAAGACCAGCGCTTCCTGGGGACCCTGGGATTCCTTTAATGCCAGCTGCCCCTTGTCTTCCTGAAAGCAGTAAATTATTAAGTATACATTGAACACAAACTCTGAACAGCCAGGGTAATGCAGTATGTGAAGAAAATAGGATGTCTTCTTCTGAAGAAAGAAAATTTCTTTATTAAAACACACAGTGCAAGGTAAGAATGGGAGTAAATAACTGGAATAAGAGATAACATTCAAAACAAGAACTCTTAAATTTTAGCTTCCTAAAATTCTCGTCTTTATAATTTTAAGGAGACACATTTATTTCTTCTAATGATAAAAGTAATGGGTGTTCATTGTAAAAAAAAATACAGAAAGAAGAGAATAAAAATCACACATACGGGGGCGGTGGTGGTGTGATGAATTGGGAGACTGGAATTGACATATATACACTAATATGTATAAAACAGATAACTAATAAGAACTTGCTGTATAAAAATAAAATAAAAATCACGCATAAATCTACCACCAGAAGACAGTATTTGCTAAAATTTTCATGTGCATTACTCATAAAATTTTATATCCATAAATGCATAGGACTCATAATACACTTTTCTGGAATCATACTGTACATATGTCAATAAATATGGACTTATAGCTTCCCTTTAAATGGCTGCATGGTAGCCTATTGTATGGGTGAACCATCATTCATTCAGCTAACAGCTATTTTTAGACATTTAGATTGTCTCATTCAACTTTAATTGTTGTAAACAATGCTATGATAAATACCTCTGGATATTTAGTTCTGCAAATTTATCCAAAGATTTCCTTTACAATAAATTGCTAAAAGTGTAACTGCAGGTCCAAACAGGTACAAATCTTTCTGAGGCTTTGTATATCGGTTGCCAAATTGCGTTTTACTGTATTATTTTATACTTCCTCTATTTAACTGTCTCTGTAAAGAGGATCCCTTTAGAGGATCTTTTGGATGGATCTCAGGTCAGTTTATTAACAAATGTTTATTCAGATTTTTTTTTTTTGCAAGATTTAAGCCAGGAGAATCTTTTGTATAGTAATCCAAACAGTTTTACTGCTTATGTATCTCTTTGAGCTATACCTGTAGTACCTCAAATGTAGGAAAACCAAGGAAAATACGGCAATGCGACTGGTTGGTTAGCAGCAGTGAGCTGCCCACCTGCATCACCAGCCTTGGGCCAGAGATCGCTCTGGGGATGTAGGAAAATTATGATGGCTTTCCTTTTGTTCTTTACCTTCCTCCCTTCCTTTTAGTTTTTGTTTTAACATTTCCCCCAGAGACTTGGGCGTCAAATAGGTGCTGTATGAAAAACACTGCCCCCTGTTCTTTGCCCCATCCTTTCCTGTCAGGCTTGTCTCAGGGAGTCAGGGAGCAGTCACTGCAAAGCAACTAAGGCCTTCATGAAGAAGTGGGTAGGATTTGAGGGTGACAAAGGATCCCTGCCCTAATGCATGTCCTCTACTGGCTGGCCACAGTGCTCGCAGCTGCCACCATGAGACTTTCTTCTTTGGACTGAGACCAAGCCTCCCCGAAGACTCTGTGTCAATGCAAACGTCTACTGGATGGTGGTAACATGCAAACATGCTCTTATCTCCAAAGGTAGAGCTTTTAGCTCTTAGCTCCAAAGGTAGAGCTTTGGATTAACTTGGCTCAAAGGGCAGTGCCTGGTACAGCAATTAAGGGGTTCCAGTGTAGAAGGTGGAGCATGTCTCCAGAGGAGAGTGTCTGGACTGGAGTCAGGCTCTACCACTTATTAGCTATGTCATCTGATACCTCAGCTTCCTCATCTGTTAAATGGGGTTAATGTAACACTTAGCTCTAGGGTTGACATGAGGACTAAGGGATGGAGGCACAGAAGACATCTAGAACCATGCCTAGGGCACTGAGCAAGGGCTCTGTAACTTGAGAGCTCTTATTAGTTAATGAGAAATCATTTGAGGATGGTGTCTATAGACCAAGGTGCTAATGGCAGAACCTAGATGGTGTGTGATACCACGTGAAGGCCCTGGGTAGCCAGCAGAGTGGCACAGGGGCAGAGGAACCCAACTAATAAAATAGAGACTTCTTCTACTTCAAGGCTTTGTCCATGGTCATTTCTATGACCAGGGAAGGGGAAGGTAGGAGAGCCGAGGCAGAGACAGCCTGGAGCAACAGTGCTGAGGTGGAGAGTTCTGGTCTGGCACAGAGGTCGACAAGGGAAGCGACATATGCTTTATTTAGTCCTCAGGATACTGGCCTATGAAATGTTTTTTCCTTCAAAAGTTGACGGCTAATATTTTTTTAAAACATGAGATTTCAGATAAAAAATCCCAATTTTATTCTTCCCATGAAAAATTGGAAGATTTATTACCACAGAGCCTAAAAGGCTGCCAAGTAACAACAGGCTGGAGTTGAGTGCCTGATGGCACCTTCCCATTTACTGCATAGCCCCTTCAGTTTACTGAAGTCCTCACCACTCCTTATCTTCCCCAACACTGGGGCCATTGGTGAACTTTGTTATCATGCTTGTACGGTTAAGAATAATGTGAAATAGTGCATGTGCCCATGATGATATCAAAAGGGGGAACATGAAAAATTAGACTGAGAAGGGTCATGTCTCTTGAAAAAAAGAATGGGAGACAGTTTCTTGCATTTTTTTTTTTTTTGGCCACGTCTCTCAGCCTGCAGGATCTTAATTTCCCAACCAGGGATCGAACCCTCACCCCCTGAAGTGGAAGCCCAGAGTCTTAACCACTGGACTGCCAGGGAAGTCCCAGGGGCTTATTTCTTTATGGAAGAAAAAAGTGGTTTGTGTTTGGTATGGCTGCTTCACTCCTCCAGGTTACCAGCTGGTCCCCTGTAGAAAAGTGAGTTTACAATTCCTGGATAACACAGTGGTTTGCTAGAGTTCAGCAACTAAGACGGAATAAGGGGAAATGCCAGCTTTTATGGGATTTTTGGCTTCCTTTATGTTAACAGAGTGTGTTTCTGAAAGTCTCCCTCTAAATTCATATAAACCACATCCTGACATCTAGCAGTCTGATGCCTTTTTTTCCCGCCCAATGAATCGACCCTTTCGGTACTTGAAAAGATACTTGTGTGCAAATTGTCTGTACCTGGGAATCCTTTTACGCCATCTAACCCCGGCAATCCTGGGGGGCCTGGAGGTCCTGGGACACAAGGACACTGTGTGCACAAAAGGCCTGGCTCCCCTGCAATGAGAACACACTTGCATCACTCACAAACCCATGCCGAGTCCTTAGAAAGGACATATTTTCGAACCACACGATCATTCGTTACGCCTAAAAATTTTTTCATGTAGTGAAAATCATTTAGGACGTTGTACATATTAATAAAAACATCATTCATCTATTATACCTGCTTACTTTATCTGAGCTTATTTTTTGCGTTCTGAGAGAGGAAATCCCAAGAGCCTAGTATTAAATATTTACTATTTCAGTGTTTCTCTCCTTGAGTGCAGGCTACCACCCACATACTAGGAAGAGCCAATGATTTATTGCACAGGTGCTAAATAAATGATTCATTTCCAGATAAATAAATACCGTTAGGTAATCCTTTTGGAAAAGAAGCCGTCTCTGACTGTCTGCTATTTTGGGGTCATTGTTGTCTCAGGGAAATATAAAATCAGTGATAATAAAGATGATGAGAATGGCTTATTCTAGTTGAGAAACATCACTGATTGAACCAACCTTTGGGCCCATCGACTCCCGGGATTCCTGGAGACCCTGTATGGCCTGGAGGTCCACCATCTCCAGGGGGACCTCTGCGAAGAACAATACCACCTACAAAGAGAAAACACCAAAGCTAGTTTTTTGTTTTTGTTTTTGTTTTTTTTGCGGTACGGGGGCCTCTCACTGTTGTGGCCTCTCCCGTTGCGGAGCACAGGCTCCGGACGCGCAGGCTCAGCGGCCATGGCTCACGGGCCCAGCCGCTCCGCGGCACGGGGGATCTTCCCGGACCAGGGCACGAACCCGTGTCCCCTGCATCGGCAGGCGGACTCTCAACCACTGCGCCACCAGGGAAGCCCGAGTTTGTCATTCTTAAAGCAGCTTTTCAAGAAAGCTGTTCCCAGTCTTCCACATACATCTGCTATTATAATGGTGCGGTCAATAGTTAATTCTCTCAAATTGTTTTGTTCTATGATCTAATTTTTGGTCTTGCCATTTCCAATATAGGTTGAAGGCAATGCTGATGAAACTAAATATGTACAAACAATACCTATAGCTTCCCCCAATTTCAGAGCAACAGGTAACAGTGGAAACATTTAATTTGGATGGAATATGTATGTGTTATATTATGTCTGTTCCATTATGAAAGAATGCTTATTTTGTGATCCAGTTATCTGTGTCTTTAAGTTGAATGGGTAGTTATCTCTGAACAGTAAAATCTACTTCCACTTATAAAACAAATACATCATAGGGATGAAATATACAGCATGGTAACTATAGTTAATAATACTGTATTGCACATTTGAAAGTTGCTAAGAGAATAGGTCTTAGAAGTTCTCATCACAAGAGAAAAATTGTAACTACGTATGGTGACAGACACTAACTAGACACTGTGATGATCATTTCATAATATATACAAATATTGAATCAATATGTTGTACCCCTGAAACTAATATAATGTTGTACACAAATTATACTTCAATAAGACAAACTGAATTTAAAAAATAGAAAAAAAAAGTAAAATCTTATGGCACTTTTATACTTAACGTAGACTCATGTATACTTTTACATTTATACATTTGTAGATACTTATACATTTTCATATTCATTTCATATTTAACTCAACAAATATTTGAGTACCTACAATGTTCCAGCCCCCATGCTGTATGCTGGGCTTCAAAGAGTAAATGAGACACTCCCTGACCTCAAAGAGCTTTGAGTCTTATAGGGGAAACTGACTCAGACAAGCAATGTGGAAAATTCTATGATCAGGATAAACCTGAGTGTTATAAGAGGTAGGTGGGCTCAGTGAAAACTTTCTGCAGGACTTTGAAGCTCCAACAGGAAGGACAGATAGGTGTTGCTTAGAGAAGAAAGGGTAAGAAACAAGAACAGTCTCTGAAGGGCGAGGGAGCATGGTGCCTTTGGAGCGGGAGCTGATCTACGGCAGGCGCCCTGTGGGCCAGATCCTGATTTGAACATTCCTGAGCTTCGTGAGCTGTGCGTATCAGGCTTGTCATCGATAAAATGAGGACACAAAACCTACACCTGGAGAAAGACTTGGAGGGCTAGAAGTTGTTCAAACCCCTGATATACAGTAAAGTATTTTTGTTGAGTTTTGCTTTGCTTAGTTTTCCATAGATCCACTCCATAGCTTAACAGCTTGTTCTTAGACATTGTCTTCTGTTAATAGGATAATTTCTTAGATTGTTGTTAGCCTAAAGGAAAGCTTTTATTTATTTATTTATTTATTTAGGCCGTGATGTGCTGCTTCTGGGATCTTAGTTCCCCGACCAGGGATTGAACCCAGGCTACGGCAGTGGAAGTGCCGAATCCTAACTACTAGAACACCAGGGAACTCCCTTTATTTTTAATATTGCTCATATAACTAGACACTTAACTGAATTATTTTATTACTACTAAGAGTTTTCCAGATTATTCTTTTTAATTTTCTATGTTTATAATTATATTGTCTATAAATAATATTTCTTCCTTTCTTAAAAATATCACTGATGCATGGAAGATTCTTAAGGCTAGTAGGAGGGTTGGGTATAAAACACAAGACCTCCCAGGAACCTGCCAGGAAAGGCATGTAAAAATATATAGAGCGATCTGTGTGTTCCTGAGGTTCTATATCCCTATCAGCCACATACAGAATGCTAAGTGGCTCTATCAGCGGATGGAGAGAAAAGGATAACTTCATCAGAACTTCCAGGTACCGCTTCAGAGCCTCTGGGCTGCAGCTCTGTGGTTTCTGACCCACTTTGCCTGGCAGCATCTTGCTTTGGTCCATGTTGCACACCTCTAGCCTCCTGTCCTGGGGTTTCCCTGCTGATGACAAGCCACAGGATGCCCCAGGAGCCATGCCAACACAGCCTGGAAGTGTGTGTCTGTGGGGGGATGTGGGTGGGGATGGTAGGGTGTTAGTCCCGTCCTGTGGGGCACAACCTTGACCCATGCGAAATAGGGTCTGGTGGGGAAATTCTTGCCTCTTTGTCTCCCCGGGAAAGATTATCCTGAGACGAAGTTATACAGCTTCTTGGAAGACAGTCTCCAGGGACTGAATGAGCAGTTGCGCTTGGCGTAGGCCAACTTGATAATGGTCATTCCTTCCCTGCTTCTCTCCCCTTGTTCTTGTTTCCTGCTCCACCCTCTGTGGGAACTCAGGCTAACACTGGGCTGCGCTTGCAAAGTAGCCCTGCCACCGTAGCTGCTTCCACAGATGGTTAATAAATGAAACTCCACTGGAAACATAACTCCTACGGTCCACACTGATGGCCAAGCTGCGTGTAAGGTTCATCGCCCCCGATGGGCACATCTCTGTCACCGGGCAACGTATGCAAAAGGGCATCTTTACCTGGTGGTCCTGCAGGTCCTGGCAACCCTGTAGGGCCTGGTGAACCAGGACAGCCAGGGGACCCGGGAAGCCCCACTGCGCTCTTTCCTGGGGGTCCTCGCTCGCCTTTACTTCCTTTTGCTCCTGGTACTCCAGGGGCTCCTTGGAGGCCAGGCCTTGATGACCCTTGGAGAAAATAATCATTTATTGTTTTTTAGATGTTTCCCTGATTAATATACATTTGTTTTTCAATTGCAAAAAGTGATATATTCTTATAAAAGTTGTACAATTGAAAAGTATATAGAGCATATAAAAGTGAATTATCTGATGTCCCTTATCTGTGGCCTTGTTAAACTATCACAATACAGCAGAGCTCAGACCATTCCATTTCAAGAAGATAATTTATGTGACTTATTACAAGGGGCTGAAACAGAGGTTGGGATGCACTGTAGTCTCCTGATTCAAAAGGACTTCAGGAGAAATTCTTCAGTATACGTTATTTTATAAATTCTTTTTATTAGAGACTAAAAGATGCCTATCTTTCAGGGTCTCCAATGAGAAAGAGAGAAAATTGTAATTGGACTTTATTCTTGCCAATCGTCTTAGTTATATTAAAGGGTACCCTGGGGGAGGCAGGCATCTCCTGGGGGAGAAGCCATGCCAGGTGATACAAAACCCCCTTCTTCTGTCCCTTCTAAAATGACCCGGATGTGAGAAGGGCAGTCTCAAATCTCTGCCTCATAGTTAAGAATCTCTGCTGAGAAACCAGTGGGGGTAATATCCGATTATTTCTGATTATTGAGCTTGAAGATTTTGGCCTAAAGGCTAATAATCCTTCGGATTGACATCTGTTTTAGAGCTTTTTAATTTTCACTTGCTGGCTTTTTAAACCATTCTATTCATTACTTGGAAGGAAGTCTTTCTTAATATTTGGTCACACCTTTAAAATCCCCTTTTGCATCATTTCAGCTTCAAGAAATACCTTCTGTTAAGAGTTTGGTATATATTTTTCCACGCATATGCAAGAACACATAATATTTATCCATTGATCTTTTTCTTTTGCAATAGGTTTATAATATACATGTAGTTCTTCAGTCTGTTTAATTTTAATTCGTTTTCAAAATTATGAAATAGTTTAAATATACAGCATAGTACCGAGAAAAATATAGTCCATGGCAGGGCTTACCAAATCTTTGCTATTTTGTTCTTAGTTTTGTCTCCTTTACAAAATGACACATTATGGTACGACAGTTATAACTGAGGCTACGGTGGTTGATCTTTAACCATCCTTGATCCTATTCTTCCTCTCTCAAGAGGCAACCACTCAAATGACTCATGGATATTTTTTCCACTTCACAGAATTGTCTATGTACCACAAACAATATATTTTTAAAATTAAAACTTTACACAACAGCTGTAATCTATGTGCCTTTAGGCAACTTGTGATACACTACGAAAACTATCATTTTAAGCAAACTAGTTGCCATAAAATTATTGTTTTTCTAGCTCTGTGCCTCTTCTGAGTTTCAAGCCTTCTGCTCCTTACACTGAAGTTACTGTCTTACACTTAGTAAAAACTACTGAGAAGTAAAAAAGAGCATTTCTCTATTACTTTGTGTCAGTTTCCCAGTTTCCACTCCCTTTTCCCCTGCAGGTCACAAAGTTAACGATTAAGAAGTTGGAAACACTTCTATATCAATTAATGAAACATTTGTCTTATGTAAATACTGCAGACTCACTAGAGAGCAGTGTGTTTTCCATTTAATAGCGTTTCTATTGGTATCCTGAGAAACATGTACGTACCAGGACTTCCAGGGGCTCCAGGGGGACCACTGGGACCTGTGAATACATAATAGCAATTAGTTGTTTACAAAGATGTAAATATCCCCTCCCCCCGGTTATTGAAATCTTGGATGACGATATAATAATAATATAATAATACATTTTTCACACTTTTTCTCCACTCTCACAGAGGTAAATATGAGAAAACGTCACTCATTTAAACAAACTGTAAAGAAGAAACTAAGTTCATCTTAGATGTCTAGCACTCAAAAAGGGGGAGAGAAGAGAGACAGGGGTAGGGGATAAAGGACATGAGCTACTATGTATAAAATAAATAAGCAGCAAGGATATATGGTACAGCAGAGAGAAATATAGCCATTTTTTGTAATAACTTTATATGGAGTATAATCTACAAAAATATTGAATCACTATGTTGTATACCTGAAACCAATATAATATTGTAAATCAACTATACTTCAATTTTTTAAAAAAAGTAAATCATGCTACTTTATCATCTTCAAATAATTCAACAAGACACTTCCTAAGAGTCTGCTCTGTGTTTGGTATTTTGCTGGGATGATTCAGATGCCAGAATATTAAATAGCTGGAATTGTCAAGAATATGAGTTTGGTCTGGATCCATCTCAGATCGCTTATAGCTGTAACACTGCATAGGGCTCTAATTCTTTGATGTATATGAGTGATTTATAGTAAGCATATCAGATTTTTAAAAATCTATGTCTAATACTTATCTGTCCATTTGTTTAAGTACACTGAGACTTTTACTCCTCCTAAGTAAAATTCTTCTTTGAAATCTTATTTATATCAATAATTTTCCTAGATCAGTGGTTCTTAATCCTGTTGCACATTAGAATTAATCTGGGGAGCTTTAACGATCTGCCAGTATCCAGGGCCCTCCTCCAGGCAATTAAATCAGAACCACAGGGATGGGACCTGGACATGGTTCTTATTTAGCAGTTCCTGGGGATTTTAATGTGTAGTAAGAGATAAGAGCTATTAGCCAGATCTTTGCAATCTATCAAAAGGGATAGAACGTAAGTAAATGTGACTTTAATTCATGATGCTGGAAGTCAGAAAACCAGGACTTCAGTTCCTTCTTGTCACTATTTGTGTGGATTTGCTCAAATTATAGCTTTTCAGGGACTCCATTTTCTCTTCTGTATCCCACTGAGATTGCTGGTTTCGGACACTCCCACCTCCTTCTCTCCAGCCATGTTTGTGTCTTCCTACCAGACTTGAACGTTATGCTTTCCTACGTAAAGATAATTCAGTTACCTTCTACTGTATACCACCTATGGAATTTTCTTATGAAAATTAGGAAACACCAAAAAATATCACCACCTATGAACATTAGGAGACCTCCCTTCTCCTCTTGCCAATTCTGGGTCTGTAAACACATGCTATACATTTTGCCTTGAAAGAAAGACATGGAATGATCAGCAAATGCTTTAGGAAGAAATTTATTCTCACCCTGTGGGCCAGGAGCTCCCTTGGGCCCTGATGGGCCTGGAATTCCTTCATCTCCCTTTTCCTGGTATGCATCATAATATTCTGTCTTAAAGGAAAAAGAAATTAATAAAGAAAAAAGATGGCTATTTATGGACAGCTCGCCAAATGCAATTACTTCAATTTCTTCTTTTTTGGCTACAATGATACTTTCCTTATTTTCCTGAATTCATAGGTTTATGTGTTAGAAGGATATGGCAGTTAAGTATATGGCATGGATACATTTAAAAATAAAAGTTAATCTGGTATCATGATATCATATATTTCATGGGCTTTCAATTAGAAATACGTTTTATGATGTGGCCCAAATCACACATACACATTTCAATATACATATACATATCTATATATGTGTGAATATGTATACAGAAATGAAAGTTTCACAAAATAGTGACTTCTTACAACATATGATCAACGCTGATATTTTTTATTCTATTCTGTTTCACGTTTTAAAAATGATTGTCCTGAGGACTAAATTTATTTCAAAGTATATTGGGACCTACACATCAAGAATACTTTATTGATTGTTTCTTTAAATTTCAGGACACTGTTGACCTTCAGACAAAGGTTTCCTCAGTCCAAGGACTCAGGACTATTACGTATTTCTTTTTTTTTTTTTTTGCGGTACGCTGGCCCCTCACTGCTGTGGCCTCTCCCGCCGCGGAGCACAGGCTCCGGACGCGCAGGCTCAGCGGCCACGGCCCACGGGCCCAGCAGCTCCGCGGCACGTGGGATCCTCCTGGACCGGGGCACGAACCTGCGTCCCCCGCATCGGCAGGCGGACTCCCAACCACTGCACCACCAGGGAAGCCCGACTATTACGTATTTCTGAAGTGATCAGTGGACCTACTGCTGGTCTCCTTAACCATCTACTTCCAAAGCAGAACTTCCTCTGAAGTTAGCAGAAGCTGTAGAGTTATGTGGTATTGAGCATGAGAAAAGAAGATAGAAAGAAGATGGAAGTATAAAAGTTTTTTAAAAACTTAGTTCTTTCATACGCTTCATGGGGCCAATTAGTTCACTGACTCGTTTAAAGAATAGGTAACTAGAGCTTTGTGGTTAAGCAGTATAAAATCACAAAAAAGAATTACTACTAATCACAGTACTAATAATGTAATAATCTCCTCCATCATAAAATCCATAAAGACATGTGAGTACCTTCCAAGTAAGTACTTTCACAGAATAGCCTCTTTTATTTTCCCAGCAACCCCTTAAAAGTATCTTGGGATTACTTGCCATCTGAATCATTTGCTTGTAGTGTAAAGAGGCTGATTTCTGGGACCCTCCTCCGGTTACTGAGTTGACTGACTTAGCCTGAAGGGTCTGAGAACTGCGTTTGTAATAACACGCACACACACTCCCCCAGTGACTCCTTTGCCACCATGGAGGAGCTTTCTGTCACACCTGCACAGTCACACTGAATGTGAGAACCACCATCTTTTGAGGCAGGAAAGGAAGAGGCCAGACCTCAGGGTCTGGGTCTTTTGCACTCATCTCCTTAAGCTGCAGAGTCACTGTATAAAATGTAGCCACCCTGCAGTCAGGAGCTGACAGACATCAAATCCATGTTCACGCCGGGGAGGGGAGGAAACAGCCTGCCGCTAAGGAGCATGGGCTGGGGTCATTGGTTTTTGCTGGTCCTGTATTCAACCCAGGGCTGAGCTTCTGCTGCCTCACAGTGCAGGGCTGTCTTAATGGGGCCCAGCTGGAGACGGCCACCCTGCTGCCCAAGCAGTCCTCCTCTGCTGCCTTCCTGCCCTACTTAAGGGCAAGGGATTACTTACCTTGGGCCAGGCCTGATTAGACAAAGGTTTTCTTCTCTACAGCCCAGGATGGGCATGGCCAGTGCATTCCAGGGACCAAGTAGGACCAAGGAAAAATACTTGTCCATTATCAAATGGACAAATAATGACAACAGCTATTTTTTTTGCCCCGGTTTGATAAAAAGGTAAATACTGTAATCTCTATCATAGCAGTCAATAAGAGACAATGATTCAAAATTTCCTTGATATTTTGAAAGACTTGATCAAACATGACCTTAAAATGGTCTTTAATTACACTTACTGGACCACGAAATCCTGGAGGGCCCATGTCTCCTTTCCACCCCTATGTTGGAAGACAGTTAGAAATTATGAGCACTTTAATCAAAAGTATTTACATGTTAGGTAAACTTAGAAACCAAAATGCACAGGTAAACAAATCTATGCTAGAATTGATGTTATTTCTATGAAATGTACAAACCAAGTTAACATGAAAGGGATACTACTTGTGATTATCTTCCTGGAGGGCCATATCTGAGTCAAGAATCTTATCTACAAGGTCTCGAAGAAGTGGCTCTTGTTCTCTAGGTTTCTTCCACATCACTCCCTTCAAAGGATGTTTGCATCATTGCGTGCTCTCCTGTTCCCACCCAGAATAGAGGCACAGGGAAACCAGGCTGTGGGTTGTAGGCAATGCCCGGTGTCCCAGCTATAATCAACCTCCTTTCTTACCTACTCAAGAGGGCATTCCAGGATTCTACTGGAAGCGATATTAACACAGGATAAAAATCTTGAATCTGCATATACACCTACCTATGAAAACTATTTGAAAATATCTGTAACGTGTTGTCAGAAACAATGATGTGGAATATGGTCCACAGTTAACTGATTATGACCTTTCAGTACATCGTGACCCAGGTTGAGACTCACGGGGACCAGCCTACCCTTGACCTCTGATGACCTGAAACTTCCTCCAATCGCAGGTCCTTTCCAGCTTCTTCCTCAGGGAGCTGAAATCTCAGCTGAGATTTGAGCTGAAATCTCACTCGTCCTAAGTCAGCTTCTACTACACAGGACAGGCGCAACATCTTTCCCCTTCAAGTGTTCAAATATAGTTGCCACATCTCTTGTTTCTTCTTAACAAATAGGCTAAGATGTTTTAGTGAGCTCTAATTGCAATTCCTTGTACCGAGTTTCAGGACGTGTGGGGAAAGGGTGACCAAACCCAACCAATTAAAAAAGCTGAAGATAGATGTTAGGAAGGGAATTACCTTGATGCCATCTTCGCCCCTTAACCCAGGGAAACCCTTGCTGCCTTTGGCTCCCTACGGAGAACAGCAAAGTGTGTAGGTCAGAAGACACATTGATAATCAATCTCTTCTGTAGGAAGCAAAATGCTTCAAACTCCTTTCGGGAAAAAAAAATGTGCTCAGATGACCTCTCTCCACAGTGAGGGTGTAACACTATGATTCTCAAACATAATTTTTAAAAGCTATATGCTTTTGGTTTGCTTAAAACTACTTAGTGACTCTCAAAAACCCTTTTGTCTAATAGGACCGACACTTTCACTATATTAATGGGCCAAGTCACGTCTTTACCTCAGTGCCAGGGAAACCGGGGGCACCATCTTTTCCAGGCTTTCCCTAAAACAAAAGCAAAACAAAAACATGTAACTTAATAAATATGGGTAATTTCAATAAACATGAAAAATTAAATGATATGATCATCTCTTGACCTTAGGCAAGAAAGCCTGACTGAGGTTTCCCCCACTTATTAAAAGGAAAAACTATTAACCACAGAACAGGTGATGACCTTCTCTTGCCAGGGAAGGCAGAAGCCAGTCAGAATGGGAAATTAGGGAGGGTCACTGGAAAAAGGAGAGGATATTAAGAGCTAAGCTTAAACTAGAGTTAACACTACCCGTCAAAGCTTAGAAGGAAAATCAAGGAAGCACTGAGCAGAGAATCGAACAGGAAAATCCAGAAAGAGGGAGGCATTCACAGTCTATTCATTTGCGGTGTTGGCAATTCCCTGAACTCCAGATGTGCCTATATTTAAATATATGTATAAAAGGTATTTTGCAGCATTCAAACAGACAGGGCTTTTGGGATTAACTATTATGATAAAATAATAAATGATATGATAAAATTAAAAATCATATTAGTTGAATATTTTTTCTTAGAAAAAAATATTTTCCCAGCGTATAATTTTTAGAGTTTTTAAACAATATATGTGTTTAAATCTTTGCAAAATCGAGCTGGGAGGGAGAGTGAGCCTCTGTTGCTTCTACATTCTCCTCTTTTTTTACCCATCACCCCCTATATGGATGAAGATCGTTTGTCAAAGAAGAGGATGAGGCTGATACACAGAGAGGAGCAGAAGTGAAATGGAGAGTCCTGCCCATTTCATTTCAGGTTCAGAAGTCCTTGAAGCTTGTTTTAACCTTGAACTTCTCAGATACTTGAACAAATAAATTCTAACTCCCAAATTTTAAAAAAAAGTTTAGAAAATCTAAGCTAGTTTGAGTTAAGCACCTTATATTCACGACCTCAAGAGTCCTGAGTACTTACTAATTTAGGTTGCACATGACACTGAATTTCCAAACTCACCTGCGGGCCTGGTTCTCCAGGAGCACCTTTTTCTGATCCGTAAGATTCTCCAGGTGGCCCCTGTATTAATGAGAGTTAGGTCAAGTTTTGTAAATTATTGATTTTTGAATTACATTGATTTTTATTAACTTTTCCCTTTTGTTAAAATTTTTGAAATGGTGGGTTATCTGAGAAGGACATCTTATTTATGAATATTAATTTAGAAACAGATGCTGAAGATAAATCATAAGATGGGTGCCATTGGGTACACGTAAAACAGTGCAGGGATTTCAGCTAGAAGTGGCCATAAAATAATTCTAGTATTTACGATCTCTGCGGTAAAATACTACCGTGCTTTAGCTAATATTAAGATTTAAAGGTAGATCGTACATCAAAATATGCTCTAAGGTTCTACTTTTTGTTTCAAGGGAACAACATGATTCTTAGTGACCTACTGAGGGTCCAGGGTGTCCAGACTGGCCCATGGCTCCCTGGTCTCCCTTCTCCCCCTTGAGGTCCTGTCACAAAAACAAGTTAAGGTCATTACAAACAGATCAAACAAGATATTATTGACTGTACTTGGAAAAGTCCTCTGTCTGTTCAATGGATTGGATTTTCAAGCTACTTATCTACCTCCTGTTAACACACCACATTATCAATTTTCACATTTTGAATTTTATACCTGGGAACCCCCTGAAACAATATACAAACTTTTTGTGTGCTATATTTTATTTATTTTTTAAACTGATGTATAGCTGATTTACAATATTGTATTAGTTTCAGGTGTACAATGTAGTGATTCAAGATTTTTATACTCCTTTTATAGTTACTATAAAATATCGGCTCTATTCCCTGTGCTGTACAATATATCCTTCTTACGACCTTTTCTTTTTTTAAAAAAAATGAAAGTATCCTTTAGATCAAACTGTATTAAACTAATTTAATTCTTGAATCAGTTTTCTATAAGCACAATTAGATCATTTCTAATGTAGTTTACTTTCATTTTTAATATGCTGAAATTATTTTCACTGAGATCAACTATTTTCTGAGTAAATGTTACAACGAGGATTGAATTCATTAATTAGGTTTGTTTTGCCCTTATCACATTTTATTCCTATATTGTGAAAATATAATTTTCAAAAACAGTTTTTTCCCAATGTGAGTATCCTCCTGAGGGCATCATTTTTATAAATAACTCAATTTTGTCCCCTGGGTCAAATCTTCCAGATCTTGCTTTTGTCAAAACAAGATTTTTTCCCATCAATTTTCAGCCAATAAAGCTTTAGACTTTATTAAATATACTTTTGTTGATTAATTCTGAAAAGTTCAGTTATTCTCCTCAGCCAATTCTTTTCCAGTCTTCAATGAGAGTTAGTATTTTGGCCATATAAAACTTACCATGTTCTAACTCTTCTAGTTTTGTGTTGATAATTTCTATCATTAAAAATTAATTATATTGAAAGAGATGATTAAGGGATTTCTTTTGGGGGTGATGAAAATGTTCTAAAATTGCACATGGTTATATGTGCATAATCCATGACTATACTAATAGCCACTGAATTGTACACTATATAAGTGAATTTTATGGCATGTGAATTATATCTCAATAATGCTGTTAAAAGTTAATTATAATTAAAACCCATGAATTTTATTCTTTAGAAGGGTGAAAATTATGGTATGTGAATTATATTGCAATCAAGCTATTATTAAAAACAATTAATCATAAGTTTAAAGGAGAAGGATGATTTATGTTTATTTCTTAGTTAATCCACAAGAAAATTGTTAGCTTCCCCCTCACTCCCCGTTCCCCTTCCCAGACATTCCAGGATCAACCTGGTGTCTAGGATTGGTGTATGATGCTGGGATGCACTTCTTCTGAGCATCTGATTCAATTCCATCCTCTGGTCCTTCTAGCTACCCCAGCGTGGGAGCAAAAAGCACATGATAATGTCAAAATAACGAGTCACAGTGTCCTTGGAGAGGAGTGGGGGCCACATTGCCTTGGGGTGATGACGGCAGGTAAAAATGTCCCATTTGATTATGATACTGCTCTACCCTTATCTTTAGGTCATTGCTATCCAATTGCATCAGAGCCACACACCATTTTGCTACTGTTTATTCAAAAATACTCACCGTATACCCACCCTATGTTAGCAACAAGGAGAGGGATGGGGATAATGGGTGAGCAAAATTAGATCTAGGCTCTTCCTTCAAGAATGTTGGGAGAGGGCTTCCCTGGTGGCGCAGTGGTTGAGAGTCCGCCTGCCGATGCAGGGGACGTGGGTTCGTGCCCCGGTCCGGCAGCAGCTGGGCCCGTGAGCCATGGCCGCTGAGCCTGCGCGTCCGGAGCCTGTGCTCCACAGCGGGAGAGGCCACAGCAGTGAGAGGCCCGAGTACCGCAAAAAAAAAAAAAAAAAAAAAAAAAGAATGTTGGGAGTGGCTTGCCTTGTATCTTCCCCATTTCATGTTTTCTAGTTCTCCAGTGAAAGATGGAGAAGGAATAAAATCCAGAGGCCCAGGTTGGCTGAGCTGGGCTTAGGTGACTAGAGCTTATAAAAGAGGTAAGGGATCAAAGGACCTCATCCCAGAAAGGGGAAGGTGCAACCCTAATAATAAAATTGAAGAGTTACCGTTCTGTTAACCAGGCCGGTTAGTGTCACGATAACTGTTCCTGGTGGTCCGGGCGGTCCTGTTAATCCTTTCATACCCTAAAGACAAATACACTCAGGAATAAAAAACTAAGCTTGAGAGATCTACATTTCCTCTTTAGTTCTTACCTGGGAAGATAAAGCAAATGGAACCCGAGACACAGGAAATACTTTCGTTTCAATGTGACTTAATGAATAAATTGTGTAAGTTGATTGCTAGGGAACTTAAAATATCTTGCCCACAAATAAACCACAGAATTTAAATTACCCGCTCTCCTTTTTGTCCTATCACTTTATCGCCCATGTGACCCTGTAAGAAAAGACAAAACCAAATTATTTTTTAAAAAATGAACATGAATGTATAGTCTAAACCCATTAAGGTTCAATGTTTATAATTGAACATTTATATTTTAACAGTAATGTTAGTATTGTAAAAGTTATTTTAGCTATTTCTCGGAGTGGAATGGCAACACGTTTCTTTTAAAAGTAGAGATCTTGAAGCGCAGAAAGCTTAAGGGATTTACTTAATAGGGCAAGTGATAACAGGAGATGCTGTGGGGCAGGGGAAGGAACCCAGCTCGGAGGACATTTTTCTGGCTCAGCCACCAGCCAATTTTGCTTCCTTTGGCTGGTAACTTCCTGATGCCCTAGTTTCCCCATCTTAAAAATAAGAGGGATGTGTAGCTGATCTTTAGGATTCTGAAATTCAAAACTTAATAGAGAACTAAGAATAGAATTCAAGCAACCTGACTTCACTAGTAAGTTAGTGACATGAGATAAGTCTGTGAATCATCTCTCTTCAGTAATCTATCATTTCAACCAATGTGTCTTTGCTTTTCTGCTCTTGAGTTTGCAGATTTTCCCCCAATTAGGCCACAAGCTGTAGAGAAAAGCACTTAACCTGAACCTATTCATCTCACAGGGTATGTATGTGTGTGCACGTGTGTGTGTGTGTGTGTGTGTGTGTACACACATCAGTGAAACAAATGTGAAAGCACCTTGGCAAGTACCCTACACACAAAGGCTTTCTGATAGTAAGTAATTTCCTGGTGGGGCTCAGCCTTGCTCAACATTTTCTTACTTAAAATAATGAAGGGGATCAGAATATGCCACCCCAAAATATACCACTTAGGCAGAAGAATTATTTTGAGCTGAAGGCAAGTGAGAAACAGCAAATGCAGAAAAAGTTCCTTGCTCTCCCCCATCTGCCTCAAGACAGGGCCTAAATTTCCCTTTGTGAAGGTGTCACCCTCCCCTCTCCTGTACCAGGAAGAGAAGACAAGTCATCACTGGAGACAACACTCACTTAAGTCTGCATAAACAAACTTTACTGAAATAACACTTATCTTCCATTAGTTTCCCCCCATATATTGACCTTTCCACAATCTACTGCCCCTTGAAGCTCAAAACCCTTTTCCTTTGTCCTGTCACTTCTCCACAAATTTATCACCCTTTGTTAAAATGGTATACAAGCCTCTGGGTCTGACTGCCTCTTTGGGGTTTTTCATTTCATTTCTGTGAGGTCTCCACATGCATATGAAATCAAACTTTCTTCCTACAGTTAACCCACTCACTGAACCTAAGAAGATAGAAGAAAAAGTTTTTTCCTCCCCCATACTAACAGTTGGCCTTTGTAATAGAAAGAAATGCAGGACTGTGCTTAATGAGTCCATGAATAGTCATTTTTATTTACTAGTATAAAAACAGGTTGGCTTTGGGAAGCAGCCCAGTAAAAAAATATATAAGGTAAAGTGTTGCGGGAAACATAAAGAGTAGGAATCCTTGCCCTTTTCCTGATGAGGAACTCCTTATAATTGAATTAAGACGCTTTGTATCAGAGATCAAGTTACTGAAGTGCAGGGAGAAGGGAAGTAGGAGGTGCAGAGCTGCTAGCCATGCTTACTTCCCTGCTGGGAATCCTTGTGAGTTCCAGAGGGGTGCCCAGCAGTGACCCACATGTGGAATCAGACTGAGTTTGGCTTTTAGATCGGTTAGGATGTTCTGGCTGACACAACATATGAATTGTCATCTACCTTAGGTCCTGGAGGTCCCATGGTTCCTGGAAAGCCCTAGAAAAATCCACCAGTTAAAATTACAGCAGGTAATGAATCAAGCCTAAAACTCTATTTAAAATATTAGGCTATAATTCTTTTATTAGTTACGATGTCTACAGCAATGGTGGCTTCATACTCACAAAGAATCCTGGAGGGCCAGGGGGACCAATAGGTCCAGGAAAACCTGGAAGTCCTGGCAAACCCTTTAAATTAAGAGAAGAATTAGAATAAGTTTAAATTTACTTCTCACTGAAGAACGATGTCCATTAGTTAAATGCATTAAACTATTTTAGAAAAATCAGAGCCTAATGTTTCTTATTTATGGCTGCAATTAATTTCAATAGAGGCCATGTGTAACATGTGTTGCCATGTATAACAGGCTACCAGGATCATCCTGATGGTACTATTTCCAGGAAAATGACCAGAGCTGTTGCTTTACTTTAGAAGAGTTTTACAATTTTTAGAAATGTTTCCTCTCTCTCTCTCTCTCCCTCTCCAAGCACGTTCTTATCTCTGGGCCCTTCTACCTGCTCTGCCTCTGCCTAGAATCCTCTTTCCCCTGATATCTCTATAACTCACTTTCTCTCCCTTTTCTTATCTTTATTCAAACGTTATCCTTTCCATGGGGCCTTCCTGCCCATCCGATCTAATGCCACAGCCTTCCTTCTAATCTGGACACTTCCTATCCCCCAACCCTGCATTATTTTTCTCCTTGGCATTTATTACTATCTAATACAACATATACTTAGTAATTTACATTTTTAAATATTTTCTCCTTCTAGAATGTGCCATGAGGGCAAACATTTTTGTTAAACTATTTTTGGAGATTTGTGCACTGTGGTATCCCCAGCACCTAAACAGCCCCTGGAACCTACCTGGCACGTAATAAGGATTTCTTGTATGACTGAAGGTCCCACTGCTATACTTTCAGCAGTAGCTCAATGTGGTACATGGCCAACACTCAATACACATTGAAGGGATACATCCGTGTCCCAGATTGCTACTATCTCCTCTTACTAGATGCCCTGCCCTCAGCACCTGGCTCTCTAAATGCTTCCTAAGCAAAAAAACAAGAGCCATCATATTCTGCATCTTTTCTCAAAAGCTTATATGGCTCCGAACCGTGTCATTCTTCAGTTTTGCAGCCCATCATTAGCTGCCATGGCTCACCATGTAGATGTTCAACAACCTTAACTCAAACTCTTTGACTCACTCAGGCAAATTCCTATCTCTGCCCAGGAATTTCCACCTACACTTCTGAATTAAGTTAAAATGTTTCTGATTAATTAAGCTGAAAGGTAGTATCAAAAGATCCCCCCCCCTTTTTTTGGCTAAGACGTGTTTATTTTTCCTACTTCTTTACAGCAAGAAAGCTTTTTGAGGGCCTTCAAAAACATATACCAATCAAATAACTTATTATCAAAAGATCCTTCTGAATCACAAAGTGCACACAGCCACCAAATAGCTCTTTCCTTGTATCTATTCTGGATCACCCTCTGGCTACGTACATAGAGGTCAGAAAGCAAACTATTCAACAGGAGAAAGGTGCAGTTAAATAAAATATTACTATCATGCCAACTTTACAATAGGACTGTTACGTAATATTACGATTTTAAATGGTATTCAACGTGTAATACAATCTTACCCGGGATTTCAACAAATACAAAGTGGAACACAACCATTCCTTGAAGGCTCCTTCTTAGATTTAGTAAAGCTTGGGTGATTGAGACTTAAGAAGAGGCTAAAAGACATATGTACAAAATCACCTTTTTTATATGAGCTAAATGTAGTTTCTTATAATGAGGTGAATGTGTTAGAATAAAATGAGGTAAATATGTAAATAGAAGAGATATGAATATCTATGAAGAATATTTGTAAGAGAGTGAGAAAGAGATAGAGGGAGAAGAAGAGAGAGAGAAAAAGAAGAAGAAAAAAGAGGTGGAAAGAGAGAGACAGAGAGAAAGAGATCGAGAATGATAGGGACCTTCTCTGAAGTGCGTACCTGGAATCCTGGAGCTCCTGGCAACCCAGGGTCACCTTTTCCATCAAGGGCTACACCTTCTCCTTCAGCAGGAGCCCCCTTGAAAATGAAGAAGTTCATCAAACATAAGCAATGTTATATCTTCAAAACTCCTTTAAATGGTTATTCAAGGTCATATTGCTTCAAGGATAAAAGCACTTTCAGGACATATACTTAGAGAAATGCTTTAGGATTATTTAGTTATTCCATTTTGAAGAATTTAAAGCATTTTCATATTTTCCAAAGTTGACCATTTACTGTGGAGGGAAGAAAGACACAAGAATAACAGACCATTTCCCAAGACACCAAAATGAGTGGCAATTCCTTATCTAGAATTTGCGGCCCTGAGCATAAGTTCAGCTCTCTTTTCCCAGACCCTATTTTCCTAAAGAGTAATACAAAACTTGTATTCCTGAAGACATATCTATGACAAGAAGTAGAAGTTGTTCAATAGGAATAAATATCATGTCCTAGTTACTATGATTTCTGAATTAATCATGAGATCTGATTTGTAATTACTTATGTCTTATTGTTTAATACAAGTCCCTTTCATATGTACAATTAGAGATTTTTTGACAATAACATGCCACAAATAACTTACTTTCTCTCCTTTCAAACCAACGGCACCCTAGGAAAAGGAGCGGCATATTAGCGACCAGAGGCAAATCAAATACACAGCATCCCTGCTTTGTCCTCCCTGCTATTCTGCCTTCTCTCCCTCCCTCTGTACCTCCCACTGGCTTTTAAACATGCTCAAGTCTTTCTCATTTAAACAAAGTCTCCCCCTAAATCCACCCTCCCCATACTGCCTTGTCTATCTTTCATGTCATCGGCAAACTTCCCACTCTCTTCATCTCTCACATCTTTCTTACACTCACGTCTACGTCCTCCCTCTGTCTGTCATGGAAGTTAAAGTCTGCAGTGGCTTTGATGTTACTGAAACCGACAACACATTAGTTCCCGCCTTACTGGATTTCTCAGCAGCACTAGGCAGCTGTCTGTCACTCCCCTTTACTGGAAATTGTTAAAAAGGAGATGGATCCAAGATGGAATCACTCCTGTTAGGTCCACAGCAGTAAACCAAGACTTAATACCTAACCTGACTACGGTTTTAACCTACCCTAGGAATGTGACCTTTGACCCACCAACCTGGAAATTCCTGGTCTGCACTAATAAGATATTCCACCCAATAACACCTTCCATTCCCCTTAAGAGGCAGCTTTGCCTAAGACAATGCCTTCTTTGTTAATAACACAATACATTCTTTGCTAATAATGTCATTTTTTCCATTCGCTCTCTGGCTTTAAAAACCTTTCCTATCTATTGTTGGATGCAGAAACTCTCTCCTTGTTAGATGGGATGCTGCCAGATTCATGAATCATCCACTAAGGCCAATATTAGATGGTCAGATTTACTCAGTCAAATTTTTATTATTATGTTATTTAACAACATCTTTCCTGGGCTTCCAGAATTCACTCCTCCTTGTTTTCTTCTACCTTGAGGGCCCTTCCTCCTTTACAGGCTTATTGTCCTTGATCTCACATTACATGCTGGAGCTCTTTAAGACCCAGTTCCAGGGCCCTTCTCTCCTCTCTTTCATCCTTGAGTCACCACAATCCAGGCCTCTCCCCCTGTCTAGTTCACATCTCCCATTCAGTGTCTCAAAAGCAAAACAAAGTCTCAAAGTGCATTTATTCATTCATTTCTCAACTATTAGTTGAATGTCTACTGTCGGCTGCCTCACACTTCCCCAAGGTCATGACAGATTTCTGTATGAGGTCATTCCAAAGGAAACTCCTTGTAATTGTACTTTATGTCTTGGATGGGGAGTTAGAAATATAAACGTACTGGGATGCCTGGGTAGCCTGGTGTCCCCCGAAGTCCTGGAAACCCTTGCTCACCCTGGAAGACATACAGAGCTTGTCATTCTTCTTAGTTGTTCTAGAACAGCCTATTGAGATAATTTCCCTGTTTCTCTCTTCCAACCCTGCAGTGGTAAATCTAGACAAACTAACCCAAATTCCTTACAGCTACTGGGTCATGAGGCTGAAGGCCAGGAAACCATTATCTTAATTGAAAACAGGATTAGAATCTACTGTTTCTCAAATTGTGCATAAATGGCAAAAGGCTAATTGTGCCAAGAACTTTTCAATTGCTGCTTCCTTGAAACCTTAGTAATTACTCCTTTCATGGCCACCATTCTGGGGAAAAGGAGAGTGCAGTCAGGAAACAAAGGAGATGAATGAACATCGAAAAGCTCAGTCATTCTATTCCAAAGACCAATTTTGCATTCCAAGCCTTAGTTTCTGATTTATATACACTCACAACCTCAGATGCAAATAACCATTTGAGCCCCCAGTTATCTTTCGGTGGGAGAACATCAGAGAACTTCCTTACAAAGCAATCAGAAAGCAAGGTGGGGGAGACTTCCTTGGTGGTGCAGTGGTTAAGAATCCGCCTGCCAATGCAGGGGACATGGGTTTGAGCCCTGGTCTGGGAAGATCCCACATGCCGCGGAGTAACTAAGCCCGTGCGCCACAACTACTGAGCCTGCGCTCTAGAGCCTGCAAGTCACAACTATTGAAGCCCGCACACCTAGAGCCCCTGTTCTGCAGCAAGAGAAAATACCACAATGAGAAGCTCGCGCAGCGCAACGAAGAGTAGCCCCCAGTCGCCAGAACTAGAGAAAGCCCGCACGCAGCAACGAAGACCCAAGGCAGCCAAAAATAAATAAATAAAATTTTAAAAAAAGAAAGCGAGGTGGGGGAGGGGAGGGGAATTGGATGCAGACACTCAAATGGTACTCCAAACTTCCAGTTATAAGATAAATAAGTACTAGGGAGGGAATGCACAACATGATAAATCTAATTAACACTGCTGTATGTTATACATGAACGTTGATAGCGTAAATCCTAAGAGCTCTCATCACACACAAATTATTTTTCTTTCTTTAATTTTGTATCTATAAGAGATGGTGGGTTCACTAAACTATTGTGATGATCATTTCATGGTGTATGTAAGTCAAATCATTATGCTGTACACTTTGAACTTATGTATTGCTGTATGTCAATTATATCTCAATAAAACTGGAAGAAAGTAAAGAAAAAGGCATAAGAAGAAAGAAAACCATCCTATGTCTGCCCTGAAGACACATACCATTGGTTCTGGCTAAAAGAATATTTCAGGGAAAGCTTAGCCTGTCTCATTACTACTTCACCTTGATTTATTTATTTAGCAAAACATTAACTAACCATCTCCTGTGTGAGGCATACATACCTTAGAACCATTGCATCCTGGCAAACCGACAGGTCCATACGGTCCAGGATGGCCTGGGATGCCCTAAACAATAGAGCAAGTCTCAAAAAGGAGAGATAATCAGGCCCCGGGAACAGGTGGAAACAGTGCAGAAACCATGGTGGGAAAAGATGGGCTAATTTAGATAGTTCTTTAAGTATAAATGTTTATTTAAATAAAATAGTAAATTAGTTATTTTAGATAATAATTTAAATAAAAATCATAGCAAATAAAATAGGCTAATTAAAACCAAAAATTATCCAGTGAGATACAGATATTTAAGATAAAACAAAAGGTCTTTCTATATAAAATAAGTCCATTAGCACGCTGTGTTAAGCTGGCGTAAAGGAAAGAGAAGAGGGAAGTGTGCACAGAGGTAACTATTTTATTATTCTATTATCCTGTGCTATCAAGCAGAGTTCATTGTATTCTATTCTATTCTATTCTATTCTATCCCATCCCACCCCATCCCATCCCATCCCATTCCATCTCAATCTGTTCCATCTGTTTGTATTTCAGGAAATATAATTTGACTTGTATGTCTTGTAAATCCACACTAATACACTATGTGATTCTGATATTTTCATCATGTAGCAAATGTATCAGTACTCATTTTCTTGTGCTATTGCTTTAACATCTTTATTGAAATGAGCTTACTTCTTATTATTCCATTTACACATTTTTCTCATTACTTACTGGAAGTCCAGGAGGACCTGAAAATCCTGGTAATCCAGTTGTTCCCTAAAGACAGAGAAAACGGAAAGGGTGGCAAGAAAAAAACTCTTTAAAGATGTTCAACCTATAAACAAAAAATGATTTACCATGCCAATAACCCCGTTCTGCAACTATAATTGGGAACACTAAAAACTATTTGAGAAACAAAAAAAGGCTTGACAAACTTTGTAAATCTTCCATTTATATAACTTTTAAAAAGAGATGATTAAGATTGTTTTGGGCCTTTCTTGGGTAGATTATTGAAGATTTAATTTGCATACAGTAAAGTGCTCCAATCTTCCACAAACAGATTGAGGAATGTTTATATATGTGCATATGCACATATTGGTGATACCGTCACCCCATCCAGACATAGAGCACCTCCAACACCCCAGATGGTTCCCTCATGCCCTCTCAAAGTCAGTTAACACCTACCCTCAACAAAGTAAGGACTATTTTGACTTCTACCATTATAGACTGGTTTTACCTGTTCCTGAACTTCATCTATAGAAGCGTATCACACACAATGTACTCCTTTGTGACATCTGTATAAATTTTACGGTGCAGATTTCTTTTTTTAAAAAAAAGAATTTTCATCAGTCAGGCTAGACTGGTTGGACTACTAACCCTCACGCCTTTGGGACCAGTGAATCCTGGAAGTCCTGGAGAGCCCTAGATCCAAAGGAGAAAACAAAAGGTAAGCACTGTGACAATTATTTGGCACTAATAAGCCCATAAATGAAAGGTCCCAGTTTTATTCACACGCCAAAGAGTTTTGCTCTTGCGATTATTTCATTGTTAACACGGTTCAATTGCTTGTTGTTTCATTGGCGCTATAGTATTTATCCGAAAGGACAAACAAAAATCCATTCATACCCTTGCTACTCAAGGTGCGGGATCCAACAGTAGCCTCATCGGGGAGCTTGTTAGAAATACAGCTCCCTCACCTCCCAGACCTATTGATTCAGAATTTGCATTTCAACAAGATGTGATGATAATTCTTGTTCACATTAGTGTCTGAGAAGTGCCTCTGGAAAAGCCTCACATTAGCCAGACAGCTGCCGAGGGCTGCTAAGCATGAATGACACGATTACAACAGTGGATGAGAATGGCAGCCAATATTTCTGTGCATGAGAAACACTTTATTAGCAAAATGTCCCTGGTGGGCACAAATAAATAAATAGCAAACTAAGGACTGCCTGAACCAGAGATAAACTTGCTTCAAGAACACAATGAATACATTTGGAGGTCCTGTTTCTTAGAGAATAACCACAAACAAAACTGTTTTAACGAGGCCACTTGGTGTGAAAGTTCCATTATCCAAAAGTTTTTCATCATTCCTGAGAGTGTCAGCATGTTTTGGTATTTCTGATTATTTGAGGAAAAGGTTGTGACAGAGCCTTCTGAGACTGGACTGTCAAGGCCAAAGTCAGCCTTTCCTGTCTGAGGTAGAATTCCTGGGTGTGTGACCATGGCCCCCTCCTCTGCAGGGTGCTGTGTGTAATCTGCAAAGGCAGAAGCGTGACTTGCAGGTTTCACATCCCATCCCCATTATAAATTTTCTCATATCTCCTATAGGAGAATATATAGAAAATATTTAAAATTAAGACATTTATAAACCTGAAAAATCTTTTTGGTCAGGTTTTAATATTCTCTGATTGTCTGCCTTTGATCAGAATATCATTTGTGGCTACATCTCTGAGCTATACTTTAACATATGAACTCATGACAACATAAGTTTCTGGATGAACTTTATGAAATACCTGCACACCATATAACCTATACGAAGCACCATGTATTTACAACTAAAATTTTAATTTATTGCTGGCTTCTCTAAAGAAATGCTAAGGAAACCAGCAGAGTGGGCTGCAGAGGACAAAATAAAAAGGAAGGAGTTGGCATTAAGCTGATCCTAAGTCCAGCGTTGAAGTGACAAATTCATTCTACCAGGAGAATGGAGGGAAATCTGAGGCCACACCCTGAAGGAACACAGTGGAATGTTCAGACACTAAACATGTCTGAAATCAGACACCGAATGTCCAGAATCTGAATGACTTTTTCAAAATTAGGATCAGAGGAAGGAGAAATGAAGAAACAAAAAGCATACACAAATACAATAAAGTAGAATTCCTGGGAAGTAATAAGCTTTGCAGTTTTACTTGGAAACTGTAGGTGTGGGTTTAGTTTCTTTGGCTGTAGGAGTTTGATTCTGGTGTCATCTAATACTGGATTTGAACTGTGATTTTGTCACCTATTAGCTGTGTAATCCAGGACAAATTACTTAAGTGCTCTGAGAATCATTTCCTCATCTCTGAGATGGAGATAATAATATGTAACTGTAGTCATGATTGATGGGATCAATGTGAGGGATAAATGAGATCGAGTCAAGAATAAATGTCCCAATGCCTGGCTCAGAATAAATTAGCAGAAAATGTTGCCTAAATATTCTACACATATGAAATTTAAAAAGACTCTGTGTGGATCAATTATAATTGCATTTTCATAATTTATTAGTTAGTTCACAGCTCCCTGGAAACCGGCAGCCAGGGGAGTGACCCAGTGGATGCGTGAGAGCCCAGGCTTAAGCCCACAGCAGGAAAGAGCCATCAGCAGATCTAGTGGTTATACAGTTATTTAGCAAATCCTCTAGGGCATTTATTGAAACAAAGCCCTTTGTTGTATCACAGACTTTAGGATAAAAATCTGTGATGAGTGTGAAGGGCAGTAGGCTCTGGTAGGAACCTTAGGATGCCTGATGTGTAAGGGACCAGCTGAGAAAGAGGAAAGCAAAGAAAAGAGGATTCCAGAAACAAAGACATGTGTTTCAGGGAGAAGAGAGTGATCCACACAGTTGGAAACAAAGCAGAGGGGTCCAGGTCAGATAAAGACACAGAGTATCCCTCTGCATTGGCCTTTTGGAGGTCATGGGTGACCTGGAGGTCATGGGTTTTCAGGGCAGTGGGCAGGAGGCAAATTGTTGCTGGCCGAGGAGTGAATAGGAGATGAAACACAGCCAGTGTGGTTAGTTATTTTATTTTTTTTAAAGAAGCTTGACTGAGAAAGGTAAGACAGGGAAAGGATGGCAATCCTTTGGTTACAGGACCTGAACGATCTAGAGGAAGTTTATATTGGTACGGGTTTTATATTTGCATGCTTAAGGATGGAAAGAGAAAAACCAACATCAAAAGGAAAGTTGAAATGGCTGAGAAAGAGGACACACCATCAGAACAGGGTTCTAGTAGGAATCCCAGCGACCAGGATACCGGTAGAGGGATAGGTCCTGAATGGAAGGTAAAAAGAACTCATCGTTTCATGTGGGACGAAAGAAGGGAGGGGCCGATGCAGGTAGGGAGACTGTAGCTCAGGGAGGGGGACGAGGTAGATCAGGGAGCTTGAAGATAATGATAATCATTTGAATCATCTTGGAATAAGATTCAGTTCGGAGGGCCCAGCTAAGACTGGAGCAGGAAATTACCAGAGCGTCCATCAGCTGGCTGCGATGTGGAATTCTCTCCAGGTTCTCAGCAGCCCTGGCGTCAGCATAAAGAAGGTTAAGTGGACTGGGGATTTTTTGAACTCACAGACTGGCATACCTTGGGTCCCTGTGGTCCAGGCAGGCCTTCCGGACCTGGGTATCCTTTCTGGCCGGGAGGCCCAGGGGGTCCGGGAAAGCCTTTCTCCCCCTGTTAAAATCAAAACAAGACAATAAACACAGAGAACAGCAATTCCCAGGAATAAACACACCCATAACCATCATTTTCTTTTCTTTATGATGTAATGATAATATTTTGCATATTTTTTTCCTTGGATTAAAAAAAAAATAGCCCTCAGCAGTAAGTACAAGAGTAACTCTAAACTTTCAGCTGTTAGTATTTGTCTGTAGGCTTGAAAGTGTTTGTCTTTTGTCTCCTGGAAACTCTACATTTACCCAAATGGTAGAGCTACCCAGAACAGAGATTAAGGGAGCATGAATCAAGAACTGAGGGGAAAGCCCAGCTAGAAAGATGGAGGTTGGTGGAGTGTGTTTTCTGGGGGATGGAGAGACAGTGAAAACCAGGCACAAGAACGTCTTGAGAGTGTGCATAATTGCTATGTAGCTTGAAAGAACAACACACAGGCTATGAGTTTTAGTCCTTTCTTGATTACACAGGGATTAGGAATTCAATCTGCTGTCTGTGGAGGAGATGCAGGAGAGATATCGAGTGGCAAAACGAAAAGTGTGAGCTAAATAGTTAAGAGATGATATTACGGGAAAGCCCTCAGGGATGAGTGAGTAATTTAGTAATTTAGGCCCAATGAGGGACATGTTTCTGCCACAAATAATCTTCCCGTGGACACAGATCCTACGGTTACTCTTTAATAGTAAAGGCCACAGGTTGATTCAGTCAATCTAGTTACACAATTAGCAACTTTGATTTTTAAAACAGTGATCAAGTCAGTGATTTCACACTGTGTGTGTGCATAGACACCCAATAAAAAGAGAAATAAAAGAATTTGCTAGATCCCTCTTAATACTCGGTTACCTTCACACACCTTGAACAGCATCTCACCCAGAGTAGGGATTCCATAAATGCTTCTTGAATGCGAGAATGAATCATAGCTTTCCAACATGGATCTGAATATACTACTTTCATAGCTTCAGGAAATACCCTAAGTCAAACTACACATGAATTATAGAATACTTTAAAATAAATTTGGTAATTTTTATTATTTTGTCTAAAGAGCTTAAAATATGTTCTTCTAAAAATATTTTTAAGCAGTCATCTTTCAATATTGTTAAGCCATTCATTAGCATATCTGAGAAAAGGGTTTTGTAAACAAAGGAAAAACTTTAGTTCTGCCTCTGTCTTAATTATCACAAATTGAAAGTTAATGGAGCGAATTAATGAGATTTCACGGCACTCATTTTTCACTCCAATTCTACAATGGAGATGCTTTCCTTCACCGAAGTTTTGCCTCAGCTAGAGTGCTGCTGCAAGATTCTTTCACCAGGGGGCGCCCTCACACCAATGCTGCAGGACAAAATCTGCAGGTTTCAATGTTTCTGTCAAAGTGAGGCAATCAAGTTGTTTTCAGTTGTTCTCTCGCGTTTAGCAACAATGTAAATAGATATATACACATGGAGGCATTCTTAGAAACTTTGTTGTTCTTTAACTTGCTATTTTTTCTTTACAGATCAAGAGAGTTACAGTAACTGCCGGTATTTATACAAGTTATTTGAAGTTTCCCTCCAAGGCCTTTTTCTACCACCCCAGGTTCATGTTTATATACAGTTACTTTAAAATTGGATTTGGGGAATGGAATATCATACTGCTGATCTTTTTGCTACGAATGAAAGAAGAGTGTGAATCCTTTAATGAGCTCTCTGGAGAAAAGAAGCAGAATGAAGGTTTTGTGTTTACCTTCTCCCCTTTGGTCCCATCACAGAAGCACTGGCCTTTGTCTTTACAGACACAGCCCTAGGAAGAGGGAAAGAGAAAGGGTTTTGTTTAAAAATGGCTTAATAGAGCCCAACTGACAGAACAAAAGCAAACATATTTTTCTGTTCTTTGAGCATCAAACACTATTTAGCAGGATCCCTGTGATACTGTAGCAATTTATCAGTAGAAATAGAGTAGAAAAGTGAGATGTATATAGAACTGTCGAGAGTACATCATTTTTATTGTATTTAGGAATTTCAAGTAATTTATTTATGCAAAAAACCAAGTCAATTATCCTTTTTTTCAGAACAATATATAGTTGAACCAAAGACCTACTACTGTACAGCACAGGGAACTATATTCAATATCTTGTAATAACCTAAAATGGAAAAGAATCTGAAAAAGAAAACATATATATGACTGAATCACTTTGCCGTACATCTGAAACTAACACAACATTGTAAATGAACTATACTTCAATTAAACAATGGTTAAATAAATAAAAAATATATATATATATAGTTGAACCACATGAAATTTCCATTGTTGTAGGTAGAAAGTGGTCTAATGTTTGCAAATTTCTTAGGTTCAGCAAAATGAACATATATGTATTTGTGTATATTAATTGGTGATATCTTCTATAGGTAATTCTAAGGTTTTCTTTTCCTGAAATAATGTTCAATACTGAGAAAAGATTATCAGTACCCGTCATATATTGTAAAGAACAAACTAATTCACTGAAGCTAATATCAAAATGCTTTTTCTTATTAAAAAACAAAACGAAAAATTTAGCTGTGAACTTGGGAACTCTTACCCATCTAACTAGTCACTTTGACACACTTACAGGCCCAGCTTTCACATCTCTGCACACGCTGACTCTAATGAAGGTCAATTTTTAAATTCCTCTCTGCCAGCAGAGGAACAAAGAGAAATAGATTCAAACAGTGGATTTAAAAAAATTTTTTGACACACCTTCTATGGCTATATATTTATCTTTTTGGGGGCAGTGTTAATATTGACTGGAAATCAGTTTATTTTCCCCAGGAAAAAATATTAATTGACAGCAGAGGCAGGGCAAGGCTAGGAGATGTGCTGGCTGGTAGGAAAAAGAAAAAGAAATTGCCTCAGATAGTCCCAAAGTGGGGACCCTGTTTGTGCAATCAAAATAAGAATACACAAACATCTTTAATTGAATATATTTTCTGAGCCGAGGGCAGTAGGCTGTGCTGTTATTCAAGAAAGGGGAGGGCTTCCCTGGTGGCACAGCGGTTGAGCGTCCGCCTGCCACTGCAGGGGACACGGGTTCGTGCCCCGGTCCGGGAGGATCCCACATGCCGCGGAGCGGCTGGGCCCGTGAGCCATGGCCGCTGAGCCTGCGCGTCCGGAGCCTGTGCTGCGCAACGGGAGAGGCCACAGCAGTGAGAGGCCCGTGTACAGCAAAAAAAAAAAAAAGAAAGGGGAGTCCATAGTAATTTTCATACACTCATCATTGATCCTCACCACATTTACACGCATCTCAATTTATATGAATGGAAAGTAATTAACTGAAAAGGAAAGTCTATATTTTTCCCAAGGTTGGCTATTTGGTTTTTTTTTAGAAGACTAAATTTTTCCGCTTTTCCTCCCAGATGCTTGGCGTTATTAAGCCATACCTAGCTTAATTATTTTAATCTTGTCTTTCTAGGTTTTTAAACTTTAGTGTTCATTTCAGTCACAAGTTTAAGTATACTAAGTATATACTAAATCTAATATACTAATTTAGTATACTAGTATGCTAATATCTACTAAAGCAGTAGTTCTCCAAGTGTGGATTTCCAGACCAGCAGCATCAGCATTCTCTGGAAACTTCCTGGGTGACTCTGATACTACCAGTCTAAACCAATAGCTAAATTCCCAGTCTGTAGGGTAGAGCTAATTCTCTGAAGATTTCTGAACACTATGCCATTTGAGGCCCTCATTTGCACATCCGCTCCTTGTTTATGACGCCATTTCTTCTCTCACTCCAGGAAAGTAGCCAGGCTTGTATGCCCCTCACTTGAGGGATGCTTTTGTCACTGGGCTGAAAGCAAAAGCTGCCTGAAGACAAGATTTCTCCTGGCTTCTGTTTCTGGAGTGTAGGGACCTGTTGACCGTTGGCCCCAAGAGTGGAAGGGCCAGCAAGATGCTCCCACACGGTGTCTGGAAGAAGCAGCAGGGCCTCCGGAAGGAAAGTCCGAGTCCTACACCCAAGGGGACCAGATACTGGGGCGAGGAAGTTCAACCTGGGCAAGGAGCTGGGGCTCAAGCTTCCACAGCAGTGTGGCCACTGTTTTACATGGTCAGAGACCATGAGCATCTCTGATTCTTCTGCCTCCCAGACACCACACAACACCTGGATTCCAAGCATCTCTGGACCACAGGTAAGAGGAGGCAACTGGGCAGTCCTTTAACTCCGAAGAAAATGCATGCAGGTCATCTTAATTTTATTTCTTACAGTAAAAGTCATAGTCGCTCTATACTACTGGGAACCTTTCAACCTTAGCTTGAACAAATAAATGTTTGCTGAACTCCTCCAAACTAGGTCAGGTCCCCCTTCTTATATGCTCCCCTGGGCCACTTGCAGTTCTATGTTTAATGTATATTTTCCTTGATGGCCCTAAGCCCCAGGAAAGAAGGAACTGTCCAGTCTTGTTCACAATGGCAACTGGGGCATATAATATGTCCTGAACAAATGCTTGTGGATTGACTGAATGGATAAGTGAGTGGATGGAGCGCTGGTAATTTGTTTACATCCAGTCTGGTCCTGGAATTTCAATGCATGTGATGTCTATGGCTGTTGTTGGGCTGCCATGACTAAGATATTTCCTATATAAATGTATATAGATTCTATATGTATGAATTCTGAACAACTGTGATTGAAGTGGAAGAGAATGAAACTAGAAGCTTTGGCTCTTTTAACACATGTTAAAATTAACACAAGGCTAATTAGTTGTTACTTGCTTGGATATAAATTTTTTTCTGAAAAAAATTTAAATCTTCAGAAGATTGAAAAACAGTACAATGAACACCTATGTATCTTCTCATCTAGGTTTCCCAACTGTTAACATGCTTTCCCAGCCTTTATAGCTCTTACTCTCTCTCTCTCTCCACACACACACACACACACACACACACACACACACACACACATACACACACACAAACTTTCTTGCCAAACCATTCAAAAGTAGACTGTAGACACCATGACACTTTACACCTAATACTGCTGCATGCATCTCCCCAAAACAAGAGTATATTCTTATCCAGTTACAACATTATTTCCAAACCTAAGGAAGCAACATTGATAAAATAAATTAGAGTTACTAGTTTTTAAACAAGATCTTCAGCTTTACAAGGCCCTTGATGACCATTAGAAAATGAAAAGCTATTTAATTTTTAACAAATCTGTTTTTTACTTTATTTATTTTATTTTTTTGGCTGTGTCGGGTCTTAGTTGCAGCACGCAGGATCTTTCATTGCGGGGCGCTGGCTTCTCTCTCGCTGAGGCGCACGAGCTCAATAGTTGTGGCGTGCAGGTTTAGTTGCTCTGTGGCATATGGGATCTTAGGTCCCTGACCAGGGATCGTACTCACGTCCCCTGCATTGGAAGGCGGATTCTTTACCACTGGACCACCAGGGAAGTCCCACAAATCTTTTATTTCATACCAGAGATTTGGTCTTAATCAATGATTTCACATTGATTAAGATCAGAGGTCTGATCTTAACAAGTGACTGTCACAGATCCAAGAAGCTTTAGAGCCGACACGGTTGCACCCAGAGGCCAGGCGTGGGACTCTGCGTGTCAGCCCTTGCTCCTCTGAATTCCCTCTTGCCTGGGGACTGGTCACCCAACAACACCGACAGCAACTTTGATCCTTGCTCTTTGTCATCAAAACCATGGCACCTGATTTTTTACATTATTGCCCTTGAGTTTGCTTGAATCTTTAGGGGTGACATATTTAGCTTTTGTTTGTATTTGGTTTCATTGTTTTCACACAAGGGTGGAAGCCTTATTTAATGGTTTGGAGCCAGCTGGTCGGTTAGTTGAAAAAGTTAGTGAAAGTGAGGAATCAAAAACAAACTAACAAAAGAAACGTAAACATGTTAAGCATTTTATTTTAACTTAAAATATATAAATGCACAACAATTCTTCAATGTTGTGAAATAGGGCCCAGGTCTTTTCTTTGGGAATGGGTCTGCTATTGAGAGGCGTAGGGCATCTCTTGCTAAGTCACACGCATAATGCACCACCGACATTTCCAGTTTGAGTTTCTTTGAAACAGGCCAATTGCTTAAAGATGCTTGTGGAGCAATCTGAGTATAGCGTCCTTCTAGATACGAATCCATGTTTCCCTCTAACTTTTTTTTTTAAAATAAATTTATTTATTTATTTTTGCCTGTGTTGGGTCATCCTTGCTGCACACAGGCTTTTTCTAGTTGTGGCGAGCAGGGGCTACTCTTTGTTGGGGTGCGGAGGCTTCTCTTTTTGCGGAGCACGGGGTCTAGGTGCGCAGGCTTCAGTAGTTGTGGCACACTGGCTTAGTTGCTCTGTGGCATGTGGGATCTTCCCGGACCAGGGCTCGAACCCGTGTCTCCTGCATTGGCAGGCTGATTCTTAACCACTGCGCCACCAGGGAAGTCCCTCCCTCTAACTTTTTAAATGTTTCCTCAGACACACTTAATTGAACAGCAGTTTTCTATCAATTTTATCTTTTCAAATCTTCCAACCTAGTTTTCACAGAAACATGTCTTTAAGAATTTTCTTATTTATTAATTTACTTTTTAAATATAGCAGTGTGTACCTGTCAATCCCAAACTTCCAATCTGTCCCTCCCCACACCCATCCCCCGGTAACCATAAGTTCGAGAGAAACATGTCTTTTTTATGCATTTGTATTTAAACAATTTGTTATTTAATATTTAATCAGATGACCTCGTTATAATAATAAGTACAACTGGCAGAAGCAGCTCACTCTTGGCAATCATAAAGCTCCACCGTGGAGTGGGCATATGTCAGTGTGCTAGGGAAGCCTATGGGTGTCAAGGGAGCAGCAGACAGTGGGCATCAAACTGGTCTATCGTATAGAAGGTATGGAGAGTTCTGGTCAGTTGCTGAAAGTTAAAAGGAGAGTCATTGAGAGAGGGTCTACTGTATTATCTACGCATTTGCAGTGTCATCCACGGTGTAGGTGTTCAGCCCTGTTGGCAAGACTCCAAAGCCAGGGCTAGGGCTGTGTTTCTGTGCCCGGGTGAGCAGAACTGCTCCAAAATTTTTCCAACTTTAATTTTCAGTGAAACTGGCAAGGCATTGCCTGCTTATATATCTGCACAATGGAACTGACTAGGATTTCAGAGGACGTGACAATTTTGCTGACATGTGGGTGCTCCACCTGATTGAATAAACTTATAATTATGGTCTGGGCAGCTCTCTGGCAGATGTTCAGCTGCTTCTCTAGAAGCAAGTGCTGCAGAGAGCTGAGCAGAGGGCCATGTGAAATAAAGCACTTCGCTTTTCTTGGATATGATGACAGCAGCCCCAGACTCAAGAGATCCATTTCTCTTAATTGTGCTGCTTTTCTTGAAATAAATTTTTAACTTTGCAAATGTGTTTTAATAATTCAATAATTCAGATAGGTTATTTGACTAGAAGATAATAGTGGCCATATCTTCATTTTTGTTGAGTTTGATCCACTTTTTTGGACTCCCTTTTAAAACACCATGATTATATTAATGGAATATAACCCATTAATTACTACTCAAATGCTAAATCACTTGAAAACCAGTACGGCCAAATGCTATGAACTCTTAAGAAAGCATAACGATGGATATTTCTTAAGCAACATTTTAATGATTTTTCCTCTTCCAACAATAAAGTACCTCTTAGTTTCCATGTAACTTAATGAAGTGAGAAATCATTTGTCATGAGCAGAAAGCTCTTAATAATGATTTTATGGCTTTTCTCCCCCTGCTAACCATTAACACATCAGGAAGTGATCCAAGATTACATGACGTTTTAGCATCATTGCATATTCAACAGTTGAACTTGTGAGACCCATTCATTTAATAATCACATTCATTTTTTATGACCTCACTTAGGATGCAAAATAAGCTTTGGTGGTAGAGAATCTTAAAAGTCTATGAAGTCCAGGAATTACACGCCTTCTGCCAGACCTGCATGGGATCTATTTCCAGATTTGCCAGTTACTATCTGGAGCTTTGGACAAATTACTTAATCCTTCCAAGTTACCTCACCTGTAAAGGAAGCAACTGGGCTGACCAAAAAGTTCGTTCGGGTTTTTCCATAACATCTTATGGAAAAACCTGAATGAACTTTTTGGCCAACCCAGTATAATCTCTATAGGTCAACAGGGTGCCGGCAGAGTGTCCTGCATTCAGTAGCAGACTCAGTCACTGGGGGCGGCCACTCTCTCCTTTTCGGCTGCACAGTCCTGTGCCAAAGCACATACATGCTAATTTCTGATATTTTTTTTTTCCAAACTAGCCACCGCCTTCCCAGACATTTCCTCCTGAAGTCGTTTGTCCACTGCCAAATAACGGGTCCTGAGCAATTGTCAGAGAGACTAAAAAGTATTTTTGTTAAACTGCAAATGGATTAAGTAGTATTTGTTAATAGTCCCCTTAGAGTTTGCTGAATATATTAGCTGATTAACCAATTATGATTTGTACCTGAGCACAGAAACAATTTGTTTTATTTGTTTAATAAAATAAATATTGGGGTTTGAAACATCAATTGTATTTGATGCTTAAAAATGAAAGGTGGCAGATCAAATATATTACAAAAGCAGCAAGCACTTCTGGGAACGCTAATCAATCAGCTCTCACACTTTTCTCTCTGTTTCAACTCCCATCGTGACCATGTATTGCCCGTGTATCACCTGCACACTGCCTTCTGTTCAGGGACAGTGTGGCAGAAAGGTAAAGGGCACTGGCTCCAGGGCAGATTTCCTGGGTCTAAATGCCAGCTCTGCCAAGCCACCTGTGTGACTTTAGGTGATCTCTGGTGCCTCAGTTTCCACATCTGTAAAATGGGGTCAAATAGGTTAACACTGGTAAAGCACTTAGAAGGGTACATAGGATGCCTACTGAGGGCTGTGAAGGAAACCAGAATGTGTCACCCAAAATTTGCCTCTTTGATATACAAATATTATTTTGAATTGAAGGTAATTAAGAAACACTAAATGCAGAAAAAGCTCCCCCCTTTTGTGCCTAAATTCAGGAAATAAATTCTCCTTTTAATAAAGACAGAATCTTAGCCCAGAGACAGCACTAGAGGAATCTGCATATAAACCTCATTAAACTAGCCCTTATCTCCTAGTTACTCCTTCACCATTTACTACCTCTAGCCCAAACCTCTTTGTCTTATCAATTCTTCACAAATTTACTGTTTCTTTGTCTGAAAGGTCTAAATGCTTCCTCCTCTGGTCACTTCCTTGGATCTTCATTCTCTTGCAAAGGCTCCCATGCACCTGTAAAAATTTTTTTAAAAATGTGTATGCTTTTCTCCTGTTAATCTGTTTTTGTCGGTTTAATTTTCAGATCCAGCTAGGAACCCTAAGAGGGTCTAGGAAAACTTTTTCCTCCCCTACAGCTGTTACAGAGGGCTATCCATAAGGTGGGCTATTACTAATATATTAACTTAATATTGCTACTTAAATGCCCATGAGCTGAGGGCTTATTACATTTACTAGTCTGCAAGTAGGAACTGGGTCTCACAATCTTTACATCCCTTCAGCACCGGCAGGCAGTAAAAAAATTATCTGATTTTTACTCTTAAAGCTAATAAAGGATCTAATTATGCACATACATTTTAAAAATTGTTCATGAATAAACCAGGAAACAATTTCCAAATGAGCTTGGATGTTTCCCCTTTCTACTCTCAAAGCATCGCAGGCCCAGTTTCTGTGCATCCCTGTGCAACAGACGTGGCCTTCCCAGCCCTCCCTCCAGGCTCCCCTCCCACACCACGCAGCCCAGCCTGGTTTAGCAGAAGGGGAAGTTGGCAGCGTTCAAAGCTGGTTAACACTCTACTGAGCACCTCTGTTGATTTTGCATTATGATTATTGACCCCCTGCCCAGCCAATAGCCTGAGGCCAAAGTTTCTGTGTGTGAAAAGAAGAGCTGACAGACTGCGGGCCGGCGGTGCCAGACAGACTCCAGAGCTGTTCTTTGCAGGGTCCCTACATCCGCGTCTGCCTTAAGCAACCAACTGTGAGCCTTGGCAGCCTGCCCTCCAGTGACCGAGGCTGACATCCATGTGCTGCTTTCTGCGGTGTCCCCTTCTTCCCCGCCCAGGAGCCACTGTCCCCGCACTTGTGTATCACAGGGATCTCACTGCAACTGCCACTTCCTATCTTTCTGTCCAGAGAGACAACACTAGTCTAGACTTCTAAACCAGCCACCCGTTTGTGATTTTCTGGATGACAGCAAATGCACAGATTACTGGCTCTAAGAAGGTGGCAATCAGACGTCTCTTGGTCCACTGGGGAATAAACTCACATAAAGCAGTGAGTGGCCTTTATACCTATAATCATTAACTCCGAGGTTTTTATTTTTTTATTTTTCTTGCCCTAAAATGTTTTGAGTTCAGTAAGACTATGAGGCCGTTGCCATTCATGTAAGATTAATAGACTCTACAGTATCCTATGTAAAGGATGCTGTGGAGAAAATGAACTTTGATCAGGACTCTAATGATAGCAGAAGGCAGCATTTTGGGAGCACTGCTCAGGGCGCACTGCCTAGTGCATGATCTGATTGACATTTGATAACAGTTCTGTGAAGTAGATGCTATTATTAGTCCCTTCTTCCAGATAAGACAACTGGGAGATTAAAAGGCTACAGGGGGTAAGGAACAGAGCTGGGGAATCTGAACCCAGGAGGGTTGACCCATGCCATATTCTCAACCCTATGCCCTGTGTCATTATTATTATTATTATTATTTTTTTTTTTTTGCGGTTCGCGGGCCCCCCACCGCCGCGGCCTCTCCTGCCGTGGAGCACAGGCTCCGAACGCGCAGGCCCAGTGGCCACGGCTCACGGGCCCAGCCGCTCCGCGGCACGAACCTGTGCCCCCCGCATCGGCAGGCGTACTCCCAACCACTGCGCCACCAGGGAAGCCCCGCCCTGTGTCATTATTGACCGGCTCTGTGGGCTACCGAGACATTGGGGGAGAGAGAATGCACATCTCCTGCCCTCATCTAGTCACTGCGCTGCAAGGGTGTAATAAAATCCCAGCAATAAGCATAACATGGCTGCTCATGAAATCAGCTGGGTTGGCTAGTGCAGTCCACAGGTCAAATCCAGTCTGCCCTCTTTTTCGGTATAGCCTGTGAGCTAAGAATGGTTTTCATATTTTCAAATAATTGAAAAAAAAATCAAAAGAACAATAATAGTTTGTATCATGAAAATTATGTGAACGTCAAATTTTGGTGTCTGTAAATAAAGTTTGGTGTTTCTTCACTAAAGTATTTGTGGGTATTTGTTTTCTGTCTTGTTATGTAGGTATCTACATAATATCCTTGATTTTGCCTCTTGACCCTTTATGGAAAAAGCTTGTTAGCCCCTGGTGTAAATTATCTTGATTATATGTTTTGTGGCAGTACAAAAGTTACATAAAAATATTAAAAGAGAAACTAAGGAATTTACCAGCTCTGAGCTCTGGTGAGAGATGATTTTTCTGCCTCCAAATGTCAGACAGGAATTTGTCTCTTTTCCTCCCATCCCTCCCTTATTTGCTTTTTCCTCCATCACACTTAAGCCCAAGATAATGCAAGTTTGGGACTGGAAGAACCCTGAAGATCATCTAATCCAAAAGTTCCTAGTGCTCTGGAATTTACAGAGATGTAAAATACATATTTTTTTAATGGACACAAACCTAGGACTGTCCTATTTATAATTTGCTCTGTAAGGGCAATGGCCACCTACAAACACAAACAAACAAATCTAACCTCTCACTCACCAATCTGTCATCTACCACTGTCGTCATTCTGTAAAAATAAATGAATTAATTAAAAAACTATGAAGGAAGCAAGGAAATGCTCACAGAGTACAAGATGTTCTTTTAAAATGAAAACAAATAACTTTTTCTTCATAAAAAATCTCTACACTGTTCTTATTTCTTTCATTTGCCTTAGTCTGATGAAAGTCTACACAGATATGACCTTGTGAAGCGCTAAACTAGGCATGACTGCCCCCTCTCTCTGCCCCCATCCCCCCTGGCTGGCCACTATTTGCTTAGTGACGTACTGCAGCATGGTTTTCTGTTTGAGAGGTGACAGCAAGTTAATCTCATGCTGCATAAGGCACGCTAATGAATTAATTTTTAAAAATCTGATGCATCTTTCAAGAACCAATGCCTTTTAACACACACACAAACACACAAACCCCAGCCACAAATGCCACAAATGGTAGAAAGTTCCAACTTCAGACCCAAAGGTGGAGACACATGTTGGGGGATGGGGCCCCTCAGTTTGCATGCCTGGTTTGCCTGGGCATAGGACCACATCTTTCAGATAATATCTTTGATAATACTGTTTAAAAAAAAAAAATGTTGCTTATATACAAAACTCAGCTCTCCCATTTTCATTTGATAATCAGTGAATAAGCACTTAATAGGATTTTACCTGTTAACTGACAATTGAACCAGGCACTTCAGGGTTCTGGTTGATCTTTCCAGAATGTGCTGCTTCAGATAGGAGTAAATCTCCTGGGAGAAGCTGCCCTTAGCCCTTGTCCGTGTGGAGAATGACCACATGCCTTTCAGCACTTCCACAAGCTGTTACTTGGCTAACTACACCAATTGTCAATGGCGAATCTAAAGTGCATTTAAAAGTTTTATATTTTTCCACTTTGGTTCTGGGACGGTTGTTAAGAGTTCTTAGAAACCTGGTACTTAATCACAGAAATGTTAAGACATTTTAAGGAAAAATCCATTTTGTATCCGTGAACTTAAAAGTATGAAAGAAAGAAGAAGCTGTATCCGTGAACTTAAAAGTATGAAAGAAAGAAGAAGCTGTATCCGTGAACTTAAAAGTATGAATGAAAGAAGAAGCTCAGGGCCACCCATAAGACAAGGCCACTTTTCCAAATGGAAGCCTTCTTTGGATTCTAGGGAAGATTCTGATGTTACATTATCTGGAAATATGGACACTGCTTGAGTAGCAATACTATTCTGAAGAAAAGCAAGAAAAACAGGCTCACTCATAGGAGAGTTAATCCAGAAAGACAGTTGCTTAAATAACTTCGTATGTGTCCTCTCCTTCTGAACACCAGAATAAGATGATGGATAAAGAATTTTAAAAGTCAAGTAAAATGGGTGAGAAGACAAAACAAGATTAAAAGTGTCAATTAATTTTTGGAAGATGGAGGTGAGTGGAATCTTCAAGTCAAGTGGGATGGTACATTTATGAATACACTGGCACATAGTCTCTGTTCCAATAAAAGGTAAGATATAAAAATAGAAAATAAAACAGACAAACTCAAAAAACAAGATGTATGTTTCCGGTGAGCAAAATGCCATGGCAACATATAGCAGTGGGAGAGGCCGAAGCCTTAGGTGGCTGGACTGAGTCTGAAGCCCACTGTGGTACCCGGGAGACTGGCTCCTGGACAGAATAGGGAGCACGAACCAAGAAACACCATTTTAACACTATTTGGATTGGGGTCCTGGAGGACTCCCAAGAAAGGCAGCCCTAAAAAGCTTGGCACACACAGAAGAGAAAGAGAAAAGAAACAACAAGAGTTGGAACAGAGCTGTGGTAGCCAGCCTCCAAGATGGCCCCAGCGATACCTCGTCCTGGTGTCTATGCTCTTGTGTGGTCCCCTCCCACACTGAACCAAGGTTGGTCTGTATAACCAAATAGAATAAGACAGATGTGATGTTATGGCACTTCTGAGAATAAGTCATAAAAAGACATTGTGCCGTCTGCTCTCTCTCTTGGATTACTTGCCTTGGGAAGCCAGCTGCCTTGATAAGTCAAGGAGCCTTAGGAAGAGGCCCATATATTGAGGAACGATCCTGTGAATGACCTATTTTCAAGCTTCTCTTCCAACTCTGTCAAGCCTAGATGACTACTGCTCCAGTCTATAGCTTGACTGCAGCTCCATGGGAGACTCTGAGTCAGCACCAACCAGCTAAGCTGCTCCCAGATCCCTGACCCTCAGAAAACGTATGAGATAACCAGTGTTTGATGCCTTAAAGTGCAATATTGTAGGATGACTTGTTAGGCAGCAATAAATAATACAGGGGCCCAACTAAATTTGCAAGTTTGATGGAAATGATGAAGGAGAAATTCAGGAAATCTTCCTAGAAAATAGGGCAAAAGGAAGAGAGGTGAATAAGAAAAATACTAAGGTTTGAACATCAATCCAGGATGCCCAGTGTCTGTCCAATAGGAGTTTCAGAAAGATAAAAGAGAGAAGATACAAAGGAGGAAATTATTAAAAAGATAATGACAAGAAACAATTTTCTCAAGTGAAAAAAATAAATTTTCAGATTGATAGGGCCTAGGAAATGTCTTCCTCTCACAAACACACACATCTGAGGCACATTATCATAACAATACAGAACACTGGGAACCAAGATCCTAGGAGTAAACAGGCAACAAGAAACAGCCGCATACAAAGATCTTGGAGTCGAAAAGGCATTGGATGTGTCAACAGCAAGATCACGCGGGACATATGGCTTGAGGCCTTCCGAATTCTGAAGGAAATTGATTTTCAACCCACACTTTATACTCACCCAATGATACATAAGTTTGAGAAGACACAGACATTTTCAGATGTGTAATGAACAAAAATATTACCTTCCAGGCACACTTTCAGAGTAAACTACAGGAAGATGTGCTCCACCAAAAAAAGAGAATTAGGTCAGGAAAAGGGAAAGATATGAGATCCAGGAGAGAGACCTAACTCAGAATGACAGTCTCAGATGACGATGGTACACCTGACCCAGATTGGAACCAGAGGATTGGGGCCCCAAGGGGACACCAAGGAGACAAGACAATTGTCTGACGACTGAGACAGTAGGAAATTTGAAGACTTGGGGTAAAACAAAAGTTTGTCCAAGAAAGTCTACAAACGTGAAAAGTAGTGGCTCAGCAGTGGACAAAATTTCCAAAATCATGCACTACTGATTTAACCAAAAGTTACGATACAAGCGTGTTGAGAAGATTTGAGGAAAAGGAGGGAGGTGGGTCATGGGAGCGTCCTCCCCTACCAAACCGCAAGTCGACAGATAATGTCCAAAGTGGCAAACTGAGAAGTAACTCTATAAGCCCGTTTTTCAGAAACATGGAGGTGAATAAATGGAAAAAATAGACACAAGAATTGAAAGTGGTTGCCTCTGCGGAGGGGAACTCTGGAGAGGGGAACCCGAAGAGGGGCTTTGTTTTTGTTCTGTCTTTAATATTCCAAGTATTTTATCATATCACTATTATTTTTTTACTATCTGCATACTTTATGTTGCTAAAAATTAATAGTAAAAAAATAAAGTTCACCCAGAACAATAAAAAAGAAAGTTCACCTCAAAAACAGAAAATTTCCTGTTCCTTTACATTTAAGGTTCTATAATTTATTGTATTCTCAAAGAAAGCAGCATTCTAAGTTCATATTAAATGATGTTTTCCTTCAATTTGGAAAACTACCAATTTAGTTCTGACTTCCCGGGAGAAAAAAAAATACAGTCAGAATAAACACAGGAAAATTTTAAGAAAAATGATTCAGACACATGATGAAGAAACCTCAAGCTGACAATTCTCTGAGACAAAAATAAATCTGGAGGTTGCCTGAGAGCTCAGTTGCTGGTAGTGGAGACCTACGTTCTCCCTTGTTATAAATCACGGAATACTAAGACTGCAAGAGGCCTTAGGGTCATCCATCTCATACCGATTCTGAGGTTGGTCCAGATTTTATCTAGAGCCCGGAACTTCTAATTTTCCCTTGGCTAGAGGAGCTGACTGCCTTTTGGAGAGACTGCAAACTTCATGCACAGAGACGGTGCTGCACACAAGCTCTCCTGCCCACAAACCTGCAAGCTCACCGTAGAGAAGGAGAATTCTGTATGGCTGAATTGCGCTCGGGCACAATTCCTGGCTTAGGTTGGTCACCCCTATGAAAATGTCTTCTCCGTAACAGTGGATAGTAGATGCTGTCTAATTAACATTTTGATTAGGGTTGGACATAAGCCAATAAATCATGAATATAACTTTCTATAAAGCATAAGAAGAGAATCTGATACCCTGAATTTGCTTTTGAAGACGTATAATATAGACGTTTTGGATGGTTTGTTGCATTGGTTGTGATTAGCATCCTTATTTGATAGCACCAATTCAAATCTAATTGTGATTCAGAAAAATCTCTCTCTTTCGTTTCACGGTACTACAACTAAAATTTAGGATAACAGCTCTCAACTTTTAGTATCTATAAATTACCTGGAGCTCCAGGTAGGCATGCTTTTCCCAGGATCCCTTCCTCATGAGTAAGTCTGAGGGCCTAGCATCTGCATTTGAAACAAGTGGCCCAGAGGACTGGGTTCCCCAGACCACACTTTGAGAGTCTCCTCAGCATATCAAGCATGAAGCAGGAACTAAGACTCATCTGGAAAACTATTATACTAACCTCTGCGCTATTTATGAAATAATGAAAACAGCATTTATTTTTAAAATTAGAAGATGGTTGGATTAATTACCAACCCTAAATAGATACCCCAAATTGCATTACATCACTTCCCCTATTAAAATTATTTGTTCCTCAGCACGATACCCATCAGCAAGATGTATGAGGCTCTTTGTATACTGGTCCCTCTATTTCCCCAGCCTCAGAGGCCACCGCTCACCCTCGCTCTCATTCCCATTCCTGTGCTTTTCCACATGGTCCTTCTTTGGCCTGAATGCACACTTCTCACCACCCCTTACCTTGCTTGGCTAAGTTTTGCTCATTCGGGAGCAGTTCAAAGTTTACTTCTTTCTGGAAGACGACTTCCCTACCTAAATCCTCTAGGTAGTTAGTGCCTCTCTCCTCTGTTTTGTGCATAACTGCTCTCGTATTACATGTCTAATTGCATTGTAGGTATTTGTTTACATGTCTTCCTCTATCACCTGACAAGCCTTCTCACAGGAAGCCACACTTTACTCGTCTCCGTGTTTCTGGCAGTGGGGACAGTTCCCAGGGCAGGTCTGGGGGGGGGAGGAGCCGTCCTCCCAGGGGAGAAATTGTCTCCTTAGCTGTGGCACAGGACATAAGGGGCCCCTTTGCTTATAAACGAGGCCCTCTAGATACACCAGAATGGTGGGAGTGGTCCATATGTATGGAAAGGTAAAAAGAGTAATGTAACAAACACCCCTTTGCCTACCACCCAGAGTAAGAAATACCACACTGTAAATACAGTTGGAGCCCCCTTTGTTGTCTCTGAGTCCTCAGTTAAGTTTGCTCTATGAAACTGTCTTATTCTGGGGAAAACTGAACAAGCGGCTCTCTGTCCTGCTCTGATCCACGAATGGAACAAGAGAAGTGGAAACTGAGATGCTTGGGAGATTCAGTCTTTAGCAAGCACAGGAAATCAGAAGAAGAAGCTACCAAGAAAATGCAGACCCCAGGGAATTTGCAGAAGTCTTGGGCAGAACTTGGACTTCCCATGGATTTGAGATGGGATTCAAAGAATTTCAAGTGGTTTTAAACCTCAAAGGATAGGGTACTCCTAGATAGCACTGGGGCTACGATCACAAACAGTAGATGCTCAATATATGTTGACTGGATGAAAGACAGATTACAGGTTGCTAAATACATAAAGATGGTACATAAAATCGGTGGTAGGGGTAATTTATATAACTATATAAAATATATAACTCTAATTATAGTGATGAAGGAAGGTTAAAAATGAAACTGGGCAAATATCAAGAGTAATACAATGTTTCACAGCTCTGAAAACAGACCATGGAGAGATAAGCATGGGAATATAATGATGACAGCTAGAGTGAGACATCCTACAAAAATAAGTAAGAAAGTGTAGGCCTTCCCTGGTTGGCGCAGTGGTTGAGAATCTGCCTGCTAATGCAAGGGGACACGGGTTCGAGGCCTGGTCTGGGAGGATCCCACGTGTCGCGGAGCAACTAGGCCCGTGAGCCACAGCTACTGAGCCTGCGCGTCTGGAGCCTGTGCTCTGCAACAAGAGAGGCCGCGATAGTGAGAGGCCAGCGCACTGCGATGAAGAGTGGCCCCTGCTCGCCACAACTAGAGAAAGCCCTCGCACAGAAACGAAGACCCAACACAGCACAAATAAATTAATTAATTAATGAACTCCTACCCCCAACATCTTAAAAAAAAAAAAAAAGTGTAAGCTATGTCTCTGGAAAAACAAACATGGCTATTTTAGACATTTTAATGATTGACTGAATATCTCTTCTCATCCACATGACTAATGCCAAGTAAATAAAATCGTAGGAGCAGATAAATGAGAAAGCCACGGGAGAATTAACCAGAGTCCTTAGGATTAGCACTGGGGAAAAAAATCCATTAGCTGGCAGAGTGTACTATTATAAATAGGAGGGGCACTAAGAGAAGAATAAACGCATGAGCTGGAAAGCAGAGTAAGAGGAAAAGGCAAAGATGAGAGAAAAGCTGGGTCAGAGGATAGAGGTTTCATTCTATGCTACTTCATTTTTGATTAGAAGATGAGAAATTCTGCATAATGGTGGTATCTGTTTTGCAGGAATACAGAAGGATATGATAAACGGATTTTTAAAGTTAATTCTGTATTTCAGAATAAGAAATACAAGTAGGCAAAAAGAACATAATTTAGAATGCAAACAGTTGAAATTTGGATCCCTAAATTTCTAACTGTTAAGCATCAGATATGTTTTGGAGCTCTCTGAGATGATTCTATTTGCACACCAGGAATTCCTAATGTTTGCTTTGCTTTTCTCTTATTATTAAAAATATCTTTGTGTTGTTGCTGAAATAAAGTTTGCTTGTTCAGAGCAGGCATCTAGATAGCTTGCTTCACTGTTAGTTTTGGAATGAAGACTACAGAAAGAACAACAAAAGTGCACTTAAATTAGTTTTCTTAGGACAGAGAGATAATCAGCATCACATCCTAATAAGAAAGGCAGTGTTTTTACATGACATCTTTTCAAATGTGTGATTGCATTTAGAGAACCCTAAAAGGGGTTTAGCTATTCTGGAAAATTCAAAATAATTATGTATATAATGTATATATATATATATATATATATATATACACACACACACAGTTTATACACAACATGTATGTATATATATATGCAGACAAGAAAAATGGTGCGGCTGTCTGTTAATAGGACTTTGGTAGTCAGGGTTCATGAGAGCTGCAGTGTCGTGCTGTGCTATAGTCATTACACAATGTTTTTATTCAGTCACATTCAGGTTTTTCAAAAGTCATTTACTCTGGGAGTTTGAATGTGTGTTTTTTTTTTTCTTTCTTTTTGCGGTACGCGGGCCTCTCCCGCCACGGAGCACAGGCTCCGGACGCGCAGGCCCTGCGGCCACGGCCCACGGGCCCAGCTGCCCCGCGGCTCGCGGGATCCTCCCGGACTGGGGCATGAACCCGTGTCCCCCTCATGGGCAGGCGGACTCTTAACCACTGCGCCACCAGGGAAGCCCTGAATGTGTATTTTAATGGATGAATGTGGCTATCACAGCAGCCCTGAGAGCATCTCCTGCCCTACGGCAAGCACAGTCTTGTTTGCAGAAACACGCTGCCCAACGGAACAAACAAAGCCAGTAATGTCCAAAATAATGTTTAACTCGAAGGCCTCCAAATATTTTTTTAAACATTTTTTTTGATGTGGATCATTTTTAAAGTTTTTATTGAATTTGTTACGATACTGTTTCTGTTTTGTTTTGGCCTTTTGGCCGCGAGGCATGTGGGATCTTACCACCCTGACCAGGGATCAAACCCACACCCCCGGAATTGGAAGGTGAAGTCCCAACCACTGGACCGCCAGGGAAGTCCCTAAGCCTCCAAATTTTATTACTTCATCTCTAAAGAAAAATACTGAGGTCCCATCAGAGACTGCACTGATCAAGTCTTTTTTACAAGCACACTTTTCTTGAACAATGATCTCTGCTATTGAATTCAGTTGCTGAAACCACAAGTTTCATTTCTGAATCTTCGCATGGTAAATACACTGCTAGATGACATATTGATAATTTTTCACAATTTACAGCTTCCCCGGAAAAAGGGAGGAAAGCCCCAGAATTCACCGTCATGCAGTGACGTAGCGTACAACAAGTATTATTTTTTTTCTGTCTGATATCAGCTTTTTCTACAGCCCAAATCTATAAACTGTGGTTCTTGGCACAAATACCCAAATACAACAGGGCTATAGCCAAGAAAACAATGGTTAAAATCAAGACACCCTGTTGCAAATGTTTAAAACTAGCAACTATGCCTTCATTACTGCACACGGGCTGCTTGGTGAGTACCATGCTTACGAATTGCTCCGTTACAAAAGGAGCAAAGTGGGTGAGGTAGCAAGTCACGTCACTAATCCATCTATGATGATTAAAAAAAGTCTCATTTTGACCCAGGGTTGTTGGGAAACATGAAATATTCTAATTTCTAGATAACTGGAGTTTACGCCTTGAAGTGCCCAAACTTTGATCATTACACAGCCCTCTGCCTTTGTAAATAGATTTTAAGTGGCATAATCCTCCTTCTCTAAACACTACTGCTGTCACTGTCAACATTTTCATATCCTAATGGATTCTTGGCAAGTCACTGATAATTAAGAAATATTTGTTGATTGATGGTATTACATGTATAGAGAGGTTTGCATCTATATCATTTGACTACAACATAGTATATGGCTTCAGTTGTTAAATATCCTTTTTTTTTTTTTCAGGAAGGATTTTTTTGAAGGCATTCTGCCTTTCCTTCTTTCTGCTGTTGTTTTGCTGCCTGTAGCTGTCTGTAGTTCTTGCTGCATTTCTAATTGTTTCATATGTGTTATTAAGAAATCAGGTAACTAGAGTCTGGTAGAATTGCTTACAAATTCAGAATAAAAAGACTCTGGGTAAAGTCTGAAGGCCTCACCTGTAAACAAAGTTCAGGAGATTTGCAGTCTTGTCCAGGTTTTTTATTATCTTCTAGATAACTGAAATTGCTAGGTAAGGGTGGTGTTTATATAACTAATAAGTAAATGTTACATTTTTATTAAATAAAATATATACAGTCATATTTTACATATCCTCTTATTTCTAAAAATGTTTGGTTGTGGTACAATATACGTAACATAAAATTTACCATTTTAACCATTTTTAAGTGTCAGTTCAGTAGCGTTAAGTGCATTCACATAGAGCAATCAATCTCCAGAATTCTTTTTATCTTGCAAAATTGGAATGCTATACCCATCAAACAACAGCTCCCTGTCCCCCCACCCCAGCCCCTGACAGCCATCATTTTTTCTGTCACTATGAATTTGACAATTCTAGGGACCCCATATAAGTGGACGCACAAATGACTTGTCTTTTTGTGACTGACTTATTTCACTTAGCATAATGTCCTCAAGGTTCATCCATGTTGTAACATGTAAACACTCTCTTATTTGCTTTATCATAATTAAAATTTTAATATCAGAAGAGTAGTACAAACATCTGTCATTGAAAGCCAAGGTCACAAAATGCATACCTGCCTACATGAAGCTAGGAAAAACTGAGGGAGTATAAATCTGCCCATAAAAGACACAAGATTTCAAAAGGGGTTGGTCACATACATTACAGCATATCAGTACAGTGGAGTATCATGGAAACACATAAAAAGACAAGGCAGATCCATATTTATTACCTCGGAGAGAAGATACGACATTAAGTGAAGAAAATAAATTGCTAAAACAGCATGGTCATATTTCACATTTTTGTATGAAACATATATGTATATGTGTAGAAATTCTGGAAGTATATACATGAAATGGTTAAAAATGATTATCACTGGGGGTGGGATATGCCTTTCAAATATGCCTTTCATATTTGACTTTTTACTTTCTTTAATTGTTTTAAAACTTTTGCATGTACATTACTTCCTAATCTGGAAAAGAAACAATAATAACAATTTTCCTTTTCTTTCAAAAAAAAAAGAAATAATGATGATTATGAGGGAATGGTAGGCTGTTGACTTATCCACAAATATAAAAAAAAATTCATAGCTGAGAAATGTCTATGTTTTAGGTTCAGCTTATGTTAATTTTTCATTTCAGTCCTACGTTCTAAGACAACTAAACGACAACAACAAACCCCAAAATTCGAATACAAGTTTCATACATTCAAGAATGAGTCAGTCTGAAAACAAATATTTTCGTGCACGCTTTTCATTTTTGTGGAGTGGGTAAATAGTGCCCTTGGGTAATGATGTGATATGATAAGAGGTTCTTAAAGCAGACGCCCAGACTGCAGAGCTCTATGGGTTTACAAGAAAGCTCTTCAGAATATGGGGCGCTACATAACGAGAAGGAAGTTAACAATGTCCATGACCATATTTCAAAGGGCTCGGCAGTGACTCTCAAGTTCTCTACACACAGATGTTTGCCACGTTTTCCACTTTACACAGCCAGTGCCTCTAATTCGTAATGAATAGGCATTTGAAGAATGGAAAGCCAGTCGTATACCAGGAGCTATAGCTTTAGGATTGTAATGTGTTTTACAGGCTCTGGCTTATGGAATAAAAACCGAAAAAAGACACAATTCTGAACACACTCTATAGTCATCTGGCTTTAGAGAAAGAAACAGAGAAAAAATGTTTGGATGCTAAGCTGTCATGAAAATGCAACTTCCTTTAAAATGTATGAGACAAATAGCATATGTCTAAACCAGAGAAGATGCGAATGACAAAATCCCCATCAAAGAAGCCATCTCTGATAGAACATTGGAAATATTAATGGCATGTCTGATATGCTTTCCAAGTGTGCATATTTAAGGGATTATAATACTAAGACATTGTGTTTTACTAGGTTATCAGGAATTTTCACATCAATTACCATTCTTGATTTTGTGGTTTGGTACCTAAGAGTCCCCAAAGCATGCAGATTTCTCAATATGTGGAAGGTATAATGAACCAGAATCCAATTTACTCAAGTCATCTTCAGAACTGATTCTCAAATAATATAGAGTTAGTTTCTTTCCAGGAACATATTTTCATCTGTGGTTGCCTGTAAAATGCAACCAGACTCTTGTTCCATTGGGGCTCTAACTTTATTTTCATATGCCTCTTATCACCAAAAGGCTGAAACAAGAATTTACATCTCATAGGTGTGGTTTAGAGCAGGGGTAGAAATACAGCCTGCAGGGCAAACCGGGTCTACCACCTGTTTTTGTATGACCCTCGAGCTAAGAATCTAAAGATGTAAAAGCATAATCAGCCTTTCCAGGAGAGCAGTTGCTTAAAATATTTACTTTCTGACTCTCCAAAAAGAGTTTGTTGGCCCTGGTATAAAGTAGAAAGGATTGGAACTAAACAGAGAGCAAGAAGACTTGAGTTAGTTTTCAGACTGTGATTTTGGGCTGGCTAAGGACCTTCTCTGGGTTTCCATATTCCTATAACATATGGTCTCTTTTAATTTAATTCTAATTTGTGTTTCCGACAACACTGTAGCTATTTAAGAAATTCTAACAAGCCTAATTTGCACAGCACCCAGAGAATAGCACTGTGACCTCAATTTGCTTTGGAGGAAGCCAAGCTGGGTCAAGATGAAAGGAAGTAATTATGGTGTTTACAAGTTTCTAAATGTCAAACCAAAAAGTTTGACGGAAGCAGGTTGTTTATGAATGGCCAAGGCTATACTGATTGAGTCAAGAACCATCTCTAGTGCGAGGGTCTTGAGTTTTACTTTAAACAGGTTTATAGCCTTCAAATAGACAACAGTGTCTTGACTCTGAAACCTCTCAATGACTTTCACCAGGACCCTACAAATCGTGGATGTTCACCCCACACTATGGCCTGACATTTGAGGCCTGGGAGTAAGAGCTGAGAATGTGCTTTTAGTGGTAAGACAGGAGCAATATGCACCAGGGATGGCCAAGAACTACAGTAAGTGAGAAGCATCATTCTAAAATGTACATGGAAGTGTAATAAGCCCACAGTAGCCAAAACAGATCTGAATAAAAGGACCAGGGACTAAGGACTAATAAGAACCTGCTGTATAAAAAAATAAATAAAATTCTAAAAATCCAAAAAAAAAAAAAAAAAGGAACAAGGAGGGAACATGCTGGTGTAGATTTCAAGACATACGATATAAAACTATAGTAATGAAGCAGTGTGTTGTTGGTATAGAGATGGACAACAGACCAATGGAACAACAAAGAACCTAGAATAGACCTGCAGATATGGAAACCTTGTATATGACAGAGTCGGCATTGTAGAACCCTGGGGAAAGGATGGTCTATTCAATCAATAGTGCTGAGTCAATTGGTCATCCATATAGAAAATAATGCAAAGTTTCTCCATCTCATGTCTTACAAAGGATCAATGCCAAATGCACTAAGGACTCAAAGGAACAAGACACAATTTTTAAATTTTAGAAGAAAATTTAAGAGTGTATCTTTATGACCTTAGTAGGGAAGGCTATCTTAAACAAGATGCAACAGCACCGATTATACATTAAAAAAATTGATATATTCTACCATATTCAAATGAAAATTTTCTCTTTCCCATAGATACCATAAAGAGAATGAAGAGATAAGTCATAAGCTGTTATATGATATGTGCAACACACAAAACTAACAGAGAATTAGTACCCTGAGAATCAAAAAGAAAAAGACAAAAGAATAAACAACAGATATGACCAGTCATTTCACAGAAGAGGGAATATAAACAGTCCATAAACATGCACAAACATGTCCAACACCATTATTAATCAGAAAGAATTATTAATCCAAATTCAGGTATGACTTCACATGAATCATTCTGGCAAAATTAAAAGTGGGTCCCAGACCAGTGAAAATTAAGTCTGACAGCATCAAATGTTGGTGAAGATGAAGAGAAACCCAAACTCTCATAACCTGCTGGAGAGAACATAAACTGTTTTCCAATGTGAACGTTGGAAATGTTAGCATTTCCTAATCAAGATAAACATGCACACCCATGACAATTCCGTGCCTAGGATACTCCCTACAGAGACCCTGACACACGTGCACCAGGACAACTGTACAAACATATATTCACAGCAGTACTGTTTCTAATAGTAAAAACTGAAAATCCCCACATATACTTCACGGAAGGATGAAAAAATAAATTTTATTACATTAGGATGGGATATTATACAGTAATGAAAATGAAGAGACTACAGCTTTACAATTAATAAGGATGACTTAAAAAAACACACGTAGAGTGAAAAAAGCAAGTCACAGAAAATTCATACAGTAGGATTCCGTTTACACTGAGTTCAAAAATAGGCAAAACTAATATATGTATAAATGTATATATATATACACACATACATTTGTTTGTTTAGAAATAACTGTGTAGAACAAACCTATAGAGAAAAATAAGGAAATGATAAACATAAAATTCCAGATTGCATCTGGTGGTGAGGAGACTGTGGGAAGGGAACATAGTCGTGGTCGATCCCACTGGAGTTTTAAATGCACGGATGAAGTTCTGTGTCTTAAGGTGGATGTGTGTGTGTGCATGCACTTGCCCGTGTGTTTATTGTGTCCTCTTTACACTGTGTGTTTGCAATATGCACAGTCTTTTATATGTATGCTGCATTTGATAACGCACTGCTTGTTATAGACTTACAAGGATACTTTGGAACCTTTGTCCCAATTCTGCAACAACAGCTAACGTCAGTTTGGGTTTGTTTCAGCAAAGGTAGTCAGATTCATGGATAACGCTTACACAGCTTTTACTAGGTGCATCGCAATGTATTAAGCACTTTACTTCCAGTAACTCATTAGATCCTTACAACAACCTTTTGAGAATATAGTATTATTCCCAATTTACAGACAAGAAGACTGAGGCAGATGACATTAAATAACCCATCAAGCACCTGAGGGTTGGTCAGGACATACCCATTTATATGTGGAATCTAAAAAAAAGGGTACAAATGAACTTACCTACAGAACAGAAATAGAGTTACAGAGGTAGAAAACAAACTTATGGTTACCGGGGGGTAAGGGGGGGGGAGGGATAAATTGGAAGATGGGTACTGATATATACACACTACTATATATAAAATAGATAACTAATAAGGACCTACTGTAGAGCACAGGGAACTCTACTTAATACTCTGTAATGGCCTATATGGGAAAAGAATCTAAAAAAGAGTGGAGATACATATGTATGTATAACTGATTCACTGTGCTGTACGGCAGAAATACAACATTGTAAATCAACTATACTCCAGTAAAAATTAAAAAAGAAATAAAAGGATGACAAAGGGGCCAGGGTAGGTAAGAGTCTTATCTACTTGTCCTAATTCATAGGAAGTGAAGATCACATAAGATTAAGGTTACAGAGGCTCCACAGAAGAGGTGGAGCTACAGCTGGCTTATAAAGACTCTAGGATTCAAAAGAAGGGGTCTATTGGGGAAGATATATCAGGAAGGAAGAATAAAAAGCAAAGGCTAGAGGTGAAAAAATACAAGGCATATTGAGGGTTTCATGCTATTGGACCACTGGCTACAGTGAGGACAGCAGGAAGGGAAGGCCTATTTGGTCCACTGAAAAAGCAGGTTAGACTTCCAGACAACTGACAGCGGAATCGAGCATCCTGACACAGCTGGATGCAGCCTGGACCATGCATTCCTAGGGAACTTCCCAGGATTATCCTCGGATAACCTTCCAAGTACCCCAGCATGTAACAGGACCTAGCATTGTGCTGGTGACTTATACCACGTCGGTGACATATGACCATGGTTAGCAGAGCTGCTTTTTCTCAAGCCATATTTTGCATTGTTCAAAAATAGCTGGCTTATGGGCTTCACTGGTGGCGCAGTGGTTGAGAGTCCGCCTTCCGATGCAGGGGACGCGGGTTCGTGCCCCGGTCTGGGAAGATCCCACATGCCGCGGAACGGCTGGGCCCGTGAGCCATGGCCGCTGAGCCTGCGCATCCGGAGCCTGTGCTCCGCAACGGGAGAGGCCACAACGGTGAGAGGCCCGCGTACCGCAAAACAAACAAACAAAATAGCTGGCTTAGGCCAAAACTTAGGTTATTTTTTAAGTTTACTTTTAGTGGCCTCCTCCCCCTCTGCTTTCCTTTGGGAATTTCTCAACTCTTATCCTCTTCCCTTTCCTTCCTTCCCTCATTTTTTTTTTTTTTCCTTACGCGGGCCTCTCGCCGTTGTGGCCTCTCCCTTTGCGGAGCACAGGCTCTGGACGCGCAGACTCAGCGGCATGTGGGATCTTCCCGGAACGGGGCACGAACCCGCGTCCCCTGCATCGGAAGGCGGACTCTCAACCACTGCGCCACCAGGGAAGCCCTTTCCCTCATCATTTTTAAGTAATAATGATTTCATGAAAACGTTAGGTAAAACAATTTTAATGTAGTAGAAATATTTGATATCACACAGGTTCTTTTGCTTTTTGCATGCCTCCTATCCTTTCTTCTTTTGCTAATTTGACTTTGTTTATTTTGCATCTTGCTCCTCTTTCTAGAATCCTGTGTCAAGGTAACTTCTATATGTGCAACTGTGTGTGTCAGAGAGAGGAGGGAAGAGACAGGAAAGTAAATAAGAAGTGAAGAGAGGGAAATATTTGGAAGACATTTATTTTGTGTTATACTAATACGCATGTCCTTTTAGTGTGTGTTTGATTTTTATTTTAAGTCTGAGTGACTAGGCATTCCATTTGTACGGGGGTATTATCTTTTGTTGTTGTCATTTTCCTAGAACTTTTCCTCTAAGAAGTTCTTCTAATTAGAAACCTGAAGTGAAAGCCCAGGGGTGACAAGAGAGCAAGCCCCCTGGGGTTACCCCCCTAGGGCTCTGGCAAGGGGCGGGGCGGTTCTTGTCCTTTCACAGGCCTGCCGTTCCTAGTCCAGGGCTTAGGCTTTCACTTGGGGATATCTCAAAGCCCCCGTCCTCCAGGGTGTCCCATAGACCCCCTTCAGACCCGCTTCAGAGGTGGTGACATGTTATATGAATATGGGCAAGAGCTTTGGAGTTAGGAGTCTTGGGTTCAAATCCCTGCTCCACTACTTTCTGGCTGAGCAAACTACCAAACCCTCCTTAGTTTCAGTTTTTCATTTCAAAAATGGGCAATGATAAAGAATACTTCCTTCTGGGTTGATAGGAGGCTTAGCTGAGATGATAACATGTAAAATTGCACACCAATGTACAAACCTCAGCGTTTGCCATCACTGTTGTTGTCCTGTGACCTAGCCTGGGATTCTCAAATCTTACTGTGAGTATAAATCACCTGGGGGGCTTCTGAAAATGCAGATTCTGATGCAGTAACTCTTGGGGGGGTGGTCTGCATTTCTAATAAATTCCCAGGTGAAGCCCAGGGTGTGAGTCCACCAGTCACACTTTGAGCAGAAGAATTCAGCCAATTCCTTCTTCTCCTGTTGTTCCCACAATAACTCACTTTTGTTGACCTCCTGGCTCTCATCCTTCTCTTCCTGCCCTCTCCCTAGTCCCCAACCCAGTCTATCAAAATCTTATCCATTCTTCAGAACCACACTGATTGTTGGCACATCAGAATCACCTGGGGAACTCTTAAAACCCTCCAAAGTCCCAGGCTACGCCCCCAGACCTCGTGAATCAGATCCCCGGAGGCTGAACTCAGGCATCAGTATTTTCAAAAGTTGCCCAGTGATTTCCATTGGTGAGACCCAGGTGAGAGCCACTGCCCTAGAGCCTCAGCTGAGCTGCTCCCAATGTCCCCAGACATATGGTTGACTCGCCAGCATTTCCATAGGCCCCTTCATGTGTGATGGTTTTAGTAATGTTTGTGAGAGTCCCTGCCAGGATTATAGTAAAGGAGAAGGGGGAAGGGTAAAGGGAGAAGAAAAAAGTGAGGTAGAAGGAAAGAAGGAGAGAGAGAAAAAGATAGAAGCAAAGGAAGAAAAGATCAAGTAAAGGTAGTATCGGGTTATACCTAAAAGTAATAGCTTAGAGTTATTGAACATTCATGTGCCAGGCATCGTTTTTTGGTTTTCTTTTAATTGACGTATAGGGACATCCCTGGCGGTCCAGTGGTTAAGACTCCATGCTTCCAATGCAGGGGGTGCAGGTTTGATCCCTGGTCTGGGAACTAAGATCCTACATGCCACGTGGTGTGGCCAAAAAAAAAACAAAACATGTAAAATTGAAGTATAGTTGATTACAATGTTGTATTAGTTTCATGTATACAGCAAAGTGACTCACATATATATATATATATATGTTCTTTTTCAGATTCTCTTCCATTACAGGTTATTACAAGATATTGAATATAGTTCCTTGTGCTATACAGTAGGTCCTTGCTGTTTATCTATTTTATATATAGTACCATGTATATGTTAATCCCAAACTCCTAATTTATGTCTCCCTCCCATCCTTTCCCTTTTGGTAACCATAAATTTGTTTTCTATGTGAGTCTATTACTGTTTTGGGCATTGTTCTAAATATGCTATTTCTATTAATTCATTTAATCCTTACAACATATAACATTAAAAAACCTGAAGCGCAGAGAGACTAAGTAATTTTCCCAAGGCACCCAGCTAGGAAATAATGAAACTTGGATTTGAGTTCAGACAGTCTAGATCTGCTGTGTGAAGATGCCACCCAATGATATTCGTGCTGCAAATTGCCCTTCTCATGAAGAAGGTAACCTCCATACTGTCAAGGATCTTAACATTTTCCACTACTGTATTCCCAGGTTCTATTTAAGACTGTGAGTCAGTGAATATTTATTCACCCCTTACTATGTGCCTAGCGATGAATGGTGCCGGAGATCCAGCTGTGAGCATCCCACCTTCAAGAAGCTATATTCTAAGCGAATGTGCTTGATATGTGATAAATATTTGTGGAATATTACTGCTGGAGATAAAAACGGACTTTGCTCCTGTGATATACGGCTTCTTTTTTAAACACAAGCATACCAACATCATCAGTCCAAAACAGACAGCAAACTTGGGGTGCCAAAGAAAGACGGCCATAGTTATAGAAATTAAGGCTTCAAGAAATACATATAGTATGTAACAAATGGCAACGTTTGATTGGAAGGATAATTAAACATGAAAAAAATACATGGGAATAGTCACAAATGCAGACAAGTATAAATTACTCAGCTGTCTGAACACAGGTGAATTATATACTGCAGGCAAGCCAGAACTTGTGATGCCTTGATGTTGACACCTACAATGTTACATTGTGTTGAATACGTGCTGTATTCAAAACATCAAATTCAATGAACCTGTAATAGAACATAGTAATACAATAATTCTGGAAAGGAATTCTGCACATGGATTTTCATGCTGCTAACCAACCCTGAAATCCAACTATTAAATAGGGCTTAGTGCACTGGCAAATCTTGAAGTCTTTTTTTTTTTTTTTAACCAGCGTTCAGGTTAATGGTTAAGGGTTGTTATTTAAAGTATACTATAGTTTCCTTTTAGTACTTTAGTTAATCATACATCATCCTTTGGTGTCTGAAGAATCGGTCAAAACAAGTAATGGCAAACTAGACCAATACCTTATTTGGGATTAGGGGGTGTTTAGGACAAAATGAATCTGGTTATCCGCTTCCAACAGATAGGAGTCATTAATTTCAATAGGAGAAATATCAATACATACAACTGGAATGCTTGAGTCCCATAGATGGTTTTAAATCTCTGGTACCATTCAGAATCCTTTCTATTTTACAGAATCCTTTCTATTTTCTATTTCTATTTTGACTGCTGTCTGTAGTAACATCAGGTATTTCTCAGTATTTAGAATGAACTATTTGTTTCTTTAAACACATGACCCCACACCTTGGATTTCACAGTCTATTGAAATCGAGGTCAACTGGAAACTAATTCTCTGCTTCCATTCTTCTTTTTTGCCTTCAGAGTTCAAGTAAAACCACTGACTGAGAGGATAGCCCCCAAATACAATGTAAGCCTGGATGTGACAAATTTGCTTTTCCAACCCAAAATATGTTGGATTTTCGTTCTTTCATTTTTCTTATTTTGGATTTTGCTTTTTGAACCCACTTAACTATGTCCCTCCTATTAAACTACTGTTAAAATTTTACCAACAGGGGAAATTTTTTTCCTCCTCAGTGGAAAAGTTTCATGTCTTAAAACTACTCATGAAGTTGTAAATAAGAGGATATATATATATATATATATATATATATATAATATTCCCTTGCTCTTTATATAGATGTGAAGTCAATATTGTTCAACTTTTACCTTCTTGGTTCTTTCTGGGGGCTGACTGGCTCTAGAACAGAGATTCATCAGGGTAACATTTCAATCTAATTAACGTAGATGTATTTGTTCAAGCAAAACTATTTTTAAAAACATTTGAGACATTTCATGATTTTTGCATTAAAATGAAATGTAAAAAGTGTAATTTTTAACAGTAAATTAAAAGGAAAAATTTTTTCAAATTTTCTGAATGTTTAACAATTTTTATAATAAAATTTTAGAAAAAATACAAAACAACCCCCCCCAAAAGAAAGCAGAGATTTGACCGTTTTAGTTGAACATTGAAATCATAAACTTAATTGTAATTAACATCATGTAACTGATTATAGAGACAAGTTTACAAATACAAAGCACAGAGAACTAAAATGTTCTCTTAGAGAACCCTGCTTTGGGAATGTGTGCATAGGTTTCTAGAATCTAGACCCCAGCACATTTTAGCTCTGTTTGTGCTGCTGAAGGGGATCAGAATACGTCATCTCAAAAAATTCTACTTTGGTGTAAGGATTATTTTGAGCTGAAGGCAAATGGGAATGGATATAGGAAGTGCCATCTGCCCTCCCCCATCTGCCTCAACACAGGGCCTTTATTTCCCTTGGGAAGGAGCTCTCCCCTCTCCCATTCCAGGAAGAAGATAACTTCCCTTATCACCAGAGACAAAGCACCAAGATGAGTCTGCATAACCTTAACAAGTAACCTTTATCTACTATTAGTTTCTCCCATATATTTACTATTTGTAGAAACCCCAAAACCCCTTTCTTCTGTCTAGTCACTTCTCCACAAGTTATTGCCCTTTGTTAAAACAGTATATAAGCCCCCAAGTCTAACCACTTCTTCATTTCTTTTTCACTTCTTTTCTGTGAAGCCCCCATGCATGTAAAAAAATCAACATCAAATAAAAGTTGTATGCTTTTCTTCTGTTAATCTGGCTTATGTCAGTTTAATTCAAAAGCCTCAGGTACAAACATAGGAGGGCAGAGGAAAAGATTTTCCTCCCTAACACTGCCAAAGGGTCTACTATGAATGGTTTTGTGAGTTTGAGCAGTTCTGAGTCCTAGCTCTAGTGCATACTAGAAACATCCACCATCATCTTTCTGGTTTTCTAAAACTGGGTAACTTTTAAATCTACATGCATTCTTTATGCACCAACCATGTGCAGTAGCTGTGTTTGGAACTACGAAAAAAATTCCATGGTGGGCCAGCCCTCAAGGAGTCAAGGATTTAGAAGAGAAGAGGATGAGAACCAATGAGAGAACAAAGAAGGGTTGAAACCCTATGTGGAACCAGTACTATTTGAGAAATGGAGAACAGTTGGGTGCCTTGGCCTGCGGACACCCAGGAAGGACTTTGTGAACACTTGAATCCAATATTCTAATGGAAAGTAGCTTTAGACTGAAAAAAAAAAAGCCCTTGCTTAGAACTAGATATACATATATACACTATGTAAAGACACAAAATTTGTTTCTGCTCTTTTTCTTCCAATGACTATCCGGATCACAAAAAGTAATGTCTGAAGATGGTAAGGTGACGGACTAGGCTCAGCCCACAGTCTGGCTCTGCCAGCATTTAGCCATGAGCACATGTTAAAGACTCAGCTTCCTTAGATTGGTCAAGGCCATCTCTATGGTTCCTTCTACTTCTAGCATGCTATTACGAGGTCAAACTATTCTCATGCCTATGAAATGTGGTACCTTCAAGGCTGTGAGTAAACATGCAGAATAATTTATAAATTAAAATATAAAATATAAAGATAAGCACTTGCCTCAACCTTCCAATTTTCTTAAAAATCATCGAAGGCGTGACCCATCCTTCATACTAGTTTTCTAACATTTTTATGTGCACGGGAATTACCCAGGGAGCTTGGTAAAAGCACAAGCCCTTCTGGACTTCTGTTTCCTACAACCAGTCTTCATTCTGATTCAGCTTAAGTCTGGGAATTTGTATATTTAAGAAGTTCCCCCAGGTGATGTTGATGCCATGGTTGTTGTCCTGGAACACTGAAGCAGGGGATTCAGCCTGACCCTGAGTCATTTCTCCAGCTGAGTACTTTCAGGGACTTTAGGAAAGTTTCAAATCAATCTCTTTGGAATGCTTCAGATTAGAGATAAATCCCTTAGATCTGTTTTGATCCAGTCATGGTTGTAGGCTGAGGCAAAATAAACTACAAAGGGGACATTGATTACCCAGTTATACTTAAATCTCTTACATACTTCTTTTCTAGAATGATGGTGTGCCAGGGGCAAAAACTTCCAGAGGCAAAATTGTCCAAGCGGTGTCAGTGATAGAAACAACCCAAGGCGTAGTGGGGAGGGGGAGGATAGACAAGGAAATTAGTAACTAACTCTGCTCTAAAACTACAGAGTTTGCAATTACCCAGGTAAATCCTCCAGAGGAACATGGAATTCTTCTTGTGATAAACATCTCAAGATGTTTGTTTTTGAGATGCCCCATTGCTATGCTTACCAGTCTTCACTTACTGGTAATGTGCTTCTTTGTGCCTCACCTGAATTTTTATTCCTTAAGTAATTTTTCTCTGGTGTGTCCTTGGTTAAGACTACAGCTGGTACTCTCCAGGGTTAAACCAGCAGAGGAAAAGTTTCAGATACATGGAAAATATTAAGGTAGCCCTTCGATTTAGTCATCTTATTTTCAAGTATTGTGAGCACTATTTTGTTTTGGTTTTATACAATTATAGTTATTAGTTATTAGAAAATGTTGGCTATATTCCCCGTGTTGCAAAATGCATCCTTGAGCCCATCTTACACCCAATACTAAGTACCTCCCACTCCCCCACCCCTACCGTGAGCACTATTTTGGATCTTCTGTGAACATTCCTAAACTTTGCAGAGGGGAGTCCCTTGTCCAAAGTCACACCCCCTCTGTGGTTTGGACTGCACGCCACGATGCTGTGGTAAGACGGGGTGGGGTATAAGTCCCAGGCTCCTTGCTTTGATTCATTTGATTCAGAAAGACCATCCTGGTTCCTGCTATTTCCAAGTCATTCAATTTCCTTTCCAGCCATCCTTTATACCGTCACACTGTCTTGAAAATGTAAATCTATGTTGATTCCCTGCTAAAAACCCTACCTTGCCTTCAATATAAAATTGAAATGCTTTTACATTGGAAAAAAAGAGGGGCTTTCATAACTATAGAGTATATCTCCCTCTTCCTCTCCCCTTTCTTTCTCTTTCTCCCTCTCCCTCCACCTCTGTACAAGAACTCTGACCTCCAGCCAAGGCTGCTAGAGGCTCTTCTCTCCCATCTTTTAATTCTTATGTCATTTTAATAGTTTTACAAGTAGTTTGGAAACTTTTCCATCTACCACTGTAACGGGAATTCCTTGAGGTCAGGGATTTTTTTTTCATTCATCTTCATATTCCCAGTACACGACCTCGAATGTTCATTAAATGAATGCATTTAAAAAAAAAGAATGAAATAATTATTTAATTATCTCAAAAAATGATGTATATAACTCATGTGCTTCATTTGAAGTAATAATACTATAAATACAAATAGTATATTTGTAACAATGTATTCAATTTTACTTGGTTCATTTGAAGCATAAGTAATACTTGATTGACAAGATAGTTTATGTTCTTAATACATGATACATTATATTTGAAATTTTTTTTTTTTTTTTTTTTGGTGGTACGCGGACCTCTCACTGTTGTGGCCTCTCCCGTTGTGGAGCACAGGCTCCGGACGTGCAGGCTCAGTGGCCATGGCTCACGGGCCCAGCCGCTCCGCGGCATGTGGGATCTTCCCGGACTGGGGCACGAACCCGTGTCCCCTGCATCGGCAGGTGGACTCTCAACCACTGCGCCACCAGGGAAGCCCTATATTTGAAATTTTAAACAGTAATTGTGATAATTTAAAAAATCCAAGTTTGAGGTTAAGAACCTACTTCTAGTCAGACTATGATGGCCATTCACAAATCCAAGTTTGCTTGATAAAACCTGGATGCAGGAAACAAACATCTCACTTCCAGACTTTGGTTTCAATGCCATGAGTGGTTACAAAATAAAGATAGCTGCCCTGCTATCACTTACAGAAGATGATCCACATAGATAGCCAAGAACTGAATTAAATCTATTCTGACCAAGAGAAAAATGCAACAATCCCTAGAACAACAAGCCAACAAGCTGGGCCAGTGACTCAGGTAGAGTCAAAGGGGGGCTATTTCCAAGAGATTTGGCGTTTTGCCTTTTCTTCACCTGGGCATAAATATGATTTCCACAATTCACAAAGGACATGGGAAAGGCAATAAACTGGAGTGATGATACCCACCCAGAGTTCTAGAGCCTGACTGCCAGGCTAACATCCCAGCTCCACTGCTCATCAAGCCTGTGACCCTGCACATTTACCTCATTAGTCAAATGGGATACCTCATGCTGTCATTCCCTCATTAGTCAAATGGGATAATAATTGTAACCTATCTCATGGGAGTGCTGGAACATTCTAATTAATACCCATAAAAAGCTTGCCACCATGCTGGCATGCTGGCCCACAGTAGGTGGGCTCAGTAAGTATTAGCCATTGTAATTTTCCAACTGCTGCTTCTTTTCCAAGGGGTGTGTGTCTGTGTGTGTGTGTGTGTGTGTGTGTGTGTGTGTATATTGTGAGAAATGACTGGAAAATTTTCAAATGCTTTCTAGTATCTATAGGGATACGGTTATGTTTTTCTCTTCTGAGTTATAAACATGGTCAATTTTATACGTAAAAGCATTAAACAACTTTGCATTTCTGGAATGATACTACTTGGTCTTGGTGAAAATATACTGTACTTTTATTATTTTATTTTGTTTTGCTAATGTTTTATTCTGGACTTTTTCATCAGGATACTTACATGATATTATGATTTTATTTTCCTGTGCTATTTTGCTCAAGTTTGCAATTGATTTACAATGATTTGTAAAATAACAAAAATGAAAACAAAAAATCAGGACACCTATTATTTTTCTCTATGCATGGAACTGTTTAATAGCCTGAAGCTTAACTATTTCCTGGAATATTTACTGAATTTTCTCCTTCTGATTTAATTTTCTCTATTTGCATTTATTAAGAAACTTTTTGAGTTGATTGTTTCCTATATTTATCTTCTTTATTTTGATAACAGTGTGGCTTGCAGCAGAGGCAGGTAATTTCCAGTCCTCCTCCAGGCTTGCCCTCTGTCCTGGGAGGCTGATTGTGAGGGCCAAGGCGAGGAGCTCACACAATGAGGGGCTTCTGAGCTGTCAGGCTTCTGGCCAGAGATGGAGGAAAGGAGAGGTGGGGGGAGAGCAGATGAAGCCAGGGTCTTTATTTTCTTGTCTCCCTCCCTGCTGGGTTGCCTCGAACTCCTGGGTCCCTCTACCTATGACCCCGGAACCCCTCAAAACAGTGGTCAACTTGGTACCACTGTATTTCAGGGTCCTGGGAAAGGAAGCAGAGAGAACTGGAAACAGTTTGCCTGCTGTACTATCTCTGATGGCTTCCCTGGACCTCATCCTTGCATAAATAAACTCTGCTCAAAGGATCGGATTTTGAATGTGCCATGTGTTTCTTATTGGGACCCTGACTGACACAACAGCTATGCATTTTCCTCGGAGGACACTATTGAATACATCCCATATAATTTCATTCCTCGTCTTCTCATTATCAATATTTATTTAAATATCCTGCCATTGTGATCTTGACTTCCTCCTAAAGCTAAGAGTCATTTAGGAGGAAGATTTAAAGTGTACAGGTAAGCTTTTTGTTGTTTTCTTCTAATTTGATTTGTTTGTAATTTTATTGCATTGTAAACAGATTTTGATTCTTACTTTATTTGTAAAATTTGTGGGATTCTTTCAGTTATTCTTTGTGCTCAAATTATGTTTGATTTTTATAAATATTCTATGCACACTGGAAAAGATATATATCCTTGGATGCAGGAGATAAGAGTTTGACATATCAGGTTAATTACTAATTGCATTATTCAGTTTCTCTAATACAGTGCAATTCAAAGCATGGGTCTCAGTTTCTCATCTGAACATGACAAAATAATATCAGACCTTGAGAGTAAGCATTTAGAAAGTTTAGAGCAGCTTGACAGAGCAATTTCATGACGGTTGAATCTAAAATAAAATAGTTGGGCTTATATTTTATATCTTCTTTATTCTACATTTTTAAAAATTTATTTTATTTTTTGTTGTGTTGGGTCTTTGTTGCTGTGTGCGGGCTTTTCTCTGGTTGTGACGAGCGGGGGCTACTCTCTGTTGCGGTGCGTGGGCTTCTCATTGCGGTGGCTTCTCTTGTTGAGGAGCACGTGCTCTAGGCGCACGGGCTCCAGTAGTTGTGGCACGTGGGCTCAGTAGCTGTGGCACATGGGCTTAGTTGCTCCGTGGCATGTGGTATCTTCCCGGACCAGGGCTCGAACCCATGTCCCCTGCATTGGCAGGTGGATTCTTAACCACTGTGCCACCAGGGAAGCCCCTATTCTACTTTCTTATCCTTCATATTCATTAAATTTTACACAAGTATTGGTCCACGATAGAATGGAAAGTAAAAGCCAAAAACAAAACTGTCCCTTCACCATAGAAAGATTGAGAAACATTGCTCTAAACTCTTATTTACTTTGGTTAAATTGGCTGATCAAGGATCTTTTATTCACTCTTCACTATTGTCACACAGAGGATACATAACACCTCTCTCTGCCTTCCAGGCCACTTCTAACCCACCCAGCTCTCCACCACACACACACACACACACACACACACACACACACACACACAGAGAGAGAGGGAGAGAGAGAGAGAGAGAGAGAGAGAGAGAGAGCAAAGTTCCAGAAAAAAGGGACACGTTCAGAGATTGAGGATTTGGGGCACCCACACCTCAGCACCACTCCCGGGACAAGAGGATCATGTTTATATGTAGGACACCATTTGATCCCCACAATGAGCTGAGATGTAATAAGAGTGGATGAGAAAACTGAAGCCTAGGGGTTGGGTTGGTACTTATCTTGTTCTTTTGACTTTATTACCCCCTCCTTAGGTTCTGGAGAAAATGAAATAAGCAAGTCAAATGAGATAGTGTACACTAAATCACATTTAATGTTTCAAAGCATTTTGTGCACATAGAGAAATTAAATAAAATGATAGGGGAAAGATAACAACCAGACACAAACCTAGCCTTCTTCACAACCCTATAACTAGGTTTGGACAAGCTATTCAAGATGAAATATGATATCAGCACCTGGAGCCACACTTGTTTGGGATAAATTAACCATCCGTCTTTCAAATACATTTTGCATCTGAATGGTAAAGGCGTGTCTTGCTTTTCAGCCTATAACCTGAGTGACAAAAATGAATAATTTAGAGCAAATTCTTTCTTCTAAAAGGCGTGCTTTAGAGAATGAAGAAATTAACAGTGCTACATTCACAGTTAGGTAAATTGAAGCAAATATAAATTTCTTTCTTCCTTCAATCATTGGGGGTTTTTTTGTTTTTGTTTTTTTACTCTTCATGAGTATCCTTAGCCTGTTTTAATAAGGGCACTGCCTTTGAAGAAATTATCAAATGTATTCCAAAGTCTCTGTGCTTTACAAGAGCATTTGTAATACTCTTAATTTCTCACTATTATTAGTGTCCCAAAAATGAATTATGAAAAGAATCTTTATTTTTAAAGATTCTTAAGGTCTTTTCAATGACTAAAATAAGTGGTTTTCATTAAAAGTTCACAATCCATTTCTATTAGAAGTACACTGAAATTTCTTGAAGTTGAAGGCAATAGTGTAAAATTATAGCCACATCTGCCTCCAAGATGAGTTACTAGGCTGACTTTGAAATCTGATAACTGTTTTGCTGAGTCACTGTAATCTTCTATTACAGCCCCTTGGCATCCTTGATATGGGGCCTGGCCACAAGGGGGGCTCCATAAATGCTTCTTAGATGGAACCATTCAACATTTTTATATTGTTGATGCAGAGTGATTTTGTGGACTGCTTTTCAAAACACTTTTCTAAAGCTGATTATATTTCCTGCTTTCTCACTCCCTTTTTTTTTTTTTTGGAATAAAGTCCAAATTCAAAAAATGGGTCTTTGTATACATCAAGAATTTTAAACTTTCACACCCTTTCATACCGGAATTCCATTTCTGGGAACTTATACAGAGAATATAATCCAAAATCTGAAGCAGAGTTTTATATACAAATATGATTACATGCAGCATTATTTACAGTAATAAAAAAATGTGAGGGGACTTCGCTGGTGGCGCAGTGGTTAAGAGTCTGCCTGCCAATGTGGGGGACACGGGTTCGAGCCCTGGTCTGGGAGGATCCCACATGCCACAGAGCAAATAAGCCCGTGCGCCACAATTACTGAGCCTGCGCTCTAGAGCCCGCGAGCCACAACTACTGAGCCTGAGTGCTACAACTACTGAAGCCTGCACGCCTGGAGCCCATGCTCCGCAACAACAGAAGCCACCACAATGAGGATCCCATGCACTGCAACAAAGAGTAGCCCCCGCTTGCTGCAACCAGAGAAAACCCGCGCACAGCAAGGAAGACCCAATGCAGCTAAAAATAAATTAATTAATTAATTTAAAAAAATGTGAAAGGTTCTAAATCTGCTAAGAGAGAAGTAGTCAAGAAAGCATGAATGTTAAAAAAATGTTTTCAATACAATGTAAATATTATTTATGGAGTCTATTTTTGCAAGAGAAAAAGGGGCATAGAATTGTACACACAATATCTTTACATCTATATTTTTAAAAATTCTATACATAATAAAAATGCTAGAGGAAAATATTAAAAACATTAATGATACTGACTTTAAGTAGTGAAATTATGATTGACTTTTTTCTTTTTAAATCTTCAGAATTTTGCACATTTTCTTTCATTAGCATACGTTACTTTTATAATAGAAAATCATCAATACATTTTATTTTTAATTATTCACTATATCTCAGCCTCAATATAGAGAATATACAAAGTCCCTCATCCATAAGATGTTTGGACCTGAAAGAAGAAACTATGTATGTTTCTAGATAATAATGTTAAATACCTTTATGTATTTATGTGTTTGACTTAGACTGCAGCAGTGTTTTGATTTTAGTTATTCAGGAATAACAGGCTGCTGTGAGAAGCATCATTTTATGTCCGTGCTTTCAAAGAGTATCAGAATCTGCAAAAGATGATATTCAAGGCATGTCTGTACAACCAGCAGAGAAAGTAAGAAAGAGTCATGGGGCATGTGGACAAGGGTGGCAGTGAGGCAGAAGCATGGCTCCGTCGAGTATGCCTCCAGCTCTGGAGGGAAATGCATATACTTTGCCCTAAAAGATGAGAATTTATTTCAAAATCTCTTTGGTGAATATTTCTACTCATTTACAGCAGTGACGGTAGTTAAGATGCAAAGGGAAACGTGCTGAATGTAGTGGATATTTGCTTTTTTTCCCCTTTCCGCTTGACATCCTTCTTCCTTCCTCTTTTCCCTTCCATTCTTCTCCCTGGCAACTGTGATTGCTTTAGAGCATAGGACTCCAAAACATTTCCCGGAAGATTTTTGGGAAATGAAACTTCCTGATTTGGGGGTTGGAGGGGAGGAATAACTGGTGGAGATGATTCCTCTTCATTGTGGACATAACACAACAGGGAAGTATGCTGTTGAGACCATGACAGAAAGCAACCTTAGGAGGAAGCAGACATCATAAAAAAAGCAGGGGCCCAAGAAACCAGGTCTTTCACGATACTGAAACATGACCCAGCCTCACCTGAAACACTCCTGACACCGGATTTTTAAGTTATGGGAACAAAAAAATTCTTTTTCTTGTTTACATCATTTTGAATAGAGTTTTAGGTTACTTACAATTACAAGGCTGCTAACTGGAACTCTGGGTTATTTAATTCTTACTTGATAAAAGGAATACATACTAATTCTTACTTGATAAAAGGAATACATACTAACATAGTAAAACAGACAAACTCTTCACTGACACTAATTTGAAAATGAGTGTAGCACAAGTCCTTATTCGAGGTCAGTGCTTTGATGATGACTTGGGGTAGATCCGAAGATATCCATCTATCATCAAGTTCTATTGATTAGATATAAAAAACTCATAGACCTGCCTGCTTCTCTCTATGCTCTTGACCTTATCCTCCCTAGGACCACCGCCATCTCTCATCTGGATCACTACCATGCCTCTGATTCTTTTTCCACACCACAGCCAGGGTGCTCTTTCCAAAGCATAAATCTGATCATATCTCTGGTTTCTGTGTTCCCCATTACTCTCATGACCAAGTTCCAACTCTTTAACATGACCCTGCACGACGGACCCCTGCCCACCTCTCCAGCCTCCTTCCTTTCTCACTCTACCTCTCTATATCCAGGCAATTTCATCTTCTCTTGGGGCCTCCAACAGGAAGCCCTAGTCCAGCATGGACTGCTCTCTCTACTGGAAGCTTCTTCCCTCCCATCCTTCCCGGCTGCCTTTTCCTCATCTTTCAGGTCTCAATGTGGGTATCACTTTCTTTGGGAAGCCTTCTTGGACACTCTTCTGTGTGCAGGCATCCTCTGCTACCACACTGCCCTCCTATCATATGACACTGCAATTGCCTAACTCCTACTGGACGGGAAGCTCTGTGAGGGCAGGCCCACCTTTCTCACTCTCGTGCCCCCAGCTGTAACACAGCACCTGGCACACAATAAGTGCTTTAGAAATACTTGTTGAATGAGTTAATTAATTAGAAAATTATTCATCCGGTAAACCCAATACATAATACCATATGTATCTAGCAACGCAAAAAACTACATTCTGTGTACATATATTTGTGTCTAAACCAGAAAGTTATTTCTCAGGTATGGTAGCACATTTAAGTGAAAATGGTTCCAGCTTTAAACAAGTGAAAAACATTTCATTTGGGTTTTCATTTCATGAATCACAGAACCTGTGCCAATTTTCTAAGTGAACTGCTGTAACTCTGTTACGTGAGATGGTGTCGGGGAGAAGGCTTTAAAAATAGCTGACCGGATATCCCTCTTGGTGGCTTGGGTTATGTAAAAGTATTTTGTGTTAAGCCAATGTCTCACAATGGATCGCTGAGCTTTGAAAAGGCTATTTGGGATCCTTTTTTCAGTGTTAAGTATCTGCTTATCAACAGAATCGGACTAAAAATCTCCTAGAGAAAGGGTACAACGTCCAAATAGTTATCACTTTTTAACTCCAGATACTTAAAAAAAAAATCCAGTGCTAATACTAAAAGTGACTTTAAAAGACGGAAGTCCTTTAACGACTTAGTGAGAAAGAAACCAGGATTCCTATAAAGAAAGGTTGTTAGATTTGGGCTTAAAATACTTTTTTTGGGGGAGCAGAACAATCAGATAAATATCCTGTGTTACTAACATTTACTTTAATTTTTAAAAGGAAGTAATTTTGAGACATTGTTCTCATAAGACCCTATAAAGGCAAAATAATAGGGATTGTTGTTTGAGAGTTTATTATGGACCGCGTCCTTGGGCACAGCTGGTTGGACCAAGGTGGGTGAATCCATTGTCCTGTGATCTGCCCTGACCCAAAAGCTATGTCAAGGCAAAGATGAAATGATTAGCTGGACCAATCAGATTCTCCTTGGGGTGGGGAATTAGGTGCTTGGTGATGGGAACAGAAGCCCAGAACAGCACACAGAAGGCAGAAGGGAGAAAGTCTGGCAGGAGAAGATGTGAATGAGCAGAAACCATGAGGTGGAAGCTGAGTAAGCAGAAACCGGGAGCTGGAACACACACAGGGAAGACGGTGAAGTGGTTAGTTAGCTGGGGCAGGAACAACAGAAGCAGAAGCTTCTACGGAGTTGCTATAATTCCTACTGTTCAAGGGACAGTGAGGTGACTTGGTCACTAAAAGTGCACATTCCTAAAACATCTTCCACTATCCGTGAGACCTGCCTCCAGATTTAGATCCCTCTCGGGGAAGGAAATCCAACAAAGAGGGGATGTATGTATACGTATAGATGATTCACTTTGCTGTACAGTAGAAACTAACACAACATTGTAAAGCAACTAGACTCCAATAAATAAACAAATAAATAAATAAAAATAAAAAAAGAAAGTTCCTCCCCCCAAAGAAAAGAGGAATCTACATTCCTGTTTTTCTTATTGTTCAGTGTATATATTTACGGAGAACAATTTCTTGAGATACTGGGAGAATCTCTGTTCCTCATCAAAAAAGCATCATCCACATATATGTATATATGCATATATATCTCTATCTATCTAACTATCTATCTATCTATCTATCTATCCAAAGCAGCATGCAGACTCATTTGGGTTGTACAGGGTGCTTCCCTTCTGCCATACTTTTCTCTTGCCGTGGTCACACCATTCAAAGCCCGTTTTTGCAAAAGCATTGCCAGATGTACCAGTCTCACCCCAATTAGAGGAGTGTCATCACCATCTTTCCCCCATCCTCACTCTCACCCTACCTCTGATTTTCTCAGTTGGCAGAAGAACCCATTCAGCAACTTAGTAAGTCAACGTCTGAAAGGGTGCTGGGATCCCTGATTCCTGAAGAAGATGGAGAATTATTCAATTATCTGAGTCAGGTGCTCTGAACTTTTAAAGACAATATGTCAGTTGATTACAAGGATCGAAGAAATGCACTGCTAGGCACCTGCCGTTTTGCCATGTGTAGTGAAAATAACTGGAAGATGTCTAGTAAGTGAGGAGACTGCCACCAATGAGAGGAGTGGCTCCAAGTAGTTTCTAACTAGTCGTTCCAGGTAGAATTTTCCGTCCCCTTGAGAAGCACCTAAGTTTATGATACTGTCAAGAACTAAATTTTCTTCATTTTCTCTACATTTTGGCTCTGTGTTGCTAGTATTAATGTGTTATTTAATTTTCCTGCTATGTGTGTTAGAGATCCAGTGTATAACAAATTAAATGAAATATATATTCCTTTTATAGTTGAAGATGAACTTTAAACCTACATTTTGCATTGCTTTTCCAGTAGTAATGACAGCTTTGCCTGATAGTCAAGAGCAGGAACAGCTTGTCAGGTTGCTCTTTTTCTCAGACGGCTAGAAGTTAACCAGTCCACCTGGAGATTTGATCTGTTCTTGGTGTCCTGACTAGCAGCACCATGCACTGGTTATCTACGTGGGGTAATTGCTGACAGCCTTGCGGCAAATCAGCTCAAGCCACCCATCCTTCATTTCATCAATCATCAACTAAACCTTGCACTTGGCCAGAAGCTTTTTATTTTTTACAATTTGGTTGACTGAATCCACTTCTTTAAAAAAAATCAGCCTAATATCAAGAGTCAAACAAGTCAGCTATGCAAAGTAAGGGTCAAGAATGTGTACACAAGTTTAGAGAGAATTTTTCCAAAATGTGCCTAATGAAAAAAAAAAGATTAGACATTTTATAGAGTAGAAATGCTCTATTCGGTTTGTTTGGTTCTGAGTATGAACTTTAAACACGTTCAAATTAAGTTATTTAAAGCAGTTAAAATATTATTGCTGGTGGAGAAGAAAAGGGAGGCCTTACAAAGTAAAAGGATATATTTAATGAAAATAGACTTTGAAATGAATACCAAAATATAGCAGTGCAGCAAAAATGTTGACCAGGTCCTTCTTGTTACAAAAAGCAAGGACCATAACTTCTTGAGGGCTGAAGCCAAGCTGGCAAACAAGGTTACCTTGATAAATGTGCTAAGTCAAGTAGTTATTCCAAGTTACATCTTTTGGGAAGAGGTAATACTTCAATAGTTCCCGTTTCTTTTATCGATTGATTGAGTCAATCTTGATTTTACCTGGGCTGGCTCTCATACTGGATGCATACAAAACAGTGCTTCATAATTCGGTGATAAGCAATGCTTAATCAGTAACTCAGTTCTCACATTTCCCAGTCCATCCTGGGTAACCGCCAGATCAGTTTCCTCGCAAAAGTTCATCCATGTGCACTTGCTGGCCTGAATTTGTTGCTGCTGAGGGTAACTCTCTCCTCACATGTTAATATAAGAGGCTCCTTGACTGGGGTAGAAGGTTGCTGACCCACCAGTTCTGCTGGCCAGACTGGTGTCTGGATTCCTGAGTTCTTTGGTGGCAAGCAACAGAAATTATTTAGGCTAACTCAACGATAAAAGAGGAATTTGCTGGAATGACATGGGGCAGCACACAGAAGTTGAAGAAAAGTTAAACAAACAGGCCTCAGAAAAGACCAGCCTCAGGGCTGTGGTGAGGATCAAGGTACAAAAACGAACGGAAAGTTTTTCTGGGCGCTGCTGTCAGGATGAATAAGCTCCCTGCCCTTTCAGCTGAAAATTCAAATTCCTGGGAGAGGGCACTTTACTGGCTCAGCCCAGGTCATGTGCCAACCCCTCGCTCAGGGACTGTCAAGCAGCGAAGGGAGGATAGTTCCCTAAAGTAAAATCAACGTGCCACCCCCAGAAGGAAGAAAGGAGAGTGGTCAGGAAAGAAGAGCAGATGTCCACTGCACTCTGTTTTCGGGTGTTGCCTGATTTCCATCTGTCTGTCTGTTGGCTTTGGACATACTGTCTCCCCTTAGTTTGGGTCCTTCTGGCCAAGGTTGATAACCACCAAGTTTGAGTCAATCTTCTACCTGGTTTGACCTAATTAAAGAGCCCTCTAGGGCTTCCCTGGTGGCGCAGTGGTTGAGGGTCCACCTGCCGATGCAGGGGACACGGGTTCGTGCCCTGGTCCGGGAAGATCCCACGTGCTGCGGAGCGGCTGGGCCCGTGAGCCATCGCCGCTGAGCCTGTGCGTCCGGAGCCTGTGCTCCACAATGGAAGAGGCCACAACAGTGAGAGGCCCGCGTACCGCAAAAAAAAAAAAAAAAAAAAAGAGCCCTCTGATTTACATCTCCCTCATTCCCACGAACTACTTTGCTCTGGTCTCTGGTTGGAACATTCAGATGTTTCTGGCCTCTGGCTTACGAGAAATTCTCCAGATTCACCCTGTCCTTATGCTGGTCACTGTTATTCTGGGCTCATTTGCCCCAAATGGTTATTTTAAGGAGAAAAATTCAAGATGTTTATCTATACAATTCCAATTTTTAAAAAAATGGCAAAGCAAGCAAGCAAACCAAACCACTCTCCTCCCTTTGGAAATGCATAACCCTTAAGAAACAATCTACTTAGAAATTACCTTACATCTGTTTGAAAGTCAAATCTTTCATAAATCCAATGCCTATGAGTACAATGTCATTAGGAACAATTCTAATTTATTTTTATTCCTCTTGGTAAACTGAAATTTAAAAATTGAAACAAATACCTTGTGATATAACCAGGATCTCATTTTTAAAAATGAGCAGCTCAACAGTCCTCTCAGTATGCCACAAGAGATTGTAAAGTAAACTAAAGGAGTTTGACTGCTGGGTTCTAGTAAGTAAAAACCATATGCTGACTTGGTCGAAGACTGCCCAATACCACTGCCCACTGCCATGAACACGTACTGAGCTCCCAACATGCCAGCCATGGTGTTAAACATTTATAGACTTTGTCTTATTTAATCATCATCATATATAGGAACCTATAGGTTTGTATTATTATTCCCATTTTATAGATGAGGAAAATAAAGCTCAACAACTTAGCCAAGGCCAGACAACTAGTTGTTGGTGGACTGAGTTATATAATGATTGAGTTTCTATCATCTCAAACAAGTTTGGGTCTGTGAAAAAGTTTTACATGAGAAAAGGGGCCTCCGATTAAAAATGATGAATTCAGTGTTGAGGGAGAAACTATGATTGGAATTAACAGTCTCTTAATTTTATTCTAACGCATAGCTATGAACGCTTGTATTTCTCTACAAGGCCCCACAGATGGACAGTTGGAGATCATCTCCTGGGGTCGTGGTTCACTGTGGTGGTTTTGATGAACATGATCATCTTCAATTTGCTTACTGTTAGAACTACCACTCTAATTTTCTTTCTTTATTTATTTATTTGCGGTACGCGGGCCTCTCGCTGCTGTGGCCTCTCCCGTTGCGGAGCACAGGCTCCAGACACGAGGCTCAGCGGCCATGGCCCACGGGCCCAGCCGCTCCGCGGCATGTGGGACCTTCCCGGACCGGGGCACGAACCCGTGTCCTCTGCATCGGCAGGCGGACCCTCAACCACTGCGCCACCAGGGAAGCCCTACCACTCTAATTTTAGAAACAAAAAGCACCATCCTTCTTCATAGTGAATAAACAGGAAAACTCTAGGCCAAGAAAAGCTTATAATAACAATGAAGAACCCACTCTATTTAGACCAATTCAGCGATTTATTCAAATGAGAAAGCACAGCATTTTCACATGTAAAAACAAGTCTGGCTTTAGCGAAGTTTTTCTGACTGCTACTTTCTGAAAGTGAACTTTATTGAAATAGACTCCCAAGTAAATCATTTACAGTATGTTAGTGGGTGGATGTTGAGAGTAATTGGTATTAGTCTCCTGGTTTTACATCAGAAAATGCTAAATACATTGCATTCATGTTAACTTGCTTAAGGAAAAGTTCTTGAATCCTATGTGTGATGATTCAAGAGGGGTCTGATTGATACTGTGTTTCAGTAGGTGCAGGTCAAAATTTCCATTTTCCTCTTTTAAAAAATCGTGAGTTTTCAGGTCTTTTCTTTATTTCAATTCTGTTTTTCTCTGCACTGTTATTTGCATATGAGATTATAATGCAATCATTATATAATCTACTCCTGGGATTATAATGTACTATAATGTTTATCAAGTTACTGCTCAACTTGATATAAGGAAATCAACTTAGTTCTAATTTAGATGCATGGTTTAAACCCGATTGGCCTTCAAGACACCTAAAAAAAATCTAATGGATTCTTGGCCCAAATGTCACCTGCTGGGAGGTCATAAAAATGCATGAGAGAGGCATGAGGAGATAGGGTACGTAGAGTGAAATTGAGAGGAAAAAAAATTTCATTGATATTGATTGGAAATAGCTCATTCTCTCCAAATGCTTAGAATGATCTAAAACCAGTGGGATGTGCTATAGGGAGGGTTAATGGAGATCTTTGAGTCTAACCTCATTCTAGGTTTACAGCTGAGGGTGAGGGTGGAGGTCACTGAGAAATGGTGGGCTGACTGAGGTGAGCATCTTTAAATCTATCTAACACTAGGCTGACTCCAGGTCTATTCCCTAACAAGGAGAATAACTGGTAAACCCCATATTTAATCTGTGGCCATTAGCTGTGTATCTCATTCTCAGATCTGTGTTCTAAGAAAATCCTGACTCTATTCAAGATATTCATTTTCGGGCAGAACTGAGATCACTAGAATTCAGTGGGAGATTGGTAGATTATTGCAGAAATGATGTTGGGAAAACTGGCTAGTTTGGAGAAATTTTAAAAATTTATATCCTTTGCTCACATCATACACCAAATATTTTGGATTAAATTAAAAAATAAGATAGAACTTATATCAAAATGTTTACTCTAGTTACATTTACATGATAGAATTTGGCATAATTTTGTTTTCTTTTTGCTTAGTATTTAAACTATGTCTATTGTTGGACAAGTAGAACTTGTATAAAAAAAGAAAAACATTATGCCAGTTGATCTAATTAATAGTTCTATCAATATATGAGTCTATTATAAAAAGAAATTATAAAGAGTTAAGAATTCTTCATAGTTTTGTTTATAACATCAAAAATTTAGGTTAAATTATGGCATATAAACATGATGAAATGGTATGCATTAATTTTTAAAGGATATTTATTGATGTGAGAAAATACTAGCAATATAATATGTCAAAAAAGCAGGATACAAAATGCCATATGCTGTATGACCTTATTTTTATACAAATATACCAAAATATTAACACTGGCTACCTCTAGGTTCTTATGTTAGGAGTACTTTTTGTTTTGCTTTGTTTTTATACTTATATATCTTGAATGTTCACAAATGGGCACATATAGTACTTTTACTGTTAGGAAAAAAAGCAACATAGAAAAAATATTTTTGTAGGTCTGATAACTGGTTCTAGCAACTTCATCTGGAAACTCCTCAAGAATCAATCCTCTGTTTGAAAGATAGTCCAAGAGTTTCCTTAGCACAATACGTTGCATCTAAGGTGCTCAGTGAATGTGCACAAAATGAATTTACACTTTCTACCCTGTTGTAGCTGATTACTCATTAACAGGATTTGAGGGAGGCTGTGTGTCAAAGCTGGTTACATGGCTTTTCTTTTAAAGACAGGCCCCAAAGCCTATATTTTAAAGATAAGAAAGGAACAAATTATTAATATGAAATGCTATCCAGGACTATCCCTGTCATTAACAGGTATTTTAGTTCAGGTATTTGGCAAGTCACCAGAAAAGTGATGAAATCATCACTTGAGTTTTAGCATTAGTATTTACATGGGACGTAAAGTCAATAAACTGTTCATTTTTTGGTGGAGACAGTGCTAAGGGAGGATGCCATTTCTGCTGATGTTTCCAAATAATGTTATTAGAAAATACCAGCAGCAAAGAATGCACTGAATAATATTTTTGAAAATAAGAAACTCCTTAATACATTCCAGGAAGTTGATACTAGGTCACAACATAATAGGAGAATTAAATGAGTATAAGAAACATATTTGGACTACTGCTTTCCTGATATTGAAACTCATTCCTGTCTCAATACTACTTGGCATTTGTAGCATGCTTTTACTGTGTGCAAAATGTGTTCCATTGTATTATTTCTGGAGCTAGGAGAGAGAGGTTTTATTACCACATTTTATGATTGAGGAAATGAAGAGTCTTGGAATTCAAGTGATTTGCCCCAGACTGTCACAACAGTGTCTTCCTGCTGGCACGGGATGAGGGGTTCTTACTGCTGCCCAGTGTTGCCTCATTGGATGGCAGGGAGCCTCAGATGTCCTTACCTGCAGGACTGCCCTCTTAGGGTCTGGAGATGTTGCTTGTTCCAGTCTCATGGGCTCTGAATGCTTCATCTCCAAGAGGTCTCAGCAGGTCTCAGTGAGCAGAAACTCTGACTAGTTCTGTGGGCACAGCCCCAGGCACATGCAGGACTGGATAAATCAATCCCTTGGCTTTCTCCAGCCTTATCTGCAGCAACTAGAGAGCATTGGCATCTTCAGGAGCACATAGTCTGGCTTCCAATCAGTAGGAACCTTATCTCATGAGATTTCAGATATAGTATTGTTCTTAGATTTTTTTTTAAGATTTTTTTTTTTTGATGTGGACCATTTTTAAAGTCTTTATTGAATTTGTTACAATATTGCTTCTGTTTTATGTTTTGTTTTCTTTGGCCACGAGGCACGTGGGATCTTAGCTCCCCGACCAGGGATCAAACCCTCACCCCCCTGCGCTGGAAGGCATAGTCTCAAACACTGGACCGCCAGGGACGTCCCTGTTCTTAGTTTTTATCACTTTTTGGAAGGGACTGTGGAACCTGCTTTTGCCTAAGAGAGCAAAATAAGGAGAATCCAGTCCATGTGGGTAAACCTTGCGGGCACAGCTGCCGAACGCTGACAAGAGCTCCAGCTGAGGCAGAGGCTAGAAGGTGAAAATACCACTGGTAACCCTATGAGCTGCTTTCTGCACTCATTCCAACCTTATTTTTCGTACTCTACGTTGAGGAGAAGCTATGTGTTTAAGCCACCGAAATCTTACTACTTTCTGGTTCCATTGCCATCACACACTTGCTTTATATACAGCCTGTATGTTTGATGTTCTGTACACTTGCGGACCTTTATTCTTCCTTCACAACTCCACTTAAATTTCGCTTTTGCATATTTGCCCTGTTACAGCATGCATAATTTTATTGCTATTGTCTGCATACTTATCTAAACCCCTCACTTGGTGACATATTCCATAAAGGGAGGAGGGGCTGTGTTGGTTTTATCTTTGTTCCCATCGTCTTGCTGACTTAATGAATGAAGCATTCAATATTTCTCTTGAACCACAAATAAGTGTTGGCAAGGATGTGGAGAAAAGGGAACACTTGTACACTGTTGGTGGGATGTAAATTGGTACAGCCACTATGGAAAACAGTATGGAGGCTCCTCAAAAAACTAAAAATAGAACCACTATATGATCCAGCAATTCCACTCCTGGGTATATAGACAAAGAAAATGAAAACATTAATTGGAAAAGATACATGCATCCCAATGTGCATAGCAGCATTGTTTACAATACCCAATATATGGAAGCAACCTAAGAGTCCATCAACAAATGAATGAATAAAGAAGATGTGGTATATATATATATATATATATATATACAATGGAATACTACTCAGCCATAAAAAAGAATGAAATTTTGCCATTTGCAATAACATGGATGGACCTGGAAGGTATTAAGCTTATTGAAATAAGTCAGACAGAGAAAGACAAAATACTGTATGTTATCACTTATATATGAAATCTAAAAAATAAAACAAACATTGACTATAACAAAAAATAAACAGATTCACAGATATAGAGAATAAACTAGTGGTTACTAGTGGGAAGAGGGCAGGGGAGAAGGGCATGTTAGGGGTAGGGGATTGAAAGGTGCAAACTATTAGGTATAAAATAAATAAGCTACAAGGATATATTGTACATCAAGGGAATATAGCCAATATGTTATAATATCTATAAATGGACTATAATATTAAAAAATATTCATCTGAAAAATAATGCTTTATTTTTATTCTTATGCCAAAGGATCAAAAGATCTGTTAATTCTTTATCAACCTTTTTGTTTTAGTGTTTAATAAAATGTACATCCAGTTCTATAAACATTCATTGAGGACCAGTAATACTAAGTGTGTTGTCAAGAGCTGGAATCACAAAGATGGGTAAGACACCTGTCTGCAAGAAGTCCAGTAGGGAAAGCGACATGGAAATAGGTTAAATCCTTTCTAGATTGGCAAGATAATTAAAACTTCAGTAAATAAAGGTATTCCGTTGGTGTTTTGATTGTAAAAGGATAGCGGTGTCAGGAATCATTCATTCTGGATAACTGAAGTATTTAACAAATCAATCTTGGGACTTCCCTGGCAGTCCAGTGTTTAAGACTCCACGCTCACAATGCAGGGGGCATGAGTTCGATAACTCGTTGGGGAACTAAGATCCCTCATGCCATGCAGTGTGGCCAAAAACTAAATAACTAAATAAAAAATAAAAAAATCAATCTTTTCTCAAATAGTACTTAGTTATTTAAATGATGGATAAAGTGGCATCTGACACTCTTTTTCCATTATCTGTGATGTTTTTGGTAGTAAAAAGCCCTACTGAAGAGCCCTAATAAGCATAACTCCAAATTCTAAATCCACTCCCTCCACTGACTTGATGAATGCTCTTCCATCAGGCCGTCATCTGTAAATCAGAAATGATATCACCTTGCCATCTAACTCTCAGAAAAGCACAAAATCAGACACTTGATAAGAAACCATCTACACACAAAATTATTTAAAATGTAATTTTAGTGAATGTTTATCTTCAAGGAGTTCCATTGTAACATTATTTCTAAAGAACTGGAAATAACCAAAATATTCAGTAGAAGGGCATTACTGAAATAAGTTACGGTACCACCTATAATGAAGTACTCTGTAGACATTTAAAATGATATTTGCAATAATTAATGACTCAGAAAACTTTTTCCAGTCTATTCTTAGGTGAAAAAAAAGTAGAATGAAAAAAAAAGTCTGGAAGGAAATAGACCAAAATGTTAACAGTAATTATCTATGGGCAATATGATTATGGATAATTTTTATTTTTATATTTCTTTTTGTACTTTTAAACACTTTCCAAATTTTGCACTACCCGAACAACTTCTTATTTTTAAAGCCAGCATGTGAATTCTTCAGCTTTCCCAATTTCATACATAAATAAACAGCATAAAACTATCCTATCATCTGGTTAAACAAAGAAAATGAATATTAGCCTTGTTGACTCTTCCCAGACACTCTTCCCTTTGTCATTTGATTCAAAGGGATAATATTGAAGATTTCTCAACTTTCCACTTTGTAGAACTTTTTGTTTGAAAAGTTCATGTAACAGCAAAATATACTGGTGGGAAAAAAAATCCAGTGACCTGACTGTTTTGTCTACATAATGATAAACCTCCCAAGGTTTCTAAATAACTTGAACTTATTTTTAAATATGGAGATCACTTCTCTAAGAAACCGATTTAGAGAGACAATCTAATTAACAACCATCAATCTTAAAGATTAAAAATGGAAAATTCCCAACTTACCCCAAAACTACTGTCAGAAAAATAAAACATTTTTATATGGTTACATTTTAAATAGCTCTGAAAATTACACTTTTTTTAAAAAAAATTTAAATCTTAACTTTATTTCTATTTTATGTATGTTCAAAATGTATATATATATATTCACATCTTTATTGGAGTATAATTGCTTTACAATAGTGTGTTAGTTTCTGCTTTATAACAAAGTGAATCAGCTATACATATACATATATCCCCATATCTCCTCCCTCTTGCGTCTCCCTGAAAATTACACTTTTGGGGGGGGGCCATTATCTCCCTACAACAATTAACATAAAAATTCTGAAAATATAAGCTACTCTTTAAATATATTTGTGTGTATATTTATATGTACACACACATACAGACATACATAATACCTACCATGATATGTGGAAATATTTTTTGATAGTCTGATCTTGTATATACAGAGCATTACACCATGGACTGGATTTTTTTCATGAACTGGATTTTTAACCTTCCTCTGTTTGTACATAAATAATTATCAAATTAACTGCACAATTAACAGGGACAGACTGAGCGACTGCTATACTGGTCTAGACTGGTTCTCCTCCCTTCCTCTCTTTCTGATTTTCAAGGCACCAGAATCCAAAGAGAAAGCACCAACAAGACTTGTTTCCTGCTTGGTTACTTCACCTTTACATAGGCTGGGTTCCCAAGGACAGAACAGTCAACCCTCTCCAGGGGTCAGCCATATAAATCTTTAAAATAGGGGTCATGTCACCATCCTTCTGAAACACTCCAGCACCAATCACATCACAGTTTGAAGGACCCTCCAGTGTCCTTATCAAGGCCGGTACAGTTCTCAGACAATAATATGCCCAGGAATCCCTTGGATTGGTTAAAATGCGGATTCCAGTTGGGGAGGTCTGGGGTGGAGCCCGACATGACATTCTGTCTTCCTAACCCACATCCAGGGGAGGCTGGTGTTACTGGTCATTTGATTGAGGAGGTCTCCAGGTCCTTAACTGGGTTTCATCCTTCTCTGGCCTAGAGCCTTCCCTGGACTGGGCCTATGTCAGCTGAGACAGGGACTCTTCGGCTCAGCTTTACCTCCTCACAGCCACATTTGGCAAATTTAGACCCGTCCCTGTGAGGTTGAGAAGAAGATGAAGAGACAGGAGCAGAAGAAGGTTTTCATCACACCACTTTACATGTGGGCCCATTACCAAGCCACAGTGTGAATTTGTTACTCATCCATTACTAATATGCCAACTGTCCTGCGAGTAGCGTAAACACATGCATTGTGTTCTTTTTGTTAAAATACAAATTTGTTAAGTGCAGACACTAAAATCATACCATGATCAACTACATACAGGCCTGTGGACTTACCCCACCCTATTCTGTAAGCAATTTTCCATCCTTAATTAGCAGGACCGTCATGAGCTGGCCCTCTCTGGGGCCCCTGATTCCCTGCTTCCCATCCCTCGTCCACCTCTAACAAAGTACTCAGCATATTCCGTCAGGCGCATGTGTTCCCTTGGTGGTGAGTAAATAAACTCAGCTTTTTTTTCTCCCTTAAAAAAAAAGTTCTCTTGGTCTTGGTTTTATTCTCTGACCACCCAGGAGCCATAAAATTGGAAGTGTCTCACCTCTCCTCACTGTCCAGAGGTCCTGGACCATATTCCTCAGTGCTTCCCAAGGCACTCTCCATGCTGTTTCCCTAGGCCTTAGCCTCTACGCTGCTCCCTCAGAAAGGCGGGTCCCGACCACCACTAGCTACAGTAGAACCTCTTCTTCTCCATCACCACATCCCGTTCTCTCCCAGCAGGTACCGAAATCCATAGTTGCACATTTGTTTACTGAGCTCTTGTTTCTCTCACCTATTCCACTAGAATCCCAAATCCATCATGGCCAGGGAGTCAGGCTGTTTGGTTTATCCCCAGCACCTTGCCATGTGCCTGTGTCTCTGTCCTATTCTCTCCTTCCTGCTTTTATTAACAATAACAAATTGACTGTAGCTAGGATATAAAAGCTGGGTACTTATTTTGTACTAAAAACTGTACTGAGCACTTAACCTGTAATAGATACAGTACCATCATTTTCAGATAGGAAAGCTAGTTTGCTTTTGGAAGCAACTTGTTCAGGGTAGCACCCTGTTACCTGGCTGAAGTCTAGTGACAATTTAGTCTAGACGAAAGGCTAGGTGTGGCATGATGGTGTTCAATATATTTCTCATCTTCTCCATTTCTTTGGCCAAGTGTTTGCTGTTTTTGTGATGTTTCTTCAATTCTTTATGCACATAACTTACTCATATTTTGATAATGGATCACTATAATTAAATTTGTACGAGTGGTAATTCGTATTGCTTTAAGCATTGTAGTCAAGGCCAACTATCTTAATTTTCTGGAGAAAAAGCTGCATGGATATTCAGGCACAACCCATGCTGATTTATTGTCTTTAATTAAAGTTTATCATTTTGCCACATGTTTATTTCTTATGGTAAATAAACAAAATGTGTTCCATCCAGAGGTAAGTCCTTACGGACTGTAACCCTCTCTCATATCTGGATGCCATTTACCTAGATCTTTGCTGTCCAGAATGGTGGCCACATGTGGTCATAGACACTTGAAATGTAGTTAGATTGAAAGGTTCTAAAAATGCAAAATAGGCACCAGATTTTGCAAACTTAATATGAAAAAAGGATTGTAAATATCCATTAATGTTTTTAATAGTGATTACATGTTGCAACAATACTGTTATGGATCTTTAGAATAAATAAAATCTGTTAAAGTTAATTTCACCTGTTGCTTTTTCTTTTTTAATGTGTCTACTGGAAAATTTAAAATTACATATGTGGCTCCTAGTTATGGCTCACAGTATATTTCTATTGGATGACATGGACATAGATGTTTGTTTATCTGAACTTATGAAAGTGAGTTAAGTGGAAAATTATAAAGCTGATATAATTTAATTCAGTCTTGGCTAGAAAATGTACCTGAAGCCAGAGGTCTTAATTGGCAGTTACCGAAAGAACCCCAGGAGGAATGGGAAGACCGACACGGGTGTTTAGAGAAGACAAGAGCCAAAGATTAGATCTTGTGGGATGAAGTAGAACTTGGGGTAAGATCCTTTCTTATCAGATTTTTAGAGATGAGGACAACTCTGAGAGGTTAAGTTCAAGGCCGTGGTGGTGGTAGGGCTGATAATGTAACATGTCTACTCTGTTAAGAAGTTGATATAATTTTGGTTTCCTTATTTTCTCAAACTGAAAACAGAGGTGAAATAAATGACCTATGGTGGAAGTCTGTTATGATTCAAAAGTTTAGACTGAGGCTGGATATAAACTTTGTAGAGCAAAAATGCTCTGAGCACCATGTGTTTGAAAAATCTTTGACTCCGTGGTGGATGGCTGCTTTTTGGCTGAAGGCCATGACATGAGTGTGGTTAACTGCACATGGCTGAAGGACCACAAGGCATATGCAGACCAGACTGCCCGGCTGTCAGACTCATACACTTATAGGTTTGAGGGTCTTAATCAATTGTAATATCTAACAAAGTTAATCTTAGTCATAGGTAACACTAAGCAGTTATTACTTTGTTCTGGGTAACACGGCCATAATGATAAGGGAAATACAAAGACAAATTGCATTTAATTCACAGTTTTTCCATGGACAATGCCTGAAAACATACCAAGGACTGAAACCCCAGAGAAATACTAAAGGAGGAAGACCCTTAGTCTGGTTAGAGAGACAAAGCTGGCAGCTTTGCTGTGTGGTCTTGACCCTGCCCCACCTCATCAAATATGAGTCTAGCATGTTTGGAGGAAGTGGGTAGTAGGAGGGGACTGGAGGAGGGTGACCCTGAGAACAGGAAAGGAAACACCTTTGGTGCACCCCTCCCCCCAGATCATTACTACATAAGTCCATCTTAGTGGGGAAAATCCCCTGAAAGCCTCAGAACTACTTTGCTCCTTTTTCTTCCGGGGCAGGACAGCTCCAATCTGGGAGCAAGCTGTGATGACAGAGAAGGCTTATTTTCCCCAAATCTCTCATGTACATAGTCTTCCTATGGATGAGAGTCAGTCAACAGACCGAAGAAACAAGATAGACTCCCAAATCTTGAAATCATACAAAAAGAATCAGAAAGATAATACAAATAAGTGCAAAATGACTAAAGTCATAAAAAAGAGGGGAAAACCCCTACAAAAAAGACCAAAAAAACCAAACTCTAACAAGTCAGAAAACCCCAGACAGACTTAAGACTCCAAAAAGAACATCTAGAAATATGAATAGTCATTGAAATTAAAATTTAATGAATAAAAATAATCATATTTAACATTTATTGGATGATTACTATGTGACAGGCATGGTAAAGTATGTGTTGTATGTGCTAAATCATTTGATCCTCATAAAATCCTGAGGTGAGTCTCTTACTTCCAGTTTAAGATGAGGAAACTGAGACAAAAATTTTTAAAAAGCTGGTAGTTAATAGACCTGGGGTTATAGCCATTGTTGAATGGTTCCAGAGTTCTTTTCCATTATGGAAAGTTACAGTAGATTGAAAATCTACTGAACATTACAAACAGCAGGAGAGAGAATTAAATTTTGAAAGATGGATGTGAGGACACGTCACAGGATACAGCATGGAGGGAGCAGCATGTGAAACAAAAGCTCAATACATTACAATTTGGTTTCAAATACAACTGATGATGGGTCTCCTGGAGAGGCTGTGAGAACCTCTGCACTTTAGGACCATTCTTCTGGGGGCAGAAGAGAAGAATTTATCCAATGGCTTCCATCTCCCACTGGTCAGAGATTTGCCCTGCAGGTGCTAATGCCCTGCACTTCTGGGGTAAAACAGGAAGACCAGGAAGACGTGGAAGAGAGTCTCAAGGAACACGAGGCTGTGACTGTGTGAAGTCTGTGGCCAAGCTGGCCACTGGGGGAGAAAGTGCCCAGAGCCCAGGAGCAAGGAGAGGCCAAGCGGAGCTGAGTGGCACAGGAAAGGTTATCTGACATAAGAAGGAAGGAGAACTGGAGGAAGAGATGAGAAGGCCCAGCTAGCATCCTGAGAATGCCAGGAGTAGAGACAGAGTGAGGAAGGAGAAATATAAAAAAGGAATGTCTGAGAATGTTCAAGATCTGATGAAAAAGAGAGAATCTCAGGTTAAATATCCACTGAGTAGGATTTATAAAAAACACATGTGCACCTGTATCACAATTTTAATAACATGATAAAAAATCTTGACCTAATTGACACACGTAGAAATCTTTGAAGTCAAAATATCATCTCAAAATAAAAATAAAAATTAAAAAAATAATAAAAATAAAAGAGAAAAAAATATATCATCTCTACCACAATTCAGTGAAAAAAATAACTAGAAAATTTCTGTATGTTTGGAAATTAAGAAATAAACAGTTAAATAACCACTAAGACAAAGGAAAAAATTAGAAAAGATTTTGAACTTAATGATATTTGTATGATGCAGCTAATACAGTGTTCTGGGGAAAACTTTTTAGCCTTAAATGCATTTGAACTATTCAAAGTTGCTTGATCAAAGCCAAAACAAATTCAACTATGTTTTGCTGTATCTTTACCAGTTAAACTATAAAATTTAAAAAGTATATACCATTTCTAATATAATAGCACTAAAAAAGGTCAAATACTTAGAAATCAAAAAAACAGAAAACTCTAAAACGCTGGGAGAAATTAAAGCCCTGAATAAACAGACTCATGTAAGAATACAAACAGATCATACATGAATGAGTTCTTGGTACACATGTTTGCAGATGTAACACTGAAAAACAGTGAGAGAAAGGATGGACTATTTAATAAATAATGTTGGGACAATTCATTTTCTGTATGGAAAAAGATAAAATTATAATCCCAGAAGTAGAAAACAATTCCAGGATTATGAGTCTTAAATGTAAAAGAATTAAACTGTAATTTTTTTTAAACGTAGGAGAACATTTTTACAATCCCAGGGAAGGAAAGGATCTCTTCAACAAGACTCAAAACACAAAATCAAGGAAAAGATGGATAAGTTTGAGATTATAGTGAAAAAAATTATACATTAAGGTACCAATAACTAAATGAAAAGATAAACCAAAGATTGGAATGAAATATTTGCTGCACATTTAAATAGCAAAATTTCAGTACCCAAATATATAAATAGCTTCTAATTCATTAGCAACAAAAAGGCAAAGGCCACAAAAGATAAATATGCAAAGGCTTGCTCACGCAATTCACTCGGAGAGAACTATAGGCTGTCAATCAAAATATGCTAAGATTCCTAAACTCAGTAGTCAAAACACGATCCTATTTCACACCCATTAACATCTAAGCACACCAAGTTTTGCTGAGGATATAGGGAAACAGGTACTCTGGCACGATGTTGGTACAATCCTCTTGGAGTCAATTTGACAATTCCTAAAAAATTTAAAATACGTTTTCTCTTATAACCCTCTTTGAATTCCACGTAGGAATTCAAAATCTAGTTGTCACGATGGTACATATACAAAGATATAAATTCCAACTCTGTAAGCTGAAAGCATGGAAACAAATTCGCTGCGTTTAGGCAGATGGAAAAATAAACTGCTTTATTTATGTAACTGGATACTATGTGGCAGCTCTCACATCTATATGTATATAAACAAATCGCATCTCTATGTATCAACATGGATAAAATCCAAAAACATCATACTGACTGATACAAGCAAGCTCCAATAGGTATGTATCATGTGAAACCATTTATTACATTTGAAGGACCACAAAACAATAATATTTATTTTTTATGGTTACTAACACACACACACACATACACACACACACACACGTACACACATATCTGTGGAGTATAAATATAAAACCATGCATGTAAGAGGAGGCAAAGGATGTGTTTAGGACTTTCTGTATTTATCTGTTATTTTCCTAAGGGGAGAGATGTGAGAACAAACAGGTCAAAACTTATTAATACTTGCTTAATCTCAGGGGTGGATAAATTGGAGTCTGTTACATTACTTTCTGTTTGTTTGAAATGTTTCTTAATTCAACTTAATTTTTTTTTTTTTTTAGATTTAAAAACCAAATCAGTTGAGAAGCCTCCTCCCTAAATGCAGCTGTTATTCAGCTCCTGATACTTGATTTCTGCCTTGTCTGGGATTTTAAGGCAAAAAGAGGAAGGATAAACCATGATATCTCAAACCATGAATCTCACCTTCTCTAGATATCAGAGAAGGAGCTTTCCCTCTCACTCTTCTCCCAGACCTGTTGCCTGAGGCAACAGCACAGTGCCTCCCAGTTTCAAGTTGATGAGCTGGGCCTGGTAATAGCTATAAAACCTGGGGATGTGCTGAACAGCCAGGCCTGGAACTGAATGCCTGCAGGCAAGACGAAGAGGGATTTTACTCAGGGCTCTTCAGAGCAAATTGTGTGGGTGGACAGTTCCACCCTGCCTGAACTCAGAATAAGGGGTGAACAGCACTCCTATTTCTTTGAGAAATGCTAACATAAAATCACAGGAATTTAGAGCAAAATATGTCCTTAACTATGCAGCACAAAGATGATAAATATTACGTCCCAAAGACTACATTTAGCTCTCACTTATACAGAGTTTGTTCCTTTTTCCTAACATTTAGAAATTGAGAGATTTCTCATGGAAACTAGATTACCAGCTTCTTTTCTGAAAAAGCTGGATTCTGGTATTACTGAGTCTGAATTCTAGAATGTCAACAATTAGCTGGCCCTGAAGACTGCCCCCTACCTCAAAGCCTCACTCAATTAACCTTATCTACTGGCTCCATGAGGGGTTTCAACTCCCTCATTTTACAGATGAGAAGACTGAGGCTCAGAGAGGTCAAGAGGCTTGCACAGCATCAGAGCTACCCCGTGGAGGGAGGCATGCTGGCACTGTGCCAACCAGTTATCAGTTAATTTGCTGTGATTCCATTTTTCTACACGATGAGGGTACGTTTCATGATTTCTGATGACATCGTCTGTGTAACTGAGCAAAGTTTTAACAGAGACTTACTTCAAGGGCTGTTAAAAATAATATGAATGGATTAATTGTAGAATCAGCAGGAAGCCTCCAAGATTTGGCCAAACTCAAGACAGAAAAATTCTTATGTAAAAAATAATAAGGGAATATGACAGTATAATTGAAAATTGGTTGACTAGAGGTTGAATGATTACAGAGGATCACTTTTTCAGGCTGATCTTTACTGGTGTGTAATTCTTCCCCTCTTTCTCCACTGTCCCTAATCTCCCCTCTTCTTTGAACTCTAGAAGAATGTGCAAACCCTGCTCTGGAACTCTTCCCCAGCCCTTCCCACGACATACATACACTTCCTTTAGTTGTTTTTAGTTGTTGGATTTGTTCCTGGATTAATGCTGGTAGACATTCAATACTGACTTAGATGAGTTCTAACCATCATGCCCAGAATTACTGAGCTACCTGGGTTGGGCATTCTTAGTCTATGCAAAGCACATTTCTGTTAGAACTATAACTACATGAAGGGATTACATGGATTACAAAATCCTTTAGAATATAAAACACTAAATAGCCTAAATGTAAATTGGTAGGGGAATGGCTCAATTAACTTTGGCATATTCATATCATGGAAAACTATACAATAATGCAATAAGGAAAAAAGAAAAGAGGTAGATCTATCTCAAATACTGCCATGGGGAGACCTGCAGGATGCAAAAGGATATATACAGCATAGGTATATGGTATCGATTATGTTAAAAAATACAAACAAAAAACACATATTGTTTGTAGGTCCATATATGAATACGTAAATGCCTAGAAAAATGTCTGAAAAGAAACACAAAGTGGTGAGAGTGGATATATCTCTTTAGACGGGGTGGGGTAAGGTATGGAGGTGATCAAAGGGGGTTTTAGCTTCACCTGTAATGTCATAATTTAAAATTTAACTTAAATGGAAAATACTTGTATTTCCTGTGACTGAAGGTTCGAAAAACATTTTCACGTTAACACATATTTATGTGACTATTAATTTCCAATCACAATCTTAATCATGAAATTTGAAAAACATCTGATCATTCTGGGAAACGAAACTTACACTGCGTTGTCATCCCAGATTAAGTTTTCTGCGTAAAAGTCACAGAAGGCGGCTGAAAAGTTAAATTGCACTTTCACCAGTTAAGATCAAGTAAGTCAACTCTAGGAGTCATAACAGTTTTGAGGACACTAATTTATCTTCGCAAAGAATAAGAAATATACGGGTGGATATAAATGAATCCAGGAGCCCTCAAATTTTGAATAGAAATCACAGCGACAGATTGTTTAATTTATCCTAACATGAGTTCTATTTCTAAGGTGCTATTAAATTTTCAGTGACGGCATTTGCTTTTCTCAACAAAACTGATGGAACACTTGAGGGCAAGTATTGACAAGGAGGAAAAGCGAGCCCCAGAGAGGTCAGAGTTCAGTGTGAGGTGACATCTAGGAAGTGGCAGGGCTGGGACTCCAGCCCTCTGTCCTCTCAGCCAGGCCATGTGCCTGCTCTGATTCACCGGTGTGACATCGCGCGTCTGTATATCCCGTGTTCTCAAGCGCTCATCCCTGGAGATTATCTATCTTTCCACATCTCTATATCTACCTGCCTGCATATCTAATCTATCTATCTATCTATCTATCTATCTATCTATCTATCTATCTATCTATCTATCATCCGTCTACCTACCTACTTACCTATCTACCTCTGTCAGGGCCTTCTCCATCCCTGACCCCTAGGAGCCCTCCAAGCCTCCTCCTCGCCCCTCCCTCCAGCCCCGCGCATTCCACCTGTTCCCGTGCATCCCCGCTTGCCCCCGTCCCCACGCTGCCCCCTGAGGTGTCTGCTTGGCGCCCGCAGTCACCGCACGCACCAGCAGAGGGTGAAGGGCAGCGCCCCCGCGGGCGGGGCCGGCCTGTCGGAGGACGCGGGGCGGGGGTCTCAGCGCCGCGTACTCACCTTGCCGGCAGTGGGCGCGGCCACCAGGAGCACCAGCTGAAGCAGAAGCAGCAGCGCCGGCGGCCTCGGCGCCGTCCCAGGGCGCATCGTGGGCGTCCGCTAGGAGCCCCGGCGTGTCCAGGGGCCCGCAGGCTCTCGGGCCGCCGCGTGCCCTGCGCGGCGCGGGTTGAGGGGCCCGGCTGTGAAGCTAGCCTGGCCCGCCCGCCCGGGGCGGGTTTTGTAGGGCTCAGCCTCCCCACCGAGGCTTCAAGGGAGGGAAGAAGTGGCTTAGGTCCCGCCCCCGTTCCCCCTCCCCGCCAACTCACCGGGAGATGTCCCTCCGACCCAGGAAGCGTGCCAGGAGGCTGTGAGAAAGGGCTGCGCGCCTGCGGGGCAGGTGGGTGCGGGGCCAGGGTCAGGGGTTAAAGAGGTGACGCTCCCAAGGTTCAGGGGCCTAGGCGGGGCAAGGGTCTGCGAGTCGGAGGTGGGGAGTTTGGGGGGTGAGCGTTGTGGAGGCGGCGGAGCACGGGGGAGGGAGTGGCCAGCGGCCCTGCTCAGATTAAGCGGGAGGCGCGCCGGGCGTCTGCACTCGCGCGGCTCCGCTCGCTCCGGCTCCCGGCCGCTGCCGTCTCGCCTCTTTCCCTTTCTCAACGCGTCTCCAATCCGGCAGCCGCCGGACCCGGCGGTGAGCGCGTGGGGAAGAGGCAGCCGAGTCGCCCGCGGAATTGGGCGCGGTGGGAGGTGCGCGCCGCGCGGGCGGGCGCAGTCGTGGCTCCCGGGGCGGCGGGCGTCCCCACGAGGTAAGGTGCCCCCGACCCAGTCTGGGCGACGGATGGCAGCCCCAGGGCCCGGGCCACCCGCGTGGAAGCGCGGGCGGTGGAGGGAGCGTGGCATCCCAGGGTGGGGCGCGCGGGCTGGCGGGCGGGGAGGGGGAGCTGGGCTGGGGGTCACCAGACGAGAGCTTGTCTGGCTCCCGGCTTGTCTGCCTGGGTTTGAACTGGGCGCTGTGTGTTTTGATTAATTTGGAGGCTCGAGTTACCAGCCTGGCAGTCTGGGCACAACGAAATGCCAAGAGCAAGAGGCAGCTGAGGGTAAAGAGAAAGCCCATCCATTCTATTTTCTGCCGCGTTGAACTGGCTTTTTCACGTTAAATCTTATCTGCGGAAATGCAGGGAAAGCCAAGAGCCAACTTTGTAGGGGTGTCTCCCTCCTGAGAGGGCCCTTCTCGGAGGTGGCCTTGGACGCAAACGTGCAATATCTGGCTTGCTAGGGCACCGTCCTCAGAGCAGGGCTCGTGCCCTTTTCTTGTGCCACTGACCACATCGGATCTGATGAAGCATTTAGATCCTTCTTAGAATAATTCAGTTATCAGAATCAGTTTAACTTTGAATACATTATCAAAGTATTAAAGTCATGAAATAGTAACATAGGTGCATCGTTATTATTGCACTAAATACCTAGATCTAACAGCAGATCTATTAAACAACTGTAATCTCAAAGTACTGATGACTGCAAAACTGAAATGTGACGTGAAAATACCAGTGGGTGCAAACTCTCAAGAACTGCTAATACTATTGTGGTTTGTTAGCTATTTTCATAACTGAAGGAAATGCTGAACTTCCAGGAAAGTTTAGTGAACGTAGAGATGTAATATTTGTTCCCATCTAAGTTCACAGACCACCTGAATTCCATCTCCAGGTTAAGAACCGCTACTTTGGATCAGCGTTGCTGATGTAGTCGGTCATCAAACACACAGTGTGAAATATGTGGTTTGGTCACTGATTGTGGAGAACCATTTGCTTGCAATTAGAATGTGTATTAGACATATGTAGCTATGTAGGTAGGCGAAACCCTGACAGTGAGTGAATGGAGATGCACACCCCCCTTTTTGGTTGTAGAGTGAACATTATACACTTCCCTCTGTTTATATATATATATATACATATATGTATATATATAAATTTATTTATTTATTTTTGGCTGAGTTGGGTTTTCGTTGCTGTGCACGGGCTTTCTCTAGTTGCAGCAAGCGGGGGCTGCTCTTTATTGCGGTGCGCGGGCTTCTCATCGTGGTGGCTTCTCTTGTTGCAGAGCACGGGCTCTAGAGCGCGGGCTCAGTAGCTGTGGCTCACGGGCTTAGTTGCTCTGCGGCATGTGGGATCTTCCCGGACCAGGGCTCCAACCCGTGTCCCCTGCATTGGCAGGCGGATTCTTAACCACTGCACCACCAGGGAAGCTCCTTCCCCCTGTTTTTTATGCCAGTGATTGTCAACTCTGGCTGTGTATTAGAATCTCCTAAGGACCATCTAAAAATCCTGAAACATCCCAAGTCAGTTACACTGGACTCCCCAGCAGTAGGACTCAGGTATCTGTATTTAAAGCTCTCTGGAGATTCCCATGTGCAACCAAATTTGAGAGCCACTGTTTTCCATGCATAGTTCAGTTAGTTGCATTGAATCAGGGACTCTTCTTCATAGAATAATAAAAAGGACATGTATTAAACTCTTTATTAAGTCCTATGAGTGCCCAGACCACAGATGTTGCTGTGTGGTATATAGTAGCTTCTCGCCATTGATAGGGAGGGTTCTTGTGGAACCTCCTCCTGCCATCCTTGTTAGATAGGACATCAGGTGCTCTCTTGATAAAATAACAGTGCCCAAGAATTCTGAGGCATATGACAATCTTGCATGAACTGACATTACTTCCTGGACAAAAAAAAAACAACCTTCAATGCTAGAGTTAAATTTTCCTTCTTTTTGCTGAATTCCAGAAGATTTTTTAATTTGGATTTCAATTGCCTTTGAAATGAAACCAAGTCATTCTGACAGAAGTCCAGACTTGGCTTTATCGACTTTAGAAAGGGGAGGCAGCAGTCAACTGCAAGTCACTTCCAACACTGCAAAAGAGCAGGAAAGAAACTTGTGATGTAACCACAGCAAGGAGGAAGCAGTGGTTAAGAGTATGGTCTCTAGAGTAGACTCTAGATTTTGAATCTTTTCCACACTTACTAATGTGGCTTGGGGTCTTCTCTTCTATAAAGCGGGCATAATCAGGGTACCCACCTCAAAGAACTGTAGGAATCTAATTCAGTAATCCATTAGAAGTCCTTTGTCCAGGGTCTTCATAAAACAGTCACATACTGGAATCTGATTCTCCAGTTTTGTAAAGGAAAACAAAGGAAGCTGATGAGAAATAGTGGCACATGGTAGAGATGCTTTTCTCAGCTCAGCAGTAAAGTGGCAAGAGTCAAGCATACTCCACCAGCTCCCTTGAGGTCAATAGACTCTTAAGGCATCTAGAACCTTGCTGCTTGGCATCCCTGGGAGCCGCAGGTTTGGCATCCTGGAGAGCTGGTTAGAAATGCAGAAGGAATCTCAGGCACCACCCCAGACCCACTGAATTAGAGCCTTTTTTCACCAAGCTCTCCACGTGGTTAAACGTTGAGAAGTGACTTGCCTATGAGCCAGGTTTAACCAAACCCATTTCTCACTCCCCACATATATACACTCTGCTTTAGTACAATGTTGGTATGCTCACTAGGTGTTAATTAACCAGAATTTTTGATTTTTAAAAAACAGCCTTAGAGTCAAGAGAGCTTCCCGGTTGGTTCTTGAAATGTGATAAAACTAAAGGAAAGTGAGGATGGTTCTCTTTTTGTAAGTACAAAGGACACACAAATCTCTGCTTTTGATTTGGTGCCAGATAAGGGTTTTGAACAAAGGGAAATGGTAATGGCCTTTGACAAGCCCTGTCTTATTGTTTTTGCCCCCTTTTCATAATCACAATATCATGTCTGTTTGTCGCACAGTGCTTAAATGTGTAATGTTTGCTTCCCTACTTTTGAAGGCTGACTCCAATAGGACAGTGGACTTTTTGGTGTTCTTTAATGTTATTGAATGAATGAAGTTGTTTATTATTTGCTGAACGAATGAAGCTGGATGACTTGACAGATTCACTCAGGATTCACACCCAGGTCTGATTTCTTCCAAAGCTTATGATCTTTCTATAGCCTTCCCTGTGTAGGGATGTGCCTCAGCTTTTGATGTGATGTACTTTGCCAGGCTGCCTGTAGCTTCTCCTTTAATCTTTTAAAAAGATTAAATTTAATCTTAATTACATTTTAAGTTAATCTTTTTTTTAACTTCATCTCCCCACTTAGTCATCTGTCTTCTTTCAAGAACCTTCTCTTTTCAACACCTCTAAAACAATTAGACTCGGGTTCTTTTACAATCTCGGAGTCATTTTCAACTCTCTCCATTACATCTCCAGATTCTTTCTCCTCTTTTCTAAGATCATGGCCCCTGTCCCAGTGCCTACACCTATCATCTGTGGATTACGGTAGCCTTCTAGCTAGTCCCCTGCAGATTCTTTCCTCTGAAATCCACCTTCTATGTTATTGTCAGAATAAAAGTGCACATTGTATCAGAAGGAACAGGTTACTTTGGGGGCAGTTACAAACAACCCCCGAATTTCAGAGCCTTACATAACAAGATTTTTCTTCTCCCTTTACACTGAGTATTCATCACAGGGCGTGGGGAGGTGAGAAAGGGGGAGAGGGCTCTGCTTATCATAACTACTCAGGAACCTCATGGAAATTCCCACTCAACGTAGTCTTCTCTGATCTCCTCCAAAGGGGAAGAGAATGCGGGGAAATCAAAAACTGCTCTAACAACTGCCACCTGGGTGTGACACTCGAGACATCTACTTCACCATCTCGTTGACCAAACTGGTCACTTCATTTTGAAAGTGATGGGGAAATAATCTACCACATGCCTGGAAGAGCTCTGGAAATATTTGATGAATGTTAGTAATGGCTCATCACATACATCGTGTAACTCGCTCATTTTAAAACTTCCAGAAGCTCCTCTTTTTCTTTACAGCTTATTTCACACTTCTTAGGATAGAAGAGAGGGGTCCAAAGTCAACTTTTGAAAAATCTCCTGTGTCACCCCATACTTCTCTAGTTCACCGTACAGCCTTCTTTACATCATGCTTTTGTACTTGCCATTCCCTCCACCTTGAGGGACCTCCCTTTCGGGCTGTCTGGTGCAACCCTTGAATTTTGAGACCTAGATCAAAGGTCAAAGATCATGGTCTCTGTGAAGACCTTTGTGCAGACCTTTATTATGTATCACAGAGACAGTGTCTTGTATTTTACTCTTCCGCGCTACAAGGCCTTTGAGGGCAGGTACAGAGATTAATGTTTTTAATATAGTAACCGCGGCATTTAAAAATAAATTTATTGAGGTTTAATTTATGTACCCAAATCTGTACCTAGTTAAAGTACACAATTCATGGAGCTTCACAGATGCATACAGCCTGTGAAATCAATAGCATGATCCTGATACAGAGCTTTTCGATCACTCCCCGAAGTTTCCTCCTGTCCCGTTTCAGTCCATCTCTCACTCCCTGTCCATTCCCAGGCAACCACTGATCTGTTTCCTGTCACTGTAGGTTGGTTAGCATGTTCTGGAATTTTATGTAAATGGAGTCGTACAGTGTGTACCCTTCGGTGCCTGGGTTCTTTGGCTCAACAGAACAATACTGAGATTGATCCATGTTACGTGTATCAGCAGTTTGTTCTGTTCTATAGCTGAGTAAAATTCCATTGTATGGACATCGCTTTTTTAAAGATCCATTTACCTGTAGGACATTTGAATTGTTTCCAGTTTGGGGCTACTAGAATACAGCTACTATGACTATTTTTGTACAAGGCTTTGTGTGGACATGTGTTTCCACTTCTCTTGAATAAATACCTAGGAGCGAAATGGCTGGACCATAGGGTAGATGTATATTTAATCATAAAAGAAAGAGTTTTCCAAAGTAGCTGTATCTTCATTCTCATCAGCAATGTATGAGAGTTCCAGTTCCTCCATGTATTTTTGGTGCCTTCTTTTGGTATTGCCAACTTTTAAAATTTTAGCTATTCAAATGGTTACACAGTGGCAGTTAACGTGCTTTTGATTTCTCTAATAACTAGAGATGTTGAACATCTTTTCATGTACTTATTAACCATTCAGAGAACTTATTAACCATTCAAAGCCCATATGTTTGTAGTATTTATCGATTTCTGATATATTAACTTTTTGATCATTATTGTCACTTTCCATCTTGAGGTCTCTTTTATGTGCTATTAATATAGCTCGTCCACCTTCTGAGATGGCCCACACTCTGTGGAGTGTGTCTCTCTGTAAATAAATCCACTTGTTACCTTAAAAATATATAGGTAGCTCATCTGCTTTCCTTATGCTTACGGTTTGTGTGGTGTATCTTTTTTCAGCCTTTTGTTTTCAATCTATTTGTGTCTTTTAATTTAAATTGTGTATCTTGTAGGCAGCATATACTTGGATTTTTCTTTTTTCTATTTTAAATCCAATATCTTGCCTTTATATAGGAGTTTTTAGTGCATTTTCATGTAGTTGCTATAGTTGTTTTTAGGTCTGCCATCTCTCCATTTACTTTTTATCTATCTCATCTGTTTTTTGTTTCTTTTCTTCTTCCTAGCATTGTTTTGTGTTAATCAAATATTTTTTAGTGTTCCATTTAAATTTTTTTTGACTTCTAGTCATATCTCTCTGCATTGTTGTTAGTGGTTACTTTAGTGATTATAATATGCATCTTTAACTTTACCCAATCTACTTAAAAGTAATATGGAATTTTTGAATTCAGTTGAATTCAAATTGAATTCAATATTCAGTAAGTTGAAAATTTGATTTACCGAATATTGAGTTCAGGTAAATCAAATTCACTTTTGTATCCATAGTGCCTAGTGCCTAGCATGGCATTTGATACAAAATGGGAAACTGACATATATTGACAGATATTTCTTGAATGAATAATAATCATAGGTGTTTTTTATGTTGTATCAAAGTTATATGGAGATGATTCCAAAAAAAATTTTTTTTGGTTAATGCCAGGCTAGTTAATAGAAAATCACTTTAAATTTTAACCGTTATTATATATTTAGTGGATTTGAATTTACAAATCCTGTAATTTTCATATGTAGTTAAGATTCTATGTATTATTTTGTTTCTTTCCCATATGTGTAAAGATGTAGTTGTAAAAATTTAACATAGACCTCTTCTTATCCTTAATTTCTGAAGTTTCAAAAATTTCTCATTTTCAAATTTTAGTGGGGAAATAATCTTACTTTAATAGTGGAATTCTTGGTGGTTCTCTGAAACTTCCAACCATGGATTGTCTTGGCCATTCTGCCCACACGACATCCGTATCCAGTACACAGCACATTCTCTTGGCTTTGCTCAGTTATTTTCCAATGTGTAAGTTTGACGCTGAAACACTGACTGTGTTTTATGGTCTGTAGCAGACTATGGGATGGCATAGTTTTGAAGCCCAGGTTTGAGGGATGCCCTTGAATCTTTTATTAGGTTCCAGAGTGGCAGAAGCATTCCTAGAGGAGTCTAGCTCCAGGTCTTGTCCTATAGGGAGGAAGCCACTAGGAGACTCAGTCTCTAGAACCAACTCCTGCAGGAAGCAAGGCAAACAGGGGTGGGCACAAGACAGAATGCAACCATGAGGAAAAGCAGGTGGTTAAGCTCTCCTTAGAAAGGGCCCAAGATTCACACCAAGGTGGTTCTCCTTCCCCACCGAGACAAAGCTTTTCTCCTCTCTTGGAACCAATTGGACACCTGCCCCAGTATTTCTGTTTAACCTTAAAAGTTCATTTGAACACTTTTGTGAAATCTCTCTCTCTCTCTTTTTCTCTCTCTCTCTCTTTTTTTTTTTTTTTGGCTTACATATCTGCCTGAAATGCTTTAACTTTCCTATAATCTAGTTAGAAATGGTGCCTTAAGATCTCCAACTGTCCTATAGGAGTTTCCAGGGTTGAAATTCCAAACATAAAGACCTTCACAGGAGAACTGTAGTTTTCTGGGATTCACGGGAGACTGAATGTCTGTGTATCACAGTGCACTGTTTTTTTGTTTTTTTTTTTACATCTTTATTGGAATATAATTGCTTTACATTGGTGTGTTAGTTTCTGCTTTATAACAAAGTGAATCAGTTATACATATACATATGTTCCCATATCTCTTCCCTCTTGCGTCTCCCTCCCTCCCACCCTCCCTATCCCACCCCTCCAGGCGGTCACAGAGCACTGAGCTGATCTCCCTGTGCTATGCAGCTGCTTCCCACTAGCTATCTATTTTACGTTTGGTAGTGTATACATGTCCATGCGTCTCTCTCGCTTTGTCACAGCTTACCCTTCCCACTCCCCATATCCTCAAGTCCATTCTCTAGTAGGTCTGTGTCGTCATTCCACAGTGCACTGTTGCATTTATAAATGACTTTCCCTGCTACTACTATATTGAAGGCTTAAAGTTGTTCTTTCCAGAGATGAATTCCCCGAAACTTACCCATGAATTTTGAAGCTGTGCAGTGTAGTGGTTAATAAGGGAAGCTTTAGAGTTTGAGCCCTGGAAATGTCTCATACTAACTGTCATTATTTGTAAAAGGACATAGTCATATTACTTACCTTGTGGGGTTATTGTGAAGGTTGAAGACCTGTGTTAAACCTTTAGCGCAGGGCTTAGCATAGAAGTTGCCTGCTGAAAATGCTGCTTATTATAATTTCTTACGGGGAGGAAGATGATCATGGCTCTCTGGTTGATAAAACCAGATACTGACCTTTTCCTAAGAGTCCTCTCAGAGTCCAGTTAACTCTGATTCTGACTAGACTTGTCCCCCTGTGTACCTTCTTCTACACCAACTGAAGAGTCATCCCTCTGGATAACTTCTCCTGACGTTATAAAAGGTACTTTAGGAGAGACTGTCACGGCTTATTTCTCCTTCTCATTTGCCCAGATCTTCCTTCCTTCCCAGATCAAGTGTTGCCCCCCTCCTGAGGTCTGCCAGGCTTGCCCCAGTTCCCAGTTTTCTAACCCTTCTCTAATTTATCCGGAGCTCGTTTTGCCCGCATGGCAAATTAGGAAGGAAGGAAATAAACATTTATCGAGCTGCTACCACATGCCAGAGACTGTGCTAGGCACGGATTGTGACTCAAGTAATTCTCTCAAGCATTCATTTTACATACTGAGAAATCAAGAGCTCAGGGTGGGTACACACTTGCTCAGGGTTATACTGGTAAGTGATCAAGATCTGAACACAAGTCTTTGTAACTCTACAGTCCTGCTTTCATTCCCTCACCACGAGACCACAAGGTACCAGGAGAAGAAGGCAGCGGGTCTCTAGGGAGGAGGGAAGACGTCATCAAAAGCAAATGCGAGCCTTTCAGTACGTTGGTTGGGGGTGGGCACTTCCCAGTGGAATCAAGGGCTGTTACTGCCAGAGCTTACTCCAAAGGCAGCTCTCAGAGGTCTGAAAGGTCTAGGGAATCCAGAGTCACTCCCCCTGCAGGTGAAATCACAGACCAAGAATGACCTGGGGGAGTAGTGCTTTTGACAAGAGACATCTAGCATTCTGAGTTAAGAATGTCATTCTTAACTTGGAGGTAAAGGGAGCATCTGGTTTTGAAAATCAGTTGTGTATTTGTGGAACCTATATCACCTCCGTGTGTTTCCCACGTGGTGACATTATTAATACTGTGGTCAAATGTTCTGTTGGTTTTGGGAGGAGACCTCATGGAGAAAAATGATAATAAAAGCCTGTATTGGCAGAATGGTGGATTAGCTGAGATATGGTCCATTTGGCCCTGGACTGGCAAAGTCAACTCCAAGGTCAACTGAGGCCTGTGCAGCACTCTCAAACAATTCAGCTGAACCTAGAGGGAAGGCAAGGCGGGGGCAAGCCTGGCCGGAATCCAGCAACATTCTGGATTGGCGCTCACGTTGGAACTTAGAGATAGTCTCAAGAATTTACTTGAGCAGTTCTCAAGTTTTCCCCGGTTCCTTCTCAGGGAACATGATGCTCCAGCCACATTCCAGTAGTGCATGGACCACACAGATTCGTGACTTGCTTTCAAAACCTTGTGATGTTTGACGGGATTGACTGTTTTCGCTAAAAAGCTGAAATCAACCTGAAGGCTTTGAAAGTCTGCAGGTAGAGTCAACCCAAAGATACGGGGTTTTAGAAAGTAACCAACTTAGATGTTGGGAAAAGGTCAGGTGATCTCTTAACAGGGAAAGCATAAGCCTCAAAGTAGATATCCAGCCACCAGTCATGCCATTCATTTTCTGGGAGCGTTTTTCTAACCCCTGAGGCCCCTTGCTTATATCTTTCCAAAAGCTGAGCCTTTAGGAATTCTATTTTGGAAAGATAAAGGTATATAAAAATAGGTGTTCAGACCATCCAAAAAATTTAGGCTTGGAAAGAGAGTCTTCAGATAGCTCAGTGTCAGAAAGTCAAAGGAAAGACCATGTAGTCATTGAGTTAATAAGAAATGATTTCCCTGAAAGAACAAATATTGTTAAAAAGAGCTCGGAGACTTTATGTTACTTGGGAAAAGAAAAGACATTGTATTTCTGCTACCTTTTATGACTGGAAGATTCCACTCCTCAGGCTCCTGTTTATCTGGTCCTCCAATCTTGGCCATTGCCCCCCGCCCATCCCCCAATTGATGAGAACTCCAGCACGGTGTATTTCTATTCAAGATTGGGTTGCAGAGAAAACAAATTCCCCATGGGACAGAGAATGATTTGGAAGATCTCAGATCCTGTTCCCAGACCTAGCCTTTGGAAAATTTTGGGCACAGACTCCTAGGCAGTCCCAGGGGAATTGGAGCCCAGGAATTTTCATAAAGGAGTGAAGAAAAAAAAATAATCCCAGGGAGTTGGAGGAAGAGAACACAATGATATCTGCTGAATATGCATGCTAGAAATTACTGATATAAATACACTGCTGGGCAAGAGCCTATGGACTTGGTCAGTGAGGGAGATGGATGTCAAAGGCCCAGGGCACGGACGTTCAGCTTCCCTGTTGGGGGTGGGTGGCTTCAAATGAGCTCCCTGAGGTATGTCACAGCCTTGGGAGCAGCTGTGATGAGGACAGTGCTTTTTATCAGACTCAGCTGCACAGGTCAGTTTGCTTAAGAAAAGGGAATTGACTGCAAGACTGTGTCAGGAATTGGGGGGGCTCTCGGGAAGGAGCTGGTTTTTTCATCCTCTCATGAGACCATCTGTCTTTCTCTTTTTGCGTTTTCCTCTCTTGGAAACAGCTTTTTCTGATTACTTAGCTTATCTGTTTCCTCTAAACTCAGGCTTGCACTTGGCCTTGACTTGTCCCAGTTTTCTAACGCCTGGCTGTACTTCAGGATGTACTGGATGCATCCTTCCTCCCTCATCTCCCTTTCTTCTCTCAGTGTCCTAATTTCAGAGGACTGGTTCAGAAGATGTTTTTGTACCATCCTCTGGCCCAGAGTTCTGTGTTACCAAGCCAAGCTCTGGGTTGGGTCAAGCTTTGGTTATTCCCCAAGTTTCCGTGTGCCTGGGGAGATGGAATCAGGTGGTGAAAACCTGGTCATGCTCCCAATTAAGAGCCAAAGGTGGGGACTTAGGGGGCTCTGATACTGCACTCCATAGCACTCAACACTCCCTTCTTGAGAATAACAGTTGGCAGAATAAAGCATACCCTTTGAAAGGTACAGAAGCTTTGAAAAAGTTTCCAAGGTAGGCATTCTCCCAAAGCTGTTGTTTCTATATGTTTTAGTGGCATTGCATTTGGGTTGTTTAGGCTTTTTTTTTTTTTTTTTTGATAGACTCCAATTAGAAACATACTGTCTTGGCCACTCCTATGTGATGACAGCCTTTTATTTATGAGAAGATAGGTTAGAGGGATGCTGTTCTGGGGTGTTTTTATTTGGTGTCATCAAAAGCATGGTTGAGACCAAAGGTTTTTTGCTCTTAACACAGGCAGTTGCAACAAAGGAAATCCTCCTAGACTGTTGTGGATACCATGTGTGACAGCCTTTTGGGAACTGTGGAGTGCTGTACACACAGCTGTTCACGGTGTCCAGCTGACAGCCAGATGGGCCTTTACTTAGCTGTGACCTAGGAGCTGCACCCTAGGCTGGAGAACAGTCCTAAAGTCTCTGCGACTCCTCTGTAGCTTTGTTTTCAGGCTAGACAGATGCGTGGGATGAGCAAGTAGTCATGCTCTAGGTAAAACAGTGAACAAGGCAGTGGTTTTCCTTTTTGCAGCTCATCTAAAGCACAGAGCCCCAAACTGGGGTACATGTACCCTTGGGAGACCAAAAGATTCTTAAAAGTTATGCAAGCAGCTTGGACAAGTAATTAAAGGAATTAATTTCTCAACTGTTACAGATATTATTTCTTAGGATTGTTCTATCTGAAAATGGGCCTTTGGACTAGGTTCTCACCACCCCTTCACGACTGTCCTTCTACTTTTCAAAAGAAAGGCATACCTCCACCCCATCCCTCTGCCCCATCCATCCCAAATGTTACCAGCCTGCTTTGTCCAGACTGTTTGTGGGGCCGGATGAAGGGTGTTGAGAACAGAAAGCATCTACCTTCTGGGCTGCACATCCCCTGGGCCAGTTGGTTTCCCACTTTCTGTTTTCATCACGATTGAAGGAAGACTCTATCAACTGGTAGATCTTTCAAAATGATTCTGGAGGATAAATTCTATATTGCTTTTGATATACAACTCAAGAGAAGTTCTCAGAATTGAGTGACATTTGTGTTACAGATTCCTTCCATTCACAACTTCTGAACTTTGTGAATAAGTTTTATTAGGCTTTACAGCTTTAAAAATTAAAATGGAAGTAACATTGTTGCTGAACCTGTCTCATTCCAGTAAGAAGAATTATTACTCTAGGGTTAAATAAACTAACTGAGAAACAAAAGAGCCCACTTCTTTCATTGCCAATGACATTTCCAATATAATTTCACTTTTAATGTTTAGTAATTGTTTATAAAGATTTAAATTTATTTATGTCTTTGATGAATCATATACTACTACTAATCATAACCATAAGTCAATCCGGGAGAAAAATCTTTTTTAAGATTCAGAGATTTGTGATCATAAGAAATTTAAAAAATACCGAATTTATATGTATTTTTGTTGCAGAGAGGTAGTGTGGGGTGATCAATATGATTTTCAAGTATAAAATTATATTGCACAAGGATATATGTGGGGGAGTGGAATGGAAAGACAAAATCATGAAGAAAAATAATGTTAAAAACCGTGTGCATATATTTTATACTGATGATGGTGAAAATCAGATTGCCTGGTATTGTGATGTACTGGCTACAGCTAAAATAGTGCTGCAACAGTTTTATTTTATAGGTAACCATTTACAGTGTTGCAAATTATACTCCTTGCAATAAAAAGATTAAAGATTTTATATGTTAACTTTAAAAAAGGAAGAGAGGGTTCAAGTAGGTTTTTCAAAATTCTAATGGGAGTTTGAGAGCAGAAAAGTCTGAAGCCTGGGGTGTCAGTTGGGAGAAGGGACATATGTTGGAGTACAGAAATCCAGATTCTGCCATTTATTAGCTCCGCAACTTTGCGCAATTAATTAAACTGATCCAGTGTCCTTTTTTTTTTTTTTTTTGGTCGTGCTGCGGGGCTTGTAGGATTTTAGTTACCTGACCAGGGATTGAACCCTGGCCCATGGCATTGAGAGCGCGGAGTTCTTAACCACTGGACCCTGCCAGGGAATTCCCCAGTTTGCTTTTCTTACGCAATGAAAATAATACTTTTCTTACTAAACTGTGGTGAAAAGAGGTGACTTGATTGTGGGCAACACTCTAGGCAGAGGGTCCTATGTATAATCAGTAAGTGTTGGTTTCTCATTACTTCTTCCAATGCCATTATGATTTTTCTTTCCATCTCCTTCATTCTCCCTTCTTCTACCCTCTTGTATATTCAAAATTAGCCTCATCTTACACCCCCTATTAAATATATTTGATTCACATTTGAAAGGTCCCAGAGTGTCTTCTATAAGTCCATTCATCCAACAGATATACATTGGGTACTTATTATATTTCAGAGACTATTATGGCACTGGGGATAAACCTGTGAATAAAAAAAGATGAAATCCCTATTGTCATAGAGCTTATATAGTAACTAAGTGCATGGTGATGGGAATGCATTGGCTACTCCCAGCATAGCAGTGTCCTCTCACTGTTAGTTAATGTCCTTTCACATTGGACAGTCCCACTGACTAATGGGAGACCAGTTAGGTTCCTGCAGGTTGGGTCAGCCGTCCATTCATGCATCTATCCACCCAGCCATCTTTTCAATTAAAATGTACTGAGACACTCCTAGGTGTTAGGGCCACCATCAGACATTCTTCCTCTGAAAGGTGACCACAGCAACACACTATTTTGACAAAGTCCCCTTGATGCATGCTTTATCACAATACGTCTGGAGACTAATTGCATGATGTATCTATTTTTTGGTTAAAATGCAAATACCTCTGGTTTTCTTTAATTTTTGACTGTGTTTCCTATTTGTTTAAAATATCAAATACATTTTGAATGATTCAAACCAATTTGTGTATTCCTCATAAAACAATAATTTGTTTTACTGAGACTTGCTTCTGGAATGCAAGTAAAAAAATATTTAAAATGATGGATTTAGGGATGGGAGAAGATCTAGGTACTCAAAGTGATTCTGTTTCTACTTGGTTTTGAAACTATCATGGAATGTTGTTCCACCACTTACTTGGAAAACTAGTCTTTCATAAATGCAACACTGAGTTAGTTTATCCAGATTTTATCCAGAAGTTTAAAAATAGTTTGTAACATTCTACACTCCCAGTTTCCTTCTCTCTACCCAATTCTTACAGATACAGGTCTTCAGAGAAGCCAAAGTTTTAAAGATGAGACATTTCAGTTCGTTCAGCCAAAGAGATCTTTTATCAAAGCATACAGTTCTTTGAGTCAAAATATTTTTTCTTTTTTAAAATTGAGATAAAGTTCACAAAATAAAACACACCATCTTTACTCTTTTAAAGTTTATAATTCAGTGGTTTTTAGTGTTCTTAGAATGTAACCATCACCACTATCCAGTTCCAGAACATTTCCATCACCCCAACTCTCCCCTTCTCCAACCCCTGATAATTACTAATCTATTTTCTGTCTCCATGAAGTTGCCTATTCGGGACATTCCATATACATGGAATTATACAGTATGTGATTTCTTTCACTTGGGATAATGTTTTCAAGGTTCATCCACGTTGTAGCACGGATTGGTACTTCATTGCTTTTTATGGTCGAATAGTATTCCATTGTATGGATGTAGCACGTTTTGCTTATCTATTCATCAGTTGAAGTGAGTCGTTCCCATTTTTTGGCTATTACAAATAATGCTGCAGTAAATATTCATGTACAAGTTTATGTGTGAACATATGTTGTCAGTTCTCTCGGGTATATACCTAGGAATGAAATTGCTGGGTCATATGGTAACTCTATGTTGAACTTTTTGACGACCTGCCAGAATGTTGTACCATTTTCCATAAAAACATGTTTATATGTGTTTTCTGTATGTAGGCAAAATGTGTATTTCTATACTAGGGGATTCCTTTTTAGTTTCAAAAAATAAAAAAAGCACTTGAAAGAATCGTAGCTTGGATTTTTAAGAGAAAAGATTAAATCGAAGAAAATTCCCCTTAGCAAAATGAAGTAATATTTTTTGTACAAGCATTACATACATATATCTTTTCATTTCTCAAAAATATATTTATGCCATAAAGAATTTGAGAATATTTTTACTTCTAAGAATTAAAAATTAAGTATTCAGTTTAACCATTGCTAAGAAAAGATTGTTATGTCAAAACACTGTTGAAGTTCCCCTTTAGAAAATATTTCCATCACTAACTCTGAATGATGAAAGTAATTATTTTCAACATTATAATGCATACTCTGTTTTAAGAGATATATTTATATTTAACATATACAGACTTTAAACCCAGGACATAGAACCTCACTTGTAGATGAGAGTCTTCTGGAAGAGAAGAGTGGCAGAATTTTTTTAAGTACCAAGATTTGACTGTGAAGTAATTCGTGCACATGGCATTGGTAAGGCGCTCTTTCAGGTGGATCAAGCCCTTGGCCACAGATTCCTGGTGAGTGTCCTCAAGTACGATCACTGGTTTTTATTTAATAATTTCCCCTAAAGGTTGGTTCTGCAGGTGTAAATTATCTGAATGCTTCACATGTCAAAAAGCCCAATTATTCCAGAAACCTATGGATTATGCCTGCTGCCATTCTGTGATTCATTTTTATTATTAAACAGCAGTCCTCTCTCCTCTCCACCAGTTGCACCCACATGATCACCCAGTGGGAGGATGCACAAGGCTACAGATTCTTGCTCTCCTATTCACTGGGTTTGAATAGCAAAAACCTTCTCATATGTCCAGAGCAGCAGGGTCCCTATAACTAGGAGAGTTAGGACAATGCACTTCATGAGTGGGGTAGGCAGAATAATGACCCCCAGAGATGTCCACACCCTAATGCCCAGAGCCTCTGAACTGCTCTGCTATGTAGCAAGGGGGAATTATGGTTGTCGATGAAATTAACGTTGCTAATCAGCTGACCTTGCCATGGGGAAATTATCCTGGATTATCTGGGTGAGCCCAGTATAATTAAAAGGGTCCCTAGAAGCAAAAGAGGAAGGCAGAAGAGTGAGAGTCGAGAAGGAGATGTGATGAAAAGAGCAGAGGCCGGAGGGTTGCAGCAAGGGAGAGACTCAGCTGGTCACCGCTGGCTTTGAAGGTGGAACAGACCGTGAGCCAGGGAATGCAGGCAGCCTTTAGAATCTGGAAAAAGCAAGGAAACTGAGTCTCCCTTGGAGCCTCCAGAAGGAACACAGCCCTGCCAGCACCTTGATCTTCTGCCAGTGAGACCTACTTAGACTTCTGACCTCCAGAGCCATAAGAGAATAAATTTGTATTGTTTTCAGCCACTGAGTTTGTGGTCATGTGTTACAGCAGCAGTAGGAAACTAATATGAGATTATTCGAGGTGACTAAAAAAAATTTTGGGAATTAAGACAGGGAAATGTTAAACAGTGAAAAATGTGAGAAGTTTTGGAGCTGATGAACATGTATTGATGGGCAGTGAAGGTTGAGAGAGGGGGATGGGAGGGAGGACGCAATTCTTTCAGAAATGCAACCAAGTCTTATTTATTTGGAGCGAATGTGAAGGAAACTGCAAAGTACTCTTAATTTTGAATTGTTCTTTAAAGAAAAAAAAAAAAGCAACCCCACTCCTAAGCGTATATCTGGAAAAGATGAAAATTCTGATTCAAAAAGGTAACATGAACCCCTGTGTTCATAGCAGCACTATTTACAATAGTCAAGACATAGAAGCAACCTAAGTGTCCGTCGACAGATGAATAGATGAAGAAGATATGGTGTAGATATATGCAATAGAATATTACTCAGCCATAAAAAAGTATTAAATAATGCCATTTGCGGCAGCATGGATGCAACTAGAAATGATCATACTAAGTGAAGTCCAACAGAGAAAAACAAATACCATGTGATATCGCTTATATGTGGAATCTAAAAAAATGATACCAATGAACTTATTTACAACACAGAAACAGACTCACAGACATAGAACACAAATGTATGGTTACCAAAGGGGAAAGAGAGGGAAAGGATAAATTAGGACTTTGGGATTAACAGATGCACACTACTATATATAAAATAGATAATCAACAAGGACCTACTGTGTAGCACAGGGAACTATATTCGGTATCTTGTAATATATATTGGAAAAGAATCTGAAAAAGAATGTGTGTATATATATATATCTGAATCAGTTTACTGTAGACCTAAAACTAACACAGCATTGTAAATCAACTATAATTTTAAAAAAAACATAAAAAATAGAATTGCCTTATTTTTTTAAAAACCTGCTGTATTAAAAAAAAAAGGAATTGCCTTATTTTTAAATATATTAAGCAGCGGGAGGAACAAATGGGGGGTGGGGGGGGGGAGAAGGGACAGTCACAGGGATTCCGATCTGTCTGAAGTGCCACCTCCGAGCCACTCTGCCTACAGCCTTTTGGGCACGTTATCCAACATTTCTGAGTCAGTTTGCTCTGGTGTAAAATGTGGAAAAACCTACCCTGCCTACAATTTTAATGAGACTATATATACAGAGGCCAAAATTGCTATAAGATGTAACCTGTCCTTATTTACAAATGTCCAAAGTGATAACGACCTGATTAAACAACCGTTGTTGTAAATACTTTTTGATTTAAAACAGTTTATTCCCTCTACTTAACACGTCTTTCCCCTTTTTCTTTTCTGATTTACTCCATTACTACACTGAAATGCCACCCTGGCCTATACTGGAATTGTCATGAATTCCAAGAGAAGGGTCGTGGCGAAGGGGGACTTTAGTGTGGAGGCCAGTGAGTGTGGGCCGGACCCACTCGCAGTCTCCCATCTCCTAGCCTGGGTCTTACGCAGAGGCATGGCTCTGTAGGTTTCTGTAATGCTTATCAGCATCTCAATGCAAGAAGAAGGAGCCGAGGATGGAGAAATAAGCCTCCTTTGGACAGGAGGTTTCAGAGAGGAGAAGGCTCTACACGAAAAAAGGGACAAGGGTGGCAGAGAAATCACAGCTTGAGTCTGGGCCCCAGTTCTCCTCCCATCCAAGCCCTGTTTTAAGGATTCAATGCGATGATGGATGTGGAAGCTCTTGGACAATCATAAGCCCGAGGCAGACATATGCAGTTTTGAGTGGTTGTCCTAGTCACTCCAGGCTGCTGTGACACATACCATCGACTGGGGGGCTTATGAGCAATGCAAATTTATTTCTCACAGTTCTGGAGGCTGACAGTCTGAGATCCGGGTATCAGCATGGGCATGTTTTTGTGAGGACGCTCTCCTGGGTTGCAGACTGCTGGCTTCTCATCGTATCCTCACGTGGGAGAAGGACTGAGAGAGAGCTCTCCAGGTCCTTTTAGAAGGGGAATAATCCCATTCACAAGGACTGCACCCTCATGACCTAATACTCCCAAAGGCCCCACCTCCTAATACTATCACATGGGGGTTAGGATTTCAACATATGAATTGGGGTAGGACACACACATTCAGTCTTTCTTTGGTTGCATCTTTCCTGTTAAAATTTCTCTATAATAATGATGTTACCCCAGTTGGATTTCTGCCTCACTTATAAGACCCTGAACTACCTAACTCTCCCCTGACTTGTTCGTATTGTTTCCCAAACCGTCTCCCCAGTCCGGTTAGGTTTCTTCCATCCTCCCTCCTTCCGGCTGGTTCCACTTAACAGCATCCAGGATACACTAGTCTTTGCAGCAGTTCCTGGACAAGGCTGCCTCCTTCCAGCTCTCCTCTAGTTTTCATTATGAGAGTCGTCTCCCTCCAATCATCCGTCCATCCAGGTCTCACCTTCCAAGTGTCCCCGCCGCACCCAGCACAATGAGGACCACACCAAAGGTTGTGAGTACTTGACTGATTAAAAGGAGGAAATGTAGTGATGATATCCAGAGAGAGGATAACATTTATCTTGTCACTTGTGACAATCAACTGGCGACAGTAGCCTTATTGGAAACTAAAAAAAAGGTTTCTGGAGTTAATTCTTGTGTTCTTTTTCTTTTTAGGTTGTTTTGCATTAAAACCAGCAGTTTAAGTTAATCTGCATTTTTGCTTTTTTGTAGGTTGCTTGTACTTATTCTCTTTTCTGTACAACATGCGTACGGGGTAAGTCCATTAATGAGCTCTGATTGCATGTTGAAAATTCACTGTATTGAATGAATCATTTTTATTATACTTTTTTAACCATTTTTAAAAATGCAAGTATAGTTAATTTACAATATTGTGTTAGTTTCAGGTGTACAGCAAAGTGATTCTGTTTATCTATCTATCTATCTATATCTTGATTCTTTTCCGTTATAGATTATTACAAGATATTTAATATAGTTCCCTGTGCTATACAGTAGGTCCCTGTTGGTTATCTATTTTATATATAGTAGTGTGTATATGTTAATCCCAAACTCCTAATTTATCCCTCCCCTCCTTTCCCCTTTGGTAACCATAAGTTTGTTTTCTGTGTCTGTGAGTTTATTTCTGTTTTGTAAATAAATTCATTTGTATCATTTTTTTTAGATTCCACATATAAGCGATATCATATATTTGTCCTTCTCTGGCTTATTTCACTTAGTATGATAATTTCTAGGTCCATCCATATTGCTGTAAATGGCATGATTTCATTCTTTTTTATGGCTAATATACCATTTTATATATATATATATATATATATATATATATATTTATTTACCACATCTTCTTTATCCATTCATCTGTTAATGGACATTTAAGTTGCTTCCATGTCTTGGCTATTGTAAATAGTGCTGCTATGAACATTGGGGTGCATGTATTTTTTCAAATTAGAGTTTTCTCTGGATAAATACCCAGAAGTGGGATTTCAGGATCACATGGTAACTCTATTTTCAGTTTTTTAAGGAACCTCCATACTGTTCCTCATAGTGCCTGAACCAATTTATATTCCCACCAGCAGTGTAGGAGGGTTCCCTTTTCTCCACACCTTCTCCAGCATTTATTATTTGTAGACTTTTTTTTTTTTTTGCGGTACGCAGGCCTCTCACTGCTGTGGCCTCTCGCGTTGTGGAGCACAGGTTCTGGACGCGTAGGCTCAGCGGCCATGGCTCACGGGCCCAGCCGTTCCACGGCATGTGGGATCCTCCCGGACCGGGGCACGAACCCGTGTCCCCCGCATCGGCAGGCGGACTCCCAACCACTGCGCCACCAGGGAAGCCCTATTTGTAGACTTTTTGATGATGGACATTCTGACTGGTGTGAGGTGATACCTCATTGTAGTTTTGATTTGCATTTCTCTGATACTTAGCAGTATTGAGCATCTTTTCATGTGCCTCTTGGCCATCTGTATGTCTTCTTTGGAGAAATGTCTATTTAGGTCTATTTAGGTCTTTTACCCGTTTTTTATTTGGTTGTTTGGCTTTTTTTTATATTAAGCTGTATGAGCTGTTTGTGTATTTTGGAAATTAATCCCTTATCAGTAGCATCATTTGCAAATATTTTCTCCCAGTCCATAAGTTGTCTTTTCATTTTGTTTATGGTTTCTTTTGCTTTGAAAAAGATTTTAAGTTTAATTAGGTCTCATTTGTTTATTTTTGTTTTTATTTCCATTACCCTAGGAGACAGATCCAAAAAAATTTTGCTACAATTTATGTCAAAGGGTGTTTTGCCTATGTTTTCCTCTGGGAGTTTTATAGTATCCTATCTTACATTTAGGTCGTTAATCCTTTTTTTTTTTACATCTTTATTGGAGTATAATTGCTTTACAGTGGTGTGTTAGTTTCTGCTTTACAACAAAATGAATCAGTTATATATATACATATGTTCCCACATCTCTTCCCTCTTGCGTCTCCCTCCCTCCCACCCGCCCTATCCCACCCCTCCAGGTGATCACAAAGCACCGAGCTGATCTCCCTGTGCTATGCGGCTGCTTCCCACTAGCTGTCTACCTTACGTTTGGTAGTGTATATATGTCCATGCCTCTCTCTCGCTTTGTCACAGCTTACCCTTCCCCCTCCCCATATCCTCAAGTCCACTCTCTAGTAGGTCTGTGTCTTTATTCCTGTCTTACCCCTAGGTTCTTCATGACATTTTTTTTTCTTAGATTCCATATATATATATGTGTTAGCATATGGTATTTGTCTCTCTCTTTCTGACTTACTTCACTCTGTAAGACAGACTCTAGGTCTATCCACCTCATTACAAATAGCTCAATTTCGTTTCTTTTAATGGCTGAGTAATATTCCATTGTATATATGTGCCACATCTTCTTTATCCGTTCATCCGATGATGGACACTTAGGTTGTTTCCATCTCTGGGCTATTGTAAATAGAGCTGCAGTGAATATTTTGGTACATGACTCTTTTTGAATTATGGTTTTCTCAGGGTATATGCCCAGTAGTGGGATTGCTGGGTCATATGGTAGTTCTATTTGTAGTTTTTTAAGGAACCTCCATACTGTTCTCCACAGTGGCTGTATCAGTTTACATTCCCACCAACACATTAATCCATTTTGAGTTTATCTCTGTATATGGTGTTAGAGAATGTTCTAATTTCATTCTTTTACATATAGCTATCCAGTTTACCCAGCACCACTTATCAAAGAAACTGTCTCTTCTCTGCTGTATATTCTTGCCTCTTTTGTTGTAGAGTAATTGACCATAGTACATGGTTTTATTTCTGGGCTTTCTATCCTGTTCCATTGATGTTTATGTGTTTTTGTGCCAGTACCATACTGTTTTGATTACTGTAGCTTTGTAGTATAACCTTAATTCAATTCAGGGAGCGTGTTTCCTCCAGCTCCGTTCTTCTCAAGATTGTTTTGGCTATTTGGGGTCTTCTGTGTTTCCATACAAATTAAAATTTTTTTTGTTCCAGTTCTGTGAAAAATGCAATTGGTAAATCGATAGCGATTGCATTGAATCTGTAGATTTCCTTGGGTAGTATAGTTATTTTGACAACATTGATTCTTTCAATCCAAATACATAGTATATCTTTCCATCTGTTTGTGTCATCTTTGATTTCTTTCATCAGTGTCTTATAGTTTTCAGAGTACAGGTCTTTTGCCTCCTTAGGTAGGTTTAGTCATAGGTATTTTTTTTCTTTTTGATGTTATGGTAAATGGGGTTGTTTCCTTAATTTCTCTTTCTGATATTTCATTGTTAGTGTATAGGAATGCAAGAGATTTCTGTACATTAATTTTGTATCCTGCAACTTTACCAGATTCATTGATGAGCTCTAGTAGTTTTCTGGTAGCATCTTTAGGATTTACTATGTGTAGTATCATGTCATCTCTGCAAACAGTGACAGTTTTACTTCTTTTCCAACTTGGATTCCTTTCATTTCTTTTTCTTCTCTGATTGCCAGGACTTTCAGAACTATGTTGAGTGTAAGTGGTGAGAGTGGACATCCTTGTCTTGTTCCTGATCTTAGAGGAAATACTTTCAGGTTTTCACCATTGAGTATGATGTTAGCCGTGGGTTTGTCATATGTGACCTTTATTATGTTGAGGTATGTTCCCTCTATGCCCACTTTCTATAGAGTTTTTTTTCTATCATAAATGGATGTTGAAATTTATCAAAGGCTTTTTCTGCCTCTATTGAGACGATCATATGGTTTTTATTCTTCAGGTTGTAAATGTGGTGTATCAAATTGACTGATTGGCGGATATTGAAAAATCCTTGCACCCCTGGGATAAATCCCACTTGATCATGATGTATGATCCTTTTAATGTATTGTTGGAGTTGGTTTGCTGGTATTTTGTTGAGGATTTTTGCCTCTGTGTTCATCAGTGATATTGTCCTATAATTTTCTTGTTTTGTGATATCTTTGTCTGGTTTTGGTATCAGGGTGATGGTGACCTTATAGAATGAGTTTGGAAGTGTTCCTTCCTCTACAATTTTTTGGAATAGTTTCAGAAAGTTAAGTGTCAGCTCGTCTCTAAATGTTTGTTAGAATTGGCCTGTGAAGCCATCTGGTCCTGGACTTTTGTTTGTTGGGAGTTTTAAAATCACACATGCAATTTCAGTACTTGTAATTAGTCTGTTCATATTTTCTATTTCTTCCTGGTTCAGTCTTGGCAGATTGTACCTTTCTAAGAATTTGTTCATTTCTTATAGATTGTCCATTTTATTGGCATATAGTTGCTTGTAGTAGTCTCTTATGATCCTTTGTATTTCTGCAGTGTCAGTTGTAACTTCTCCTTTTTCATTTCTGATTTATTGATTTGATCCCTCTCCTTTTTTTCTTGATGAGTCTGGCTAAAGGTTTATCAATTTTGTTTACCTTTACAGAGAATGAGCTTTTAGTTTCATTGATCTTTTCTCTTGTGTTCTAGTCTCTATTTCATTTATTTCTGCTCTGATCTTTATGATTTATTTCCTTCCTTTATGATGAAAACCTTGGGTTTTGTTCATTCTTCTTTCTTTATTATACTTTTAAACAATTCACTCTCTGGGATTATTCTCTCATCTGTAAAAATGAAGTGTTGGATTAGATGAACTCTAAGGTTTCTTTTATATTCTACAGTTAAGACTGATTACCAAATTGCATAGGTATTAGAGATTTTTTTTTGTTTTATAATATAACCCTTTCTTCAAAACTTTTTTCAGAGTGGGCAGGAAGCAGCCGGGCCATTACAAGATTAAATCAAGAAGTATAAGATTAAATTTGAACGTTTTAATTCTGGAGAAGGATAAGCCTAGAACATTCCGTAATAAGCCCTCTTTCTTCTGCCTCCTCTCTAGAGAATCTAAGTTATTAAACCCAACTTCAGACATTTCTAGGAAATCCTACTAGAGGCAGCCTTTAGTCAGGTTCATCTTGAGAAAGCCAGACTGGTTTAAATCACGCTAGTGAACACACGTCTGTCTATCCGTCCGCTAGCTTGGATCCACCGGATCCAACTTCGGTGATTTCAAGTTATCGTAGGTCTTTGCAGAGTGAATCAAAATAGAAAGTTGCCATGCATTCTCCTTTCCCTTTTAGTCAGGAGCAAAAGTACATGCATTAAAGAATAGGACGCCCTAGGTTTTTGGCTTTGCCATTGATTCATCTCTTAACCTATTCAAGACTCAGTTTTCTCCTGTGGGAAGTGGGCATGATAAAATTTGCCCAACTTAGTTCACAGGCATTTCAGAGAATCACCTCAAATAATGAACAGAAACATACTGAAATATTTGTGTGTGAATTATTTTTTCTCTTATCTGACTTTTCTAAGTTTCTTTTGTATTACATTCTTTTTTTTCTATTACAAAAGTCTACAGAGCACTAAATTTTACTTCCTTTGTTACTTATGTCTCATATAAGTGCATATAACTCCTGAACCAAAGATTATTCTATCCTGCACCTTCCTACCAAATTCTGGTATGCGAAGATTCTAGAGATTTCACACAGAGAGTGGCTATACTGTAGGTGGGTTTTAAAGGTAGAGAAATAAATTGATGCAATTCTATTAAAGGCAATTTGGCATTATCTATCAGGATTTTAAATGCACATGCCTGTTGACGTAGCAATTTCCCTTTTTGGAATTTATCATACATATTTATTCTGACTTATGCATAAAGGTATATGCACAAGAATATTAGTTTAAAGGTAGTGTTTGATAGCAAAAAAGGGAGATAGTGAAATGACCATCAATAAGGACTGATTAAATAGTACTTTGTTTGGTGGATAGTCATATGTATTAATTCAGAATGATTAAGTGAGAAAAGCAAGGTACAAAGAAATATACCATTTGGGTAAAAATAAAACAAGGACAAAAATCACCAAAAGTGTGTGTGTGTGTGTGATCATTGTGTAAATATGCTCATAAATGCCCAGACATGGGTTTGAAGAGAGCAATTACCTTTAGGGGAGGGAACCGGGGGCCAGAGTTGGAAGATAAAATGTCTTTTTTCCATTACACTATTTTGTACTGTTTGAATTATCATGTGCATATGTTATTTGTTTTGCCAAAAAAACCCAATAAAAGTAAAAAATGCAAGACTGATTACTAATCTGGAAGTTAGTAAAATATTTTCTTTAACTTTCTATGCAACAAGTATTTGTTTAAAAATATCTGAGATAAAATAGATAGTGACTTTTCTTCTCTTTGAAGAAGAATGACACTGGTTTTTGAGAATGCCACTGTATTCCCAGTGAATGTGGTTTATATTTTGGATGTTGACTTGTCTGAGATATTGTCTTGATCTCTTTTTAATGGGATTATACAATCTGTTTCTGAGGTGCAGTTTCTTCCTCTATAAATGCCCCCCCCTTTAAAGTGATGTTTTTGGGGATATGTCTGATGTAGAAGAACTTTGTAGGGACTAAAATCACCTCGCTTTTTTCTTTTATTGGTCCAAGTCAAAGCTTTACATGTGTTCCTTTATTAGAATTCTGCTAATCTACTTTAAACTGATTCTTGTCTGAAATTTAATTTTGCTACAAACATCTCAATGATGCTTGGCACAATTAAGTTAAAAAAAAACAAACTTGCCTTTATTTTCAAGCCATCTAATCAACTGACCTTCTTTTTTCTCTGGTTATTTTGATATTTCACTGAACACATAGTAATGAATCCCAACCTTAAATGAACCCAAGTGTTCAGCCTAGTTATTTTAAGTGCTTTCATGCTGTCCTGACCTGGCCCTGAGCATTTAAAAAATTGTTTTTACCTAATCAGGGTTTTGAACTTATTGTTTCTGCATTTATAGATAACAGGGTTCCTCAAAATTCGAGAGGCATATGTTTCTGAAACTTCAAATACATTTTTTTAAACTTAAATTATCTAATTGCTTGGCTCTTGTCAAGGTTTGAATTTTTATATACTTTTAATGACCCATAAGCATTATGTTTATAAAGATGTCCTTTTTATTAATGCTTAAGTTAAAGATTTTTTATTGTGTCTGCACATACTTTTCAAGAAAAAAGAGGTCTTAATTGTATGATTGAAAAGAAAAATGAATGCTGCTTAGACTCCTTTCCTTCCCATCACATATACATTCGTATGTATACATTTGTGTATTTCATGTGTACATATGTATATTCATGTAGATTTATGTACATAAGTATGGTTGTATATTTATGTATATATATCTTCTATCAGAACTGTACATATTGGTTCAGTTGTTTTATGTTTCCCCGTTATATGTTGGTCTAAAGGCTAAAGTCTACAGTGTTGTTAGTTTTAAGAGATCTATCAGTTATAGAAGCATGTGGTCCTGTCCACACCTTCGACTCCTGGCACCGAGAGCTGCTTTACCACATCCTCCCTCTCGGCATGCACCCCTGTCTGTGAACAGATGCTCAGTGCATTTTCACTGCAGGTGCATGATGCTGGCTGTCGTTAAGGATCTACTTATGGAAACAGTTCCTCTGGGACTGCTGTATTGAAGTGACTGATGACTCAGCATATACACAGAATTTGTGAGAAAAAGGGGCTGATTCTTCCCACGGGGCGTGCGTGCGTGTGCGTGCGTGTGTGTTAAAGTTAAGACAAGATGCGACTGTGGGGTCGTTCTCTAAAGAGAGTTGAAGAAAAGCTAGCTAAAAGTGGGGAAAGTGCTCAAATTATTCAAGTCCAAGAGCTTTCTGGTTGAGACACACATTAGAGGGAGCCATCTTGGAGTATTGGCAAATTGTAGGAAGAATAAGTTTAATCCGAGTCCAAGGCTATGACTGCAGTTCTGACCCAGGAGGGCCTCCCTGTGGGACACATACCCTAGCTGATCTTGGAGATAAAGTAAGAGGGTCTTATTGAAAAAAAGCCAAGCTTATAATTTAAACTTGACACCACTGTGGTGTCTGGTTGTGTAAACAACTACATAGTTAACATTCTAAGATTGTTCACAGCTTGGTAAACGAAATCTTACCGAGAGAGAGATTGCAGAAGATTCCGATTAAAGCAGAGTAGCTTCAGAAGGAGTTTTTTTTTTAATCCTGGCTCACATAAACTTTTATCCTGCTCACATAACCATCAACTCTTTTATTATCAAGCCACAATATAAGTTTTTTGCCTTTTTATATATCAATATTAGTCTTTTCACAGTTTCAGAGGTAAAATTATACTGTGACATTCTCATGAGTTAGATAAACCAACAGTGCTTGTTATAAGGTATATACCATGTACCCATCGAGGTGATGAATACTGGTAAACTAAAGCAGATTCTTCACTTTCTAGGGTGGAAAGAAGTTTATTGGTCCCTGCGGGGGAAGAGATTGCTCTCTTTGCCAGTGCTTTCCTGAAAAGGGGTCTCGGGTAAGTGATATAAAAATCAGCATGGGAAATGGGAACGGGAAACGGGAAATTACTAATCAAAGGGCATAAAGCTTCAGTTACGCAAGATGAATAAGTTCTAGAAATCTTCCGTCCGACCTTCTACCCACTCTCAGCAATAATGTTTTGTTCACTTAAAATTTTGTAGAATCACCTTGTACAGAAAGGACCCTGGTGCAAATGGTCCATGCCGGGTCGCCATTATTGATATTCGTGTTGTATATCAACATTTTAAAGGCTCTGTCTGAGAAATTCTGCAGTGAGTTAAAAAAAAAAAAAAAACCTACTTAACTTTGTTTAAAGTAGTGTTTCCAGACATTTGACCACATGACTCTTTTTTGGACAGCACCTATTAAGATCCCGTGGAATAGTGTTCTGTAATCGAAGTGAGAGCTGCGTTTATCGTGTGCTTCTTGTGTGCCCGGCACTGTCCTATGTGCTCGAAATGCTTTAGCTCACTGATCCCACGCAACAGCTCTCTTCCCATCTTATGGTACCATCTTTGCAGTGTCGAAGACTTCAGCACAGAGCAATTAAGTCCACCCAGGACGGTGCTCTTGATGACTACACCCGATTCTCTGCCCTGAGATGCACAGTAACCCTTACAGTATATAGGGTCTCTTACACATTTATTTATGAACCTCTCTCGTATATTCTGACAGCAGCAATTGGCAGGCACTAACTCATCTGTGCTGGAGTATTAGATCAAACCATCCTCTTGATTAAAAATACTCCCACAATCTTCCCAGAAAAGAGTATGTTTCAGAAGTTTTGGACAGTTTTTGAGTCAGATCAGTGATCGTTTTGAAACATGTCCAAATCGATCCCACGGGGCTGTGTGTGACACTCAAAAAACACAAATCAGTCAAGATGAGTCAACAAGGAGGTGAAATATTACCTTTCTCAGAGAAAGGACCATTTTTTCTCCCACAGCATTGCTTTATCGTCACACGAGTTGTGTGACACATGTGCAGGTCCTCCGTTGTGTTCTTGCTGTAAGCATCTACCTTGTTGAGCTGAAGTTATGGCAGATCGCTTTCAACTTAAACGGATTTGTTTCTTCTTCAGTAAAATTTTGGTGATCAGAATTTACCTCGAGCTTTTCCCAGCCACTTTCATGATACAATTTAAAAACCGCATTTCCAGGAAACAAAGTTAGGACCCTAAAAAAGAGCCGAAGTGCTTTAGCTTTTTTCATGTCAATGGACACAATACTCAGGAAAAAAGCCTGGCGTTTGTGTGAGGTTGTCCCTATAAACGTGCCAAGGTTTTAAGACCCTTTGAGCTTGAGGCCCAAGAAAAATGTAGTGATCAGCTCCGTGGCAGGAATGGGATGGGGACACCACAAAACAAAGAGGGACAGTGGTTTTGATGAAGCCGGCTAGGTGTGGTCCTCTGATTTAATGATGTTGGGACATTGTTTTTTTTTTTGCTGTCACAGCTGGATGGAGGGGGGTGCTACTGGTTCTAGTGAGTCACAGCCATGGATGCTCTTCAATATCTACAATGCACAGGACGGCCCCACATGAAAGAACTGAAAGAACTAGCCATCCTCAAACGCCAGTAGTGCCGAGGTTGAGAAACCCTGCTTTAATCCTACAGCAACTCTGCGAGGCCAGTAGGATTATTACCAATATTTCCATTGGTCAGTACAAGGAATCTGGATTTACAAGAATTTTAAATCACTTGCTAGTATGTGGAAGAGGCAGGAACCACCTCCTGGTATTTGGTCTCAGCCCCCGAGTTTGCCCTGTGATCAATGAGAAGAGGATTACACTCAGGTTCAAACACCAGTTTTAGCCCTAACTTTTGGGAGCCCTCGTGGCGGCTTGAATCTGCCCAAGCCCCAGTTTCCTCTGCCCAGTTTTCTCATATTTACCTGCCTGGCGCTTTGTCTTCTGTGTCCTTGGGCCCTAAAGCCATCGTAAGCATTTGCACGTGTAGAGGATGCTCTGTCTCTCCCTTCACACAGTCTTCAGCGCCGTGGGTCAGGAGGGCTCACGGGGGTGGGCTGCGCCCCGCCCCGCTGTCTGCGTCCCTGCTTCTGGGTGGTCAGGGAGAGCTGTGTGCGGAGCACCGCCAACCTCTGCCCTTCCCGGCACAGACGGGTCCTTTGTGACGGCACAGGTCGCTGGTGATGTTTTCCAGCTAGGAATTTGGGAGCGTGTCTGGTGCATACCCGGCAGGTGGTTTGGAGGCGACCAGCCGGCTCGCACATCATCTCTCGAGCCGCCGTGACAGCTCAAGGTGCACTATAAAGACAGGAACGTACCGAATTCCGAGGGTTGAGGCTCTGCCCGAGGCGGCATAGCCCGTGAGTGGAACAGCCAGGCCTTCCTAAGAAGGAAATGATTCCTCTCGTATGGTTGAATGGCTGAGTGAGTGGTTTGTTCAGCCCCAAATCAAAACTGCTGTGTCTGCAGCGAGGGTTGGGTGCCAGGCTGGGTGAGGGTTTCAACGGAGATGGAAGCTGGGGTTTGAGGGGGAGTTGGGATGCATCAAAGGGCAGGTGCCAAGGGGGGGCTCCTTCATCTCACCGCTGTCCCGCTGGAGGCTCACAGCCCAGCCTCAACACATGTTCTCTTCAGTAATCACTGTGACCTCCCGTTGGACCATCTCCGGCTGCGTCAGCTGGGCCACTCACGCTCCCTTGAACATAATCTAAATATTCCCACTCCTCTACCTTTTTATTCTTTTAAAAGAATAATTATAGTAGTTTTTATTGTAATATTCATATATGCTTATTATAGACCATTTAGATAATACTGGAAAACTAGAAGGCACAAAATAAATCATCCATGGATTCACTACGATGAAGCAATCACTCAATATTTATTAATTTTTTGACACACCACCTCTACCCTTTTCTGGAAAGCCTTCCCACTTCCACTCGGCCTCCATCTTGAGCCCTCCTCAAAGGAGCTCAGAAGAGACGCTGCCCCCATAAGGCCTCCTGCCTGTCCCAGCTGGTGTGGATGGGTCCCCCCGTGTGAACCTGCTTCCCTTCCGTGATGCTTCTCATACCCTGACCTCTGCTTGGGTTCGAGTGTGGATATGTCTGACCCTCTTGATTAGATTGTCAGCTCATGCTCCTTAAAGGGGGCTGTGTGGACATGTGCGAAATGTTTATGCTGGCTCCCGGCCCATCGTGGATGCTCTAGAAATAGAAGTTGCCTATGTTTGTTTCTCCTCTTTGAGAGATGGGGGTCCTTTTTTGGTATTTCTTTGAGGTGATCACAGTAGATGGCACCTAACAGGTAGTTAATAAATACACATAAATCAATAACTTAAAATTCAGAGTTCAGCCTGGACAGGATTTGGGAGCCTGAGCTGGTGGCCACATGCAGCATGTATGTGGGGACACCCACCAAGTCCAAGGGAAACGGGAACGGAATTAGTGGTAAGTCTCTCCCCCCTGCGTCTTTTTTTCCCCACACACAACATGTAAACCTGGTAGTAAGTGACCATCTCACAGAGTTCAGATTTTCTTGGAATTTCAGGTAGGGCCAGAAATAAGCACTTTGAGCCACAGAAAGGAGCATGACCGTTGCTGTACTCAGATCTTTTAAAGGTTCAGTAGCATCCTGCATTTTCAGTGTGGGACACTGGGGATTACCCCTTTGGTCTTTTTGGTTTTCAGAGCCCTCACCTGGAAAATAAGGGTTTGTACTGGAGGGCTGGTCCTGTCCCTCCCAGCCCTAACACCCTGTGGTTCTGTGATGTGCGGCACGACTTTTCACATGTGACAGCGATTTAATGGCTTCCAAAATACTTTGTGACTCTGCCTAACGTTTACCCAAGCATCATTATGGTCCCTCTTTAAGGATATGAATGAGGTGGACTTGGGCAGGATTTTAAATTTTTCTTTATCTGTTTCAACGGAAGAATCTCTGTTTCTTTGATGGAGGTCTTGTAGGGAAAATTACATGTCTTCATAGACTAGGATGGGACCTTTTGTAAGTTCTGCTTTAGTAACTAGTTTGATAATAAAGACACCTTCTATACTTTTTTCCAGAATAGAATATATTTGTATTGTTTTCCATTCAAGGGAGTCTAGTAACTGTTAAGTCAGTAGAACTTTACAATTTGGTAGCTTTATACACAAGAAGGTCAAATGGCTTAAAACTCAAGGCCTGTCTTAGTTTTTTTTGGTTTGAAAACCAAAATCACACATCAGCAAACCAGTCTTTCCTTTGGGACTTTTAAATCACTAAAGTATATACAAGTATCTTTCCTGCAGTTTCATTCACTTGTCCCTCACACTCCTAAGAGCTTGCATTCCATTATAAAAATGGAATTTCCTTGGGTAGTTTTAACTGTTGTTAACATTTTTCATATTAAATTATTTGCACACAAAGTTCTAGAATTCAACCTCTTTATCACTCACACAGCTGTGTTCTAGTACACTCTCTAACTGTAGCCTGATAAATGGTTCAGAGCAATTATTTTCATGTCCCAAAGTTTGCGTAAGTCAATTATGTTACATTTTGATAGAAGCAAGTTCCAGTGACAGCGGAGAAGTTGGCAAACTTGGTCTGTCGCCACCTCTTCGTGTTTTGGTTTTGATTTCTTCTTTTTCTTGCTGCTGCTTTCTCCTCCAAGCGCCAACTCCTTAGCTCATTGTGTCTCTACTGGAGAATTCTCTGATAGATGCTGACACACTCAGTGGCCTTCAGGGGACAGCAGGTGACCTGAGTGAGGGGCCCTGGGAAGGGGCCTCAGCCTTGGGGACTATATGAGGAGCAGAGCAGTGCGCTTGTCATGTAAAGGCATCAGACTTCAGAATTAAAAAAACATAGTGCCTAACAATTAAACAAATTTCCTGGTAGAATTCAACCCGCCACGTGCCAGCTTGTAACTGGTTTAGCTTGTTAAAGTGTTCTCCTTGTCATGAATATTAAGCTTAAATTTTGAAGAATGGAAAACTTGCAGAAGTTGAAAGAATGAATCTTTTATGTCAGTGCACGAGGAAGTATTTCTGAACAGGGTATGGGAGACCGGGGGGGGGGTAGAGGGGGGATATATGCCTATCATTTTATATTATTTGGCCTATTAGCTGTCACTAATAGCTGATATCTATACAGAGGAATAACTCCAACTAATTAACATGGCTTTCAGCGTGCTTGACAATCTGTCTCTTTAGATCCAGCGTTTGTGTTTGAAAAAGGAGAGAAAGCAAGCTTATATCTGCCTGCTACTTTCATTAAATAATTTGCCAGTATTATTTACCAAACAGGCCAAGTGTACAAAACCTCACTGAGGAATCCTGGTTGCAGAGGATGTCTGAAGGTAGATTTTGGCATCTCTCCCCCAGTCAGTCACCTCATTAAACGGGCAGTGATTTGCAGCCTGAACCCTTGGTCTTCTGTGTGGAGTTCAATCCCATAGCAACGATGATTGCTGAGCTCTGCGACCCAGTGTGGACCGTGGCCAGGCGGGCGCAGAGCTCAGCAAATGTGGGGCTAGGCTGAACTTGAGAGGATCAAGGTCATTACCAAAGTGGAGTCAGCCTTTGTTGTTGGTGAGAAATAAGGTGCATCTCAAAGCAGGGCGTATTCCACGCAGGAACACAGGGAGTGGTGTTTGTGACTCTGAGAATACCTCTCTAGTGCAAAGGTAGCCTCCGACTAAACTAGTTGAAATGCTGAATTACAGAGTTTTTAGGAAAGAAAAGTGTACTTCTCCTTTCAAATACCATTTTCAATAAGTTGCCAAGAAATCCACAGGGAAACATATGTCTCCAAGGTGCTCTTTTGCCACTCCTCTGTCATACATACCCGAACTTGCAGTTCACTCAGCAAATAAACATTCATTCATTCAGCAAACAGCCGTTGAGCATTCACCGTGTGCCAGGCATCTGACGAGGCTGTGAGGCCTCAGGGGTAAAGAGGACAGTCCCTGTGGCCTGGAGCTCGGGTTCCAGCAGGAGAGACAGGCTCACCTCCCAGCCGTTATTTCTGGGTGCCTGATGAGTGCCAGGCGTGGGGTGGTCTAGGTGCTTGGGACGCATCAGGGGAGAGGACAGACGAAGACCCTTGTGCCCTCCCCAGGTGGGTATTTGGTGCCCTACCTTGATTTTGCACTGGAGCCTGTGTGTGTGGTAGGCAGTGCCGGGGAAGCTTGGACCTGGTGGAACTGGCGGTCCACTAGCAGTGGCCTGGTGGAAGCATGGTGTGTTCATTCCTAGGGCTGCTGTAATAATGACCACATATCTATCTGGTGGCTTTAGACAACAGAAATTTATTTTCTCACAAGTTCTAGAGGCCAGAAGTCCACCAGCAGGGTGTCACCATTGCCATACGCTCTCCATAGGCAATAGGGGAGACCCCCATTCCCTGCCTCTTCCAGCCTCTGGTGCTGCTGGAGTTCCTTGGCTTGTGGCTGCATCACTCTCATCTCTGCTTCCATCTTCACATCAGCTTCTCCTCTGTGTGTCTGTTTCAAATCTTCCTCCATGTCCCTCCACGTCTTATAAGGATACATATAATGGCACTCATACCTAGATAACGCAGGACAAAATCCTCATCTCAGAATCCTTAACTTTACCACATCGTTTGCCACCTAAGGTGATATGCACGGGTTCTGGGGTTAGGGCGTGGACATATCTTTTTGTGGCCACTCCAAACCACTGCAAGTGTTTGGGCAGAGAGACCAGCCCCTACTGAGGCCCTGAATTGAGAAGGAGATGGGGTGGTATGTTTGGTGGACCAAAAGGTGACCGGAAAAGTTTGATCCTGCAGGTGAGGGAGCAAGTGGTAAGGGATGCAGTTGAAAAAGCAGAGATACAGTTTATCCTGAAGAATAAGCAGAGGATTCGAAAGATTTTAGGAAGAGTAGAAACAGGTTGAATTTGCGTTATAAGAAGATCGTTCTGGCAGCTCTTTGGAGAATACAGTGATGGTGGTGCGGGGTGGGAGCAACCTTAGGAAGGACGTCAGGAGGCCGCTGTCGCTGCCCCGGTGGAGGTCACGGTGCCTTAGCAAGGGCGTGGGCGTGGGCGTGAGCGTGAGCGTGGGCGGGGTGGGGGAGAGGATGGGTGTCGGAATGTTTGGGAGGCAGACTGGTCGGGAGAAGGAGGCTCCATGCGGGGTGGTCGGGGGTTAGGGTTAGAGGCGCCCAGGACGCCCAGGGGCGTGAGAGCAGCTGTGTGGGTGGCGGCCTGTGGCCGAGGAGCACGTTTTGGGGGATGATTCTGAGTCCAGCTTTGCATGTGGACGTGTGGCCGGGGCTCCTGAAGGGCGTCCGGGTGAGCGAGGGAAATAGAGGGGGGTGCTCAGAGTTGGATGTCATTGACCCCATAGAGATGGACAAGTTTGCCTAAGAGAAAGCGAGAAGAGGGGAGGGCGGCCTAGTGGAGTTGCAGGGGCAATCCCACCCAGCCCGCCTGCCCCCAGAGGAAGGGGAGCCAGCACGGGAGACACAGGCAGGAGGAAAACATGGCCAGGGCCAGGGGCAGGGACACCAGAAGAGCAGAGCAAGGAAGAGGGAGGGAGAGACGCCTGGGTTCAAGCTTCTCAGGTGCTGACCAGGAGCTCTCAGCGCTGCCTGTTCCGTTCCCACAGCAGGTGGGCGATGCTGGGCTGATGTTATGCTGTTTCTAAAAATGGGAAAACCACTCTTCCATGACCTGGCTCAAGGGGTGGCCTTATTTTTTTTTTTTTTATTGAAATATGGTTGATTTACAATGTTTCAGGTGTACAGCAAAGTGATTCAGTTTTATACACACACACACACACACACACACACACACCACACACATGTTCTTTTTAAGATTATCTTCCATTTTAGACTATCGCAAGATATTGAATATAGTTCCCTGTGCTATACAGTAGGCGGGGGACCTTATTTATTGTTCGGTGGCAAAGCCGTGTCTTCTAGTTCTCAGTGCAGTGTTTTTTTCCCACTGCACCAAGCTGCCTCTTAAGAAAACAGCTGATCTTTTTCTTACATTTTGTATCTATGTCATAGGAGATGATGGATGTTCACTCCACTTACTGTGATTCATTATGCTGTACGTCTTTTTTATCTTTTTTGTTTGTTTGTTTGCTGCACCGTGCGGCTTGCAGGATCTTAGTTCCCCGACCAGGGATCGAACCTGGGACTGAGGAATTCCCACTGTTTTACTGAGATATAATTGATGCACCACTGTATAAGTTTAAGATGTACAGCATAGGGAATTTCCTGGTGATCCAGTGGTTAGGGCTCCACGCTTTCACTTCTGAGGGCCGGTTCAGTCCCTGGTCAGGGAATTAAAAATCCTACAAGCCGTGTGGCACGGCCAAAAAAAAAAAAAAAAAAGAAGAAGAACCTGGAAGAAAAAAAAGATACAGAAAATATAGCTTATTAATCAAATAAAAAGACATTAATAAGTGAGTTTTACCTGACTGGTTTGGAAGACCACCTTATTGTCCTGCTTGTGTTTATGAAAAAAATAGTATTCATTTTACATCCATTAAAAAACACACACACACAGCTGAAGATCCTGAGTCAGCGTTACTACAGGCTAAACTGACAAATTTATGCCCTCATTGAGTGAGACAAATTTATGCCCTTATTGAGTGAGGTGAACTTAAGGTACAAGAAAATACTCTGCCATTGCAGTCCGGTCTCCCTGGATTGTCTACTCTTTGAGTAAAACCTTTTTGTTATTTATTTTATGATCCTTCTAGATCTCCAGCAGTCCTTACATCTGTGATACAGGAGGACCCTGGAGGCACCAGCTCTTTAGCTGCGCATTGATTCCCGTTTGAGGGTTTAAGTGATGTTATAGCGCCACCTAGGGGCTGAACGGTTGAATTTCAGTCAAGTGTTAAAAAGGCAGAGGGGTGCTGCCGAAAGCTTCTTTGTTGATTTTAATAATAAAAGGCCATGAGTATATGTTTAGAATTTATACTGTGTAAGGCAGTAGCCAAGGTGCTGAGGTGGTAATAAAAATTTACACGGATTCCTGGCCTCAAAAATCTTACTGGACGACATCACCCCAAGCAGATATTAAAGTAACATGCACGAAACAATAATGGAAAAGAGATGCTGAGCCTCTTTAGGTATTATGTTAATTGTTTGAGGGTGGACATGAGAGTTTGTACCAGAGTGAGATTAATAAGGACTAGGGTGAAAAGGGAAGCATGTATGACTCTGCTTCCCCAGGTGGTAGCCAAGTGGCCTTGGGTCACTTGCTTCATCTCTCTGAGGCTCAACTTCCTCACTTCAGAATGAATAAGTAGATACAGGATGACTTTTTTGCTTTAAGGATGTAAGGATTCCATGAGAAGAATGCACAGTGCTGTGTCAGTGCCCAGAATGGAGTAAGTGCCCAGTGAAGGGTACACTAACATCGTCATCATCATTTTCATCATTGCTGTCATCATAGTTTTGGTTGGAGGAAGGTTGAATTTGAGCTACAGATGGACAAAGGCTGCTATTGCCTCAGGCAAACAGAAGACGCAAGTGTAATTGGAGCAGAGGGTGTAGGTGTGGACACACAGGGACTAGGGTTGGCTGGGGTGGAGGAAGGTAGACTGTGCTCATTGCAGGTGTTGATGGAAGCAATAACACAGCAAAGGGAAGACTGAAGGTCAGTTGACAGTTACATGTGGAAATGGGGAGGAGACTGGAGTTAGAGAAGCTGGGGAGGCTGGTGCTTGTGTCCCCCACCTGAGATGACCAGACCACAACCCAGGGTCTCCACGGTGGGATGAAAGAAAGACAGACACACCTGAGACTTAATTCAAAGAAAGATGTGATAGGCTTGGTCTTGGGACGGAATGGATAAGGAGGGAAAGGGGGATCACCAAAGCTGACAGCTGCGTGGGGAGTTTAAATGATGGAAGGAACCAAGTTGCCATCTGCTGAGTCAGGGGAAAAAAAGGCAGGGAAACTAGTCTGGGATGAGCTCACCTCTGATATGATGAGTGTAAATTTACAGGAAAGAAGATTCAAGGAAGTTTCTAGAAAACAGAGATAGAGGATGGGACTAGAAAGTTAGATTTGAGAACCACAAAAATGGAGGTCTTTAACTCATTTGATGAATACTATTGTTTCCCCCCCAAAAAAAACTTCATAAGAGAAAATAAAATACATCAAGATAAAATTTTTTAAATGTTTACAAATAAGATAAGGCTGGAAGCAGTTGAAATGTCATGGTAGGCAGAGCGTGAGTGTGGTTTAGTGCAGGGACCCTCCATGGTGCCAGGATGACGCCGTGGAAGGAGGTGAGGTTTGGAGAGAAACTGACTGATCCAGGTGTGAACCCAAGCTCACTAGACACCTCAGTTTGAGTAAGCTATACCCCCCTAGGCTTTCCTCATTTCTACAGGGATAAAAATCTCAGTGTTGCTGGTTGGTTTAAGTGAGGAAAGGGAGGCGCATAACCAAGCTTAATAAAGAAATACCTTCCCCTTCCTGCGATACTTTTGATGATCAATGTCATGATCTTATTGACCAAGGTTAGTTTGGAAATTTATGTGTAACTAGTATAATAAAAGCATCTTTCTTACTCATTTGTTTGTTCGTCCATTCATTCATTCATTTATACTTCCTTGCACTGATTCTCTGGTTAAAAAAGAGCAAGAAGTAGCACAAAAAGTGTGTTTGTACATACATTTGTCATTGTATATCTGTAGCTATTTCTCTCAATCCTCATACTGCTAAAATGACAAAGGATTTCTTAGATTTTTGTCATTCCCCATAGGGTTTGGGCCCTGGAGGCAAGCAGATCCGTGGCAGCCCAAAAGACTGTTGTGGAGATTTGCGTTTTAAAAATATACATATCCTCTTATCTGTTGGTCTCGTCTACCAAGTGTTGTGAAATAAAAATAGTTTGATCTTAGCCCAGCTCCAGAAACGTGCCCGACACAGACGATTAACAAGGCAGAATCCTAAAGGAATGTTCCGGCTTCAGAGAGCCAGGTGTAGGATTCTATGTCCACTCCGATTGCCTCCATCCTTTATTTGTACAGCTGGCCCGAGAGCCCAGTGCGCCTGCAGCCACAGTGGGGAGGCGTGTATAACAGGTCTGATGACACGGTGTCAGCCTGGCCTTTGGGTAGAAGATGATGGCCTGGTGGCTTCCCATGGCATGCCAGAGCTTCCTCAGCTGTCAAGCCGATTGGCATTTCTGGATTTAGTGAATCCGTTTTCTGACTTCATTGTCTCTCACAGAAAGTCGGAAACCACAGAGGCAATTCCATGCAAAAAAAAAAAAAAGAAATTCAGAGATCCCGCATCTGGAAGCCAGCCATTCCCCTGGGCATTTTTTCTTTTTGCTACAGTGTCTTCAGTGCGGTGGTCCATTGCCTATCGTGGGTGGAGGGTGCATGGGTAGGAGTGGACTATTTCTTTAAAATTTTTTATTTTAAAGGTGCAAAATTCCTGTGATTATTTAATGATTCTGTAGTTATAGAAATGTCTTTTCTGGGCTTGTTATTTATGTATGCCCCTTCATCCCGAAGTTAATTCTGGTGTAGTCTGATAAATTAGTAAGCTCAACTATTTACTTTTAAACATCGTCTTTTTTTCTTTTACTGACTCCTTCTTTTACATGAAATAACTTAACGAAAGTGGAATTGTTCTCTCCATCACTGTGGATAAATTATTTACTCAAATTGGGTGAACTAACAATGATATTTCAAAGATTCGTGTTTGGGAAGTTTCTGTGAACAGCTTTCTGACAGATTTAATACTGTTTTACAAGGTTTAGAGTATTTTTTACATTTATCCTGTAATAAAATACCTATTAAGAGGAAAAAACAGCACTGCATAGAAAACAAACCACAGTCTGCCCCGTATAAAAGTAGGCATTTAGTGCTTTCTGTTAGTTTTTTCACTTTTCAAGGTAGGGGTTGTGTTTGCCATTTAGCATGGTTGAAAAGAAGATGGAGGACACCTGTGTCATATCTCAACAACAATAGACACCAGACATTACTGTGTTCAAGGCCACTTGCTCTGCTCGCCCCAGCGTGGAATCATCTCAGATCTGCATAGCTATTCTCAGCTAGACTTCCAGGGATGTCAGTTTAGAGACAGGAGAAAGCAGATCCTTTTCCTCCTTTACAGTCTTCCTTTGTGTTGGGTGGGTGGATCTGACATTATTTTATTTTTATTATTTTATTAAGTATTTATTAATTATTTTATTAAGATTTTAATTATTTTTATTAATTATTGTTTATAATTCTATTTTTAATTATTTTTAAGATTAATTATTTTATTAAGATTTTATTAACATTATTTTATTAAGTATTTATTGTTCTCTGCCTGTCTTAACATCGTGGCCTTGGGCACCTAGACTCTGTCTTCCAGGAGCTCACGGTCCGGTGGATGTAGGTCTGGGAACTTATAGACAAAGAGGTGATCACAGGAGCCAGTGAGAAGTGTTATTATAGAGGTGGCTTGGAGAGGCATTTAATTCTGAAGGGTTTGGGGCCAGGGCAGGAGATCACTGGAGTCTTTCGGGGGGGGTGGGGGGGGAGTCGGGGATTGAGAGATGACATGGAGGGCATGGGAGGGACACTTCAGGGACAAGACACCGAAGTCTGTGAAAGAACAGAGCTTGTTGAGAAATGGCAGGGATGTCAGTGTGACCCATCAGGGCTGGGGGAGGAAGGGGAAGGGGGGGAGGAAGAATTTAATAATGCAAATTCCCATCCCTCGTTGTATTTCTGTTCGTGAGTGTTTTAGATGGCACTTTCTCAAACCAGGACACATTTCTATGTTGAATGGAGTTTTATCATTCTTGCCCCGGTGCTGAATATTTCCACTCCTTTTTGTTTTCTCCCCAAAGTTCCATTAGCTCCCTGGATCCGGCATCACGTGTCTAAAATGAAATACATTAAAGAGAATTATAGCCAGTGAATTGGCTGTCCTCTCTGTTACCCTTTATGTTCAAACATGCATTTTGTTGTTTTTAAATAATACGTTATTGTGAAGTACAGCATTCACAAAAGATAATTTAGGAGTCTCTGTGAATTATATGTAAGACACAAAGATAATTTCCAAACTTAATGAAAAAGCAGTTATTTCCTGAGCCTTTAATTTAGGAAAAATGGGAGCTTTTCACTTATGGTAATTAATCTAAACCAAGTAAGATTAAAACTGGTAGAAAAGGTCAGCTGAATTCATTATTTATTCTTACTTCTAGATTGTAGTTTAAAAATTGTATAATACCTAGAGAAAAGTAATATGCCCTCAAAGTGCCCCCAGATGGTTTGTGCCCATAGAATTGACTTTATATATTATTGTTGTCTTTTCTGTAACACATATTTATACACTTAAGCTTCCTTGAAAATGCTGAGCTTTTAGTATTTTTATGGATACTCAAGAAATAGTAGCTATTATAATGATGATGAAAAAGCATGAAGAGAAGGGAAAGTACAAACAAAGTATGATTTTGATTTATAAAATTTAGGCAGATGGTAAAGTTTGTCAGTAATGTTAGTAAGGTTAATGACTTAATGATGAAAGAAATCGTAATTAATCTTTATTATAAAAGTCACATTTGCTGTTGGTAAGATGCTCACAAAACAGACTTTATCATTGCCCTGCTTTGTATTTCTCACTCTTGAGATGTGGTAATGTGCCGTTTCTTGTATATCCGTCTAGAAATGTTCATTTACAAACATATATGTTAAGAAAATGTATGTCCATTTGTTTCTCTACCGGTGGGATCATATGATGCACGGCTTTTTTTTTCCCACTTAACAATGAACTATTTATAATAACAATCATGTATGATAACAATAGCTAGCATTACTGTGCAGGTACTATGCTACACACCTTACATGCATTGTTCTTTTTATGTCCACAAGCCACTGACAGATAAAGAAGCTGAGGAACAGAGGGGTTAAGAAACGTGCCCAAGGTCCCACAGCTAGTAAGTGTGGGCCTGGGCTTCACACACAGGCGCTGACTGCAGAGCCTGGAGCTCAGTCGCTCTGTTTCTTCTTCATGAGCATCACAAGGCTGTTCTATATCCATCCAGAGAGACCTACTTCATCCTTCAGTGTCTGGGCCCTGTGCATTTCCCTGAGGCCTATTACTTCAGTGCTCCTTTTTTGGGGGGGGAGTTAAGGGGGGGTCTCCAGCTGCCAGTCTCTTCATCTCTTTGTCTGTGGGCTTTCTCAAAGCCCCAGGAGCAGATACTTCCCACCCACCATCAGTGGCCCTCCACCAGTGAGGTAAACACCCTAACTCCCTTACCCCGGGCTGGATAACTCTGAGGTGTGTATTCTACCTTGACACCCAGAGTTTCCACTCTGGGTTAAGCTCCAGTAACCCACGGTGGTAACTGGCTTGATAGCACAGCCTTATGGGCTGCCTTTCCTTCTCTGTGTCACATCCCTGCTCCTTCATCCCATCTCCTTCTTACCATGTCTCCTTTATTCTCAATTAAACCGTTTGCATTGATGCCGTGTCCTAATTTGCTTCTGGGGCACCCAGACTAAGACAGCCTGTGCGGTATTTCATTGTATGAAGATACCATAATTTATTCAATCAGTTTCATTTGGGATTTTTATGGGATTTCCAGTTTTTCTTGATATTACCAAAGATGATGTGGTGAATATTCTTGCATTATTGTCCTTAGACCAGGACAAGCAGGGCTTCTGACCCCAGGCCCCGCCTCAGGCAGGGCCGCACTGGGGACCAGGACCGATGGGTCCCAGCATCTGTTTCTTCCCATTAAGGTTGTTAAAACTCAAGACAGTTTAGGTGATACAAACAAATTTTATTTAACACCTCATGAAGTGGGCCGCCTCTGTTCCCGAGGATCTGGAGAACTGCAAAATGGGGAGAAATCAAGAAGCCTTTATAGGATAAAGAATAAGGAACAAGGAAGAGAAAAATAGAAACGAATAAGGAACAAGGAAGTACGCGTAGAGCCCAAAGTTGGCTTGGCGTCTGGCAATTAGCTGCCTGGATGGATTCCATTTCTGTTTATAAGGAGCATTTACAGGGGCACAGAAGTTACATAAATTTGCTGAAGTGGCACCCAGGCAGCAGCGGCGCCATCTTGGGCTTAAAAGTAGTTTCAACAGGATGCTCTCTGACCCTTTATCCAGTGGGAGTTGACCGCATGAGGAGCTCTGGGGTTCATGCTCTTGGGCTGGGCTGGGGCCCCATGGCCGGGCCCTGGTATCCAGAGGGTGGCCACCTAATAGGACAGCCTCCCTTGCCCGCTTGTGGGATTTTGTTATTCGTTCATGGAATTCCTGAGATTGGGTCACCAGAATGACACTGATACACTGATTTCAGGTGACTCAAATTTTTATGTAGGTGGGACTCTCCAAAACGTATTTTTCCCTGGGCCCCATACACCCGAAGGATAGCCCTACATTCTTATACAGAGTCCCGTGCACGGTTAGAGTTGAGCACTAAGGTTGAAATTGCCCAGAGGTTTAAAAGTTCTAAGCAGATATCTCCTGAAATCCACTCAGCTTTTCTCTCCACATATCAAGACTTACTTGCGCTTTGAATGCAGTTATCCGTGTTGTTTAGGTCGGGAAAGGGGATATTAAATGATTTTTTCTTAAATCTTTGGAAAATTTTTAAAAAGCATAAAATAATTGCAGGTGACAGCCTGACTTCAGATGAATACAGAGTGTTTTCAAACTGTAGTGAAATAAAGCATGGATTTTGACACGTGTTAGACAACACAGCTGGACGCATTAGCCACCACAGGGCGTGGTGTCATGTGACCAGATCACCCTGCATCGGCGAAAGCCTTGTTATAAACGTCTCATTATAAAGCTTCTCTTTACCTAATCTAAGAGTATTATCTTAAGAATGCAAAGTTATTTAAAAAAACATATGAATCTAAGATACTTTCTGCTCACATCAAATTATAGACAGAGATTGAATGCTGAGGCTAGAAGTATCATTTAGAAACCCTGATTTTAGATAGACAGAGATTGAATGCTGAGGCTAGAAGTATCATTTAGAAACCCTGATTTTAGATAGAGATTGAATGCTGAGGCTAGAAGTATCATTTAGAAACCCTGATTTTAGATTCTTAAATTCATTTGAAGAGCCTCATTGTTCCCATGAGTTGATTATTTCATAAAAAGTAAACAAGTTTGAATGTGTAAAATCAATCTGTATGTCATAAAGATTACATTTGATAGAATAGCTTTTTGCAGCATTCAAAAATCACTTTCCTGATCATACAGGGCCCTCGTAGAGTGTGTCTGGAGCGGATGGGTGGTCAGGCTGGACCACTAAGCCTGTGAGCATAGTCACTGCCACGTCTATCCCTCATTCATTCATTCATTCCTGAGCCAAAGGCCACGGTAGATGGTAGATGGAAGACTTAACTGGTGAGCAGATATCCCTGCCCTTATGGTGCTAGTGTCTAGTCAGAGAGCAGACAACAAACTAATGGGCAAATACATAATTTAAAAAATGTGAAATGCTAAGATGCTAAGAAGGAAGTGGACAGGATACCCTGAGGGAGACTAATGGGGGTGAGGTTGAATTGGAGATCCTACTTCACTGGTGGCAGTTTAGGAGAGATCCACATTATGTGCAGATCTAGAGAGAATGCTCGCACCGAGGCCCGAAGACAGAAAAGAGCAGCGTGGCTGGGACTTAGTGAGTGTGGAGCGGGCACAGCATGGGGTGCAAGGGAATCTGGGGCCACACCCTGTAAGGCCTGGAAGGGAGGAGCACGAGGTTTATTCTACATGTAGTGGGAAGACAAGGAAAGTTTAAAAAGCAGGGCCATGCCATGATCTGATTTTTGTTTTTTTAATAAATTTATTTATTTATAGCTGCATTGGGTCTTAGCTGCTGCACACGGGCTTTCTCTAGTTGCGTTGCTGTGCGTGGGCTTCTTGTTGCGGTGGCCTCTCCTGTTGTAGAGCACCAGCTCCAGGCGTGCGGGCTCAGTAGTTGTGGCTCCCGGGCCCAGTTGCTCCACGGCATGTGGGATCTTCCCAGACCGGGGCACGAACCTGTGTCCCCTGCATTGGCAGGCAGACTCTTAACCACTGTGCCACCAGGGAAGTCCCTCTGATTTCTGTTTTAATGTCACTTGAACAGAGGCAGGGAGGAGGGTTAGAGGAAGCTGGAAAGCCATCTGGGAGCCTGGAACACCGGTCTCACTGATGCTGACCTGTAGGGTCACAGCAAGGCAGACAGTGGGGTGGGTGAGTTTCAGACCCATTTCGGGAGTGAAATGCTAGGAATCGATCATGGGTTAAATGTAGGTGTGGTAGAAAGAGGAATATCCAGGATGAATCCCAGGATTCTGGGGCTGGATTCTGGGTAGATAGAGAATCAAATTTGGGGGTAAAATCAAAAGTTCCATTTTGGATTTTTTTAAGCTGAGGGTACCATCGTATTCAAGGAGATGTCAAAGAGGCAGCTAGATACGATCATCCGGAAGTTAGAGAAACTGATGCTGAGACATACCAACCTTCCTACTCCTAGAAAGAGCCGTGGGACTCCCTGTCGTAACTGAACATTCATTCACTGCAACAGTGCATCTAAATGCAACGGAGAACAGGCTTAAAGGGAGCAAGGAGTTCCTCATCTTTGTCCCAGAGATGTTCCCACTGTGGGTTTAGGGGGAGAACTGAGTTCCTGAAACTTCTTTGCCTAAAATAAAAGGTGATGTTTTCATTCATGGAAAGAAAGTTGGATTGCGTAAAAATATTGTGACATGGAGAGCCTGATTCCAAATTCTGGATAAGAAATTAGATAAAAGCAGCTAAAAAAGAAATGTTTCCCCCTAAAAGGGCAGACAAATTATGAGCCATTTGAAGTAAATAAAATATCTGGCACTTTTTCCTCACTCTTACCTTGTGTCACTTACATAATGTTAATGAGACCTTGATTTTTAAAGATTCCTTACTGCACTAAACAGCTCAAGATTTCTAAATTTCAACGACAGAATGAAAATAGTAAGAGAGCTACAGTCAGTTTATAGATGTGTGTGTACATGCAGCAGTTCACATTTATCGTACAGCTTTGATTCAGATTGAAAAAGGCAACATTTTCTTTTTTTATAATTAATTGATCGTTCGTGCTTCTATTATTAGAGTTTGCTCCATCTTTAATTTTCCGGTCTTCTGTAAACCCAAGTCACCATATTTTTTTGTTAGAAAACATTACGTAAGAGTCATCCATCCCCCTGCCTTTTTAATCTTGCTTCTCAGGGTCCACCAGGACCACCAGGGCCACAGGGTCCTATTGGACCCCTGGGGCCACCAGGACCCATTGGAATTCCAGGAGAGAAAGGGATGAGAGGTGACAGTGGCCTTCCTGGAGCAGCAGGTGACAAGGGTGATAAGGTAAGCCTCTTCTTAAGTGAAAGATTCATATTAAACCCTCACCAGAATTGCTATGCCAGATTTTTTAATAATCACGAGTAGTACCTATCTGAACCTTAGAAAAATCAAATCTAAACTCCTCTTCGATATTCAGTCCTCATTCCTAACCCCTTTCCAGAGGAGCATGCCTTTCTTTACCTTTTCTAGGCACTTAAATACATGAGTTTACCCAGTAAGGAGTGGTTTTCTTTATGGCTTTTTAAAACAACCTAACTGATACTATATGTATCATGCAGAGCCTTTTTTTTTACTCAACCATATGGCTTGGAGATCATTTCATATCAATTTATGTAGATTGAATTTACTCCTTTACTCTATGATATGCCATAATACGGATAAAACTATAGTTTATTTCCTGTTGATGAGAATTTGAGATCCTAGTCCAAGTTCGTGTAGTGCAAGTGTGCAAAAACAGTCCTGTAAATTACCTGTGTTTACATTTAAGAGTTTGTTTCTCTAGGATAAATAGAGTCTGAGAAGTTGAATTTCCAGTTATAGGGTATTGAATGTATTCTTTGAACTAATATTGCCATGTTGGCTTTCTAAGTACAAAAAGAAAAGCACAAATGGTTGATTTCCAAAATGTTGGCATTTGAGCTCCTTAATGTAAAAATAGATGACAATGACTGATAAGGTTTTTTTTAACAAGTTATTAATTATTAATGTTTTTAAGTAAATTAACCTGTTAATCTAATAATTTAGTAGCTTTTCTATCTTCATTTTATTTTCTGGGATTTTAGGGTCCAACCGGTGCTCCTGGATTCCCGGGTTTGGATGGGATACCTGTAAGTATCCTTAAATTTTCTCCATTTTTTTTAAAGAAGGGAGAGACACTCATCAAAGTGCTTAAAATCACGTTTGTATATATATAAAATATATTTATATGTTATAATATATAATGTATATGGCAAACTCTTCTTTATTTTCTTATTTTAGTAAATGGAAGGGTGCTTGCATTTCAATTTTGTGTAATAACTCTGACACCAAAACATTTTTCTTGAAGAACAAGGTTTTCAAAAAGATTGGAGAAAAGCATTCCAAGATATGAGCTCGTATACTTGTCAGGTCAAGTACAATGTTCTGGAAATAAATTTATACTCATTACAAAAGTTTTTATTTGCTGGCGAGTCCTAATGGTGGGAGTGGGCTTAAACCTCTCATTGCTGATACGAAAACCAGAGGAAAGAAGGAAAAGGTATTTGGCAGGGTTTATAATTCATTAGAGTCTTTCTAAGGATTTCAAGGAAGATTTCCTCCCTGATCTCTGAAAATACTCCAGACTAAATTAATTTAAATTGGGGTGTATGAAAATAGATTTATTTATTTTTACTATGCTACATAGTTCTTGTGGGTGGGGAAGGAGGTTTCACAAAACTGATCGACATGTGAGTCACAATTGCCATAATTTGGGGACCCATATCGCAGAACCTTTTTGTGATGGTATTCTTGCAAAAATGCTTCACCTATCATTTTGTTTCTTGTAGGGGCACCCAGGGCCTCCTGGATCCAGAGGCAAATCTGGCATAGATGGCTACAACGGCTCAAGAGGTGCCCCAGGCTTTCCAGGAGAAAGAGGAGCTCCTGGCCCACAAGGCTCCCCAGTAAGACAGCCACAGTTCAGCCTAGTGGGAATCTTAAGTGAAAAGGCCCTCCAGCGGGAGCAGGCTGGATGTGTTCGAGAAACAGAGTTATTACAAGTGTACTGGGAGCCTGGTGAACAAATGCGGGCGACTGGAGGATGAGGACAGAGAGTTGGGCAGGACTTAGAAGACACGGGGCCTTGTAGACTATGGAAGGAAGCTGGGTTTTCTTTTCCATGCCATGGGAATGCACTGGATGGTTTTAAGGAAGGAAGAAATATGACCTGACTGATGTTCTATCATGATGCTCCTGGCTGCCATACAGAGAATGGATGATAGGGGAAGGGAGGCCACTTAGCAAAGCTTAGGTTGTTTATCATTCAGGGTTCATTGCAGATACATAAACCCCTCTAGGTATTTCAAGCCGAGAGGAATTTTTTTTTTTTTTTTTTTTTTTTTTTCGGTACGGGGTCCTCGCACTGTTGTGGCCTCTCCCGTTGCGGAGCACAGGCTCTGGACGCGCAGGCTCAGTGGCCGTGGCTCACGGACCCAGCCGCTCTGCGGCATGTGGGATCTTCCCGGACCGGGGCACGAACCCGCGTCCCCTGCATCGGCAGGTGGACTCCCAACCACTGCGCCACCAGGGAAGCCCAAGAGGAATTTAATACCAGGAATTTGGCACTGATTATTATGGTTGGAGGATTGAAACTCCAGGGTCACTATGGGACTACTGATTTCAAGGGCTCACACTTAGCTGAGATTCAGAAGTCAGAAGCTTCTCTTGCACCTCAACCACTGGCCGCACTTCTGAATGTCGAGACACCAGCAAACACTCAAGTTTCTAACTTCCTGCTTGGCAGCATCAGCAGTACCCGAAGAGGATGCCTTCCTCAGTTCTGCCTCCCAAATCTCATAAGTACATCTCCCAGGTGGAACCTACTTCACACCCAGCTGCAAAGCAGTCTGGGAAATGTAGTTTTTAGCTTTCTAGCTCCTGTAATGCAAAAAGATAAATGGAAGAGATTTGGAATGGAGGTCCAGAAACAGCTGACAATATCCAACACTTAACTTTACAGCTCTTAGTTTTTTATTTTTCCTTCAAAAATTTGGACTTTTATTTAAACATAACTTCAGCAAGAACTGCCCTTTCCTCTACCACTTGTATCTCCTTTCTCTCTCTTTCTTTTCCTTTTTTTCTCACTTAAATAAAGACTAGAGATAATTTACCCTTTCAAAGCTGATTTTCTGTGACTGTTTTTCAGCCTTTCCATTTCTTTAATTAAATATCATTTCCTGAGATTCCTTCTAAAAGGTTTTCTCATCACCACCACAATCATCTTGCTTTCTTCTGTGAGTTTTCCTTTTGTTCCAGATCGTAGTAGAAATGATCGATCTGAACACAAAACTCAAAAAAGAATTTTTCCATATTCACATTTTTCTTGTGGTACCAAGTAACAACCAACTCCCATTGTTAAGCTTCTCAACCACTCTTTATTTTCAGACTCAGCCCCCTTGAAGGCTCAGGGGTGCAGTCTGGTGAATGCACATCTCTTAAGATCTTCAAATTGGTTCATGCCTCATTCTACTGAGCGTCCATGAACATTCAGGAGAGGAGGGTTCTCGATTTTAGCTTGAACACAGCATGTAGTACTGACCACAGTACTGAAGTTTGTCATAATGATCTCTTTGCAAAGCAATTTTCTTTCCCTTGACCTGTTTCTTATATGGGCAGAGCTCACTTTGCACACAGTGTGAGATGTTAAGAATGGCATGCAATCTGAAGGCGCACAAAGCAGCCTTTACATCCAATGGGAAAATTACTATCGTTCCATGACCTTTAAGATATTTTGTTAAAACATCATAAATATATAGAGAAAAAATTTTAAGCTAATATTTATTTAGTACGTTGTAATCTAAAGCATTAGGAACATTGAAAATTAAAGGGTTTTCTTTCTTTGTAAAAACTTATCAAGGCAGTTTGAACTGTGCTTGCTGTCATCTGGTCCCATAACTTAGGACATGAAGTGAATGTGTTTTCTATGCTTTGGTGAATGTCATACTCTTCTCTAAGCTTGGACCAGCTTCCAGTGTGGTGAGATATCGCTGAGAGTTTCTTTAACGTGAAGTTCTTCTGCCTGTGTCACTCCCTCTGGCACATCTTCATCCTTTTGGTCACAACCACTTCCCTCTTTTATGTTGATAAGTTTGCCTTCCTAAGTCCCTCTGGCTTGAATGAGAACAGTGACAACATTCCCACAATATCTGTTCCTTCCCTAATTCCACTTACATTCTATTTGAATTTCACCTCCACTATTAGCAGTTTTCATTTCCTCACTTCATTTTCATCTTTCTTGGCAATCCTCTCTTTCAATGATTTGTTTTTATGAAATGTCCTTTGGGTTTATCACTGGGAGACAAGGGGCAACACAGCTACATACTTCGTTGTCTGTGTGTGAACTAACAGATGTTAGTGACCAGTCGCTGATAGACTTTGAAAGGAGTGATATGATCAGTTGGTGATCATGATTCACATGTTACTTGTGTAGTGATCTGTGGACCAATGAGCCAGCAGTGATGTTTGTGCCTTATGCAGTGACCCAGTTAATTAATACACAGTGGTAACTGAAATTTGAACCAGTTGGTGGGAGGACTGGTGTGATGTAACTTATATGTGGAACTGAAACTCACACGTATTGGGACTGTGCGAAGCAACAGTTGCTTGTGTAGGCAAATCTGATTTCTCAAGGAAAGCGTTGGTGTAATTTACCACAAAACTGTTTAGTATCTCCCACTGGAAGCAAAGTCAAGCACTCTCCTAAGAGGGATTAGCTTTGAAATCTGCATGTCCTTCACAGGAGCTTGATACATGAAGATGGTAGAATTTTCATATGGTAACCAAGTTAAGATGTATTAAGATATTAAGTAGGATATTAAGATAGTAAGTAGGAAAACTTTGGGGAGAAAGTACACTGAGGTATTTCATTCACTTTAAAAAATTACTCTAAGTAAACAAACTTGCAGCTATGTATAAAAACCTTCTAAAAGGAACGTTATGTTTTTTTAAAAGTTAATCTTACAGCGGATAACTAGGCTCTGTTTTGAATACAAATACTTAAATGGATAAAATAATTTTTTTGCTATCTCTAGGGCATAAATTATTAACTGACAAGTGCAGAATTGTTTACTTAGTATAATACAAGTATTATGTGCATTATATTGTGAAGAAGAGTGCAATTTTCCTGCTGAATAATTAGTAAACAGCTATAAATGTATTAGTATTATATATAACCTATATAAATATATTACATATTTATAATATATATAAATATTTGTAATATATTTATAAATATATTAGTAGATATTCTGTCTTAGGAGATTCCTCAGTAGATCTTAACCAAATATTAAATAAGTATATATGACAACCTTAGGATGATAATAAAAATGAGAATAAAGAAATCTCCACTAGTGAAATATGATTATAATGGTAATTTTATTGGTGAGTAATATTTCATTTGCAAAAGAAAATACAGAAATAGTAATATGCTCTTTTCCTCTCTTAAAGTGAATATTTTATTTTCAGGGCCTTCTTGGGAGAAAAGGAGAAAAAGGAAATTCAGTGTTCATTTTAGGTGTCATTAAAGGTATTCAGGTAAGCTTTACAATCAGGGTGGGTTTAAAACAACTTTTTTCTGTATAAGTAAACCCATGAAGAAAACACATGGACTGAGATTTCCTTTAAAATGTCTCTGAGGATACTGGTTTTGATCATTACCCTGACCCTCTGGGATGACCCATACTTCTTGTGTGAAGGCACTTGGCTTTAGCTTCTCTGGCTGCAGAATTCCCCTCCCTCCCTACGATTCTCGCAGAGTTGCAATGAATACATTTATTTCAGGGTTTCTCAGCCTCAGCACTGTTGACATTTTGGGCCAGTTAATCATTTGTCGTGGAGGCTGACCTGTGTATGGTAGGAGGTTGAACATTTTCCCTGGCGTCTACCCATTAGATGCCAGTAACACCCCCCGACCCCCCCCCCCACACCCAAACAATATCTCCAGACATTACCAAATGTCTCCTGGGGGAAAAATCACTTCCAGCTGAGACGCATTAATTACTTTGTAGTTAAAATATTGTGATATTAATACTTACCATTCATGATGATAGAAGTCACCACTATTGAACTTGAAAATTGTAGAAACCTGATAGCACTATCCTTAGCAAATGAAATGCTTTTGTGTTTTTCACAGAGAATGATGTACAAATATTCAGAAATAAACTCTTGAATGACCACCGCATCTCTCTAATCTGAGTAGCCGTGGATGAGCAGAAGGAGATCACTAGATACGATAGACTCAAGAGGAGAGATACAGTACATTTTCAAGACATGGTCATTTCTCTTAAGGAAAGATATTCTACAATAATTAGATAAAAGTAGTCCTAGATTGCCTCTATCAGATTCCAAGTTCTGTGCCACCTGGAGTGGCCACACCTGAGTGGTGATCCCTTAAGCGGGCTTACAATATGTGTTTATAGCCTCTGTGCCTATTCTTACTTGTTAGACAGCAAGCACTATGCTTCTATTTATAGCTTAAATGATACATTCATAAACTTAGCATCAAAAACAGGGTCATTCTAGGAACCAGTATGATGTGTTGGAAGGAGTGAACTGACCCTTACCTACTACTGTGACTTTAAGCGACCCCCTCAACCTCTCTGAGCCTCATTTTCCTTATTATTTTTTTTTTTTTTGCGGTACGCGGGCCTCTCACTGTTGTGGCCTCTCCCGTTGCGGAGCACAGACTCCGGACCGCAGGCTCAGCAGCCATGGCTCACAGGCCCAGCCGCTCCGCGGCATGTGGAATCTTCCCGGACCGGGGCACGAACCCGTGTCCCCTGCATCGGCAGGCAGACTCTCAACCACTGCGCCACCAGGGAAGCCCCTCATTTTCCTTAGTTGTGAAAGGAAATTAATATCTACCCTGCCTTCCTCTCAGTGCTGATGGTCTGTTATAATAGTTTATACTGCCATGTATTGTAAAGTATAATGTACAGTACAATATTAGTTATGGTGAGTATTTTTTGGTAATTGTGCAAGAAAGAACAAGCGAGACAGAAAGGGAGATGAATATAGAGAATTCCTCATCTTAAAGAGAAACAGAGGATCCCTAATGGAAGTGGCATGCAGATCGATAACCTTGGAGAAACAATGGTTTTAAGAGCCTATATCCACTTCATACCCATTTGGATGATTGTTACTAAAAAAAGAAAAACAAAATAATGTGTTAGTAATTACGTGGAAGAGTTGGGACCCTTGTGCATTGCTGGTGGGAATGTAAAATGGTGTCGCTGCTGTGGAAAATGGTAGGGTGATTGCTCAAAAACTTAAATGTGGAATTACCCTGTGACCCAGCTATTCTACTTCTAGATATGTTCTCCCAAAAATGAAGGCAGGGACTCAAACAGATACTTGTACACCCATATTCATAGCAGCCTATTCACAATAGCCAAAAGGTGGAAGCAACCCAAGTGTCTACCTACTGATGAATGGGTGAACAGAGTGTAGTACATACACACATACAACACAATATTTTTCAGCCTTAAAAAGTCAGGGAATTCTAAAGCATGCTACAACATGGTTGAACCCTGAGGTCATTGTGCTGAGTGTAATAAGCTGGTCACAAAAGGACAGGAAATATGTGATTCCACTTAGATGAGGTCCCTAGAGTAGTCAAATTCACAGAGACAGAAAGTAGATGGTGCTTGCCAGGGGCTGGGGAAGCGGGGATGGAGGGCTAGTATTTAATGGATACAGGGTTTCCATGAAGAAATGAAGACGCTTGGACAATGGAAGCACAACATGGTGAATGTATTTAATGCCACAGAACCGTACACTTAAAAAAGGTTAAAATGTTAAATTTTATCATACGTATATTTTGCGGTATATTGTACATTTTGGAAAAAAAAGGAAGAGTCTGTATTCAAGAGAATATACACCCCTTGATCCTTTAAAGTGAGTAGAGTCTCAGGGCAGAGTCGAGTCACAAAGCGGTAGATGTGCACAGTGGCAGAGAGGGTTTCCACACGAATTCCCTTTACCTTTGCTCCTGGGTGATAACAAGGTGTTAATTAAGGGAGGAAAGGTCTGCCAATCAGATGACAGACAGTTAAACTGATGAAATGGGACCACTGGATCGAGAATTTAGAGCTTTGTTTTTTTCTTTAGAACATTTTAAACTGAAAGATGAAATCTCACCTTGATTCCATGTCCTCACGACTCCAGCAATCTTTCCCTGGTCTCAGCTGGGTAGAAGTAGAATTCAGGGCTTAAGAATGGAGACAGAAAAACACCTCCATAGAGCCCTTCCACAGCTGTCTTTTCAACACTGAAAAACTGAACAAACTGCACAGACAGTCCAAATAAGTCCCGTGTGTGTGTGTTTACTTTTATGTTGTGTGTTTTAGGGAAATGGTGTTGCTCTTCTAATGCAGTGTCCTGATACTATTGCAGGGTGACAGAGGGGACCCAGGACCTCCCGGCTTACCAGTAAGTCTCCTGGGCAGGCCGTGCGCTTCTGTTTGCTCCTCAGATAGCCTATGGTCTCCACTAGTTTGCATCTCAGCAGGACCAGCTACCTAATTTGCAGGGCCCACCTGGTGCAAAATGAAAATGTAGGTCTCTTGTTCAAAAATTATTACAAATTTTAAGATGGTGACAGCAGAGCATTAAATCAAGCATGAGGCCCCGTGTGACTGCACAGGTCCCAGGCCCACAGAGCCGCCCTTGAATTTCAGTAAGCTCCAGCTTACCTTTCACTTCTGTCTTGCAATGATCGTTTGGTATTGCTTGGGTAGCTATAGTCGCTTAATATTTAGGAAGATAATTCCGCTTAGAAACTACCTAAATAATATATGTCCAGTGAAAATGCTTTTGCTTGCCTGAATCAGTAATTGTGTATTATGTTTAGTATTTTGCCCTATCTTCATGTTCCTGGAATTTGTGATTCAATGATTATATTTGTCTTTCCAATTCATCAGTATTCATAAGATTAAAACTGAAAGCAATTTGGCCTCCTAATGGTTCACCTATAATTGTGTTTGGTAACTTCCGATTGTTGACAGGATTACTTTCTCAGGTTGTTTTTTTCTTACTACTCCGGCAGCTCAGTTCTACGTTATCAGTGAGATACCTTGGTGTCACTGTTAAAATAAATACCAATTCATTCTCTAGGAGAGAGTAATGCCATTGCACACTCTCAAATCATTTGACATGGGCAGGGTGAGTGGGAGAACAGAGCCCCTTTCTCCATACCTCTAGAACTGCCCAACTATAACCTTTCCTTGTGAATTTGTGTGTTATTCTGCTGTAACTTAACATGTTGCAGAAAATTGTTTATGGCTTAATTACCTTGATCTTGAATTGGGGACATTTCTATTCACACTGATCTTACAGGGCACGTTGAAAGGATATATTAGAGTATAACTACATTAATAATTTATTTAATGCTAAGTAATATTAATATTGTAAAAGCATTATGATGTATATTAAATTTATAACATATTTGGAATTTAGGAGTAACAAGGTTTCTTTGTTCTCTACTTTTGCTACTACAAGATTTATTTGTGAATAAGTAGATTGATCTCTGGATCTTAATCCCAAACGTAGGAGTTAGTCACACCCACCAAGTGCTACTGCCTGCCAGCTCTGTGCCCTTTTCCCAGCTCTGTCAGAGCTACTGTTCAAGATGACGCAGCAGGGCAGGTGTGGCCGGGACTGTGATTTCTCCGGAGGTCTTTATCCAACTGGGATTACATGCAGCTCTCCCATGAACGATGATTATGGTTTCTGGTAACGAATTTACTGATTTTTCTCATGTTTAGGGCTCAAGGGGAGTGAGAGGACCAGCAGGCCCAGTGGGATATCCAGGAGAGCCGGGGTTGGCAGTAAGTACAGCACTGCTGATTCTGTCTCTCCAAAAGCCCTGACTTGATATTTAAATCAAGCAAAAGAAAGCAGAATTGCAGTCTTGGGCAATTCAGGCAGAGATGGGTTCTTTTCGAGATTATCACCTGATGAATCAGCCAACACTCACCATTATGAGCGTGAGTCCCTCCTGAAGCACGGGTCCCTGGAGGTGGGGGGCAGGAGGGGGGTGGGGGGCAGGAGGGGGGTGGAGGTGGGGGGCAAGCAGCCCAGCCGTGGTAGGAAGTCCATCATGTGTGTTTCAAAATTAAGCGTTTCCTAAGGAGGAGCTTGGGACAACCAATAAGGGCACAGTCTGATTTCCATCACTGATAACTGATCTGTGTGTTTTTGCTGTTGATTTAGGGACCTCCAGGCCCTCCTGGGAGTCCAGGTTTGAAGGTAGGCAGCCATGAGTAAGATACACAAATGAAGTCCATGTACAATGAGATAAGTGACCACTAATATTTGTCAGAATCATGTCTTCCCTCTTTTTAGAATTCCCGAACTATTTAATAAATACACTTCAACAAATTGCTTAACCAGAAGTCTTATGACTTGTAATTACTTTTTAATATTCCAAAGCAATTAGTTTCCTTTTTCTTTTCTTTTCCAGGGTAATCCTGGCGTGGGAGTAAAGGGGCAAATGGGAGACCCGGTAAGAACTCCCTTTTGCGTGGAGGAGCACATGTTAAAATGTATGGGCTACCCGGGTCGAGGAGACGGTTCTGATTACCACTTAACTTGTGTTCGTTCTCTCGTCACTGTCCAGCTTTATGGCTGAGAATTTGTCTTTGCTGAATTATTATGACACCATTACCCTTGACTATAAAATGACAGTTCTGACAAAACCTAACAGTAAATTCAATTTAATTTATATAGCACACTTCCCCCTAGCCCAAAGACACGGAATATTTCTGATAATATATCCGGGGTAACAATTTGTTTAATTATGGATTTGTTTAGCTTAACTTGCCAAATTTCATCAGAGTCCTAAACTTCACACATAAATAAAAATATGAATAACTGTGACCCAAAGCATTGAGCAACACACCGTCCACCCCTCACACCCATAGTCCTTTCTGCTGAAACACAAAACTAAGTAAGGATAAACTTTAGAAAAGTGCTTTAAGGTGGAAGCTCATCTGGAAACAATCTGAATCCTTAAGAGTTGGTGAGGGGCTCTTTCAACAACTGTGGGTAAATAGATATTGAGCATCTACCCTGTGCCAGGCTAGGATTGGTGCTTGGTGTGGGGATTTGGCGAGACAGACCTGATCTCCGCTCTCATGGAGTTCCAGTGTGGTTGGGAAATTTATGGTACAGCCATTTAACACGCTTGCCAAAAATATACTGGAAGACGTCATGATGTGGGGAAATTCCAGGTTCTAGTACTTATTGGGTTGGCCAAAAAGTGCCTTCGGTTTTAAGTAAAATTAAAGACACATTTTTCATTTTCACCAAGAACTTTATTGAGCAACGTATTCACCCTTTTGTACCACTACCTCCTGCCATTTTCAGGCAACTTCATCATTCCGTCTTCTCAAAACATTTTATCTTTTTGAGCAAAGAACTGTTCCAGGTGCCTTTTACAGTCTTCCAGGGAATTGAAATTTTTTCCAGTAAGAGAATTTTGTAAAGACTGAAATAAATGGAAATCCAAAGGTGCAATGCCTGGTGAATACGACGGGTGAATCAGAACTTCCCAGCCAAGCTGTAAGAGTTTTTGCCTGGTCATCAAAGAAACATGCGGTCTTACATTATCCTGATGGAAGATTATGCATTTTCTGTTGACTAATTCTGGACGCTTTTTGTCGAGTGCCACTTTCAGTTGGTCTAATTGGGAGCAGTACTTGTTGGAATTAACTGTTTGGTTTTCCGGAAGGAGCTCATAATAGCGGACTCCCTCCCAATCCCACCATATACACAACATCACCTTCTTTGGATGAAGACCATCCTTTGGTGTGGTTGGTGGTGGTTCATTTCGCTTGCCCCACGAGCTCTTCCATTCCACATTGTTGTACAGTATCCACTTTTCATTGCCCGTCACAATTTGTATTAGAAACAGAACTATTTCATTACGTTTCAGTAGAGAATAACGTGGAAATATGGTCAAGAAGGTTTTTTTCGCTTACGTGGAACCCAAACATCAAAGTGATTCACATAACCAAACTGGTGCAAATGATTTTCCATGCTTGATGTGGATATTTTGAGTATGTCGGCCATCTCCTGCGTGGTATAATGTTGATTGTTCTCAATTATTGTTTCAATTTGACCGTATCAACCTCAGTTGGTCTACCTGACCATGGAGCACCATCCAGTGAGAAATCTCCAGCACGAAACTTTGCAAACCACTTTTGACACGTTCGATCAGGCACAGCACCTTCTCCATATACTGCACGAATCTTTTTGTGTGTTTCAGTCACGTTTTTACCTTTTAAAGCATAGTATGCCGAAAATGTTGCTTTTTTTCTTCCATCTTCAATATTAAAATGGCTCCACAAAAATTCACCAATTTCGATGTCTTTTTTTAAATGCACGCTGATATGACACCTGTCACATACGGTCTAACAAAATTGTTTCGAATGAAGTTAAAGACAACTAAGTGCTACCAGAGCCATCTTATGGAAAAAAATGAACGAACCTTTTGACCCACCCAATATGATAGGAAAATGTGCAAAAAATAATGTTGTAAAATATATTAAATGATTTAAAATTTTACTAAAATATAAACTATATTCTTCATTTAAATTATGTTTATTATTATATAGTGTTACTTTCATTATAATATATATATTTTTTTTATTGGGGTATAGTTGCTTTACAATGTTGTGTTAGTTTCTGCTGTACAGCAAAGTGAATCAGCTATAGGTATACATATATTACCTCTTTTTTGGATTTCCTTCCCATTTAGGTCACCGCAGAGCATTGAGTAGAATTCCCCGTGCTATGTAGCAGGTTCTCATTAGTTATCTGTTTTATACATATTAGTTTATATATGTCAATTCCAAACTCCCAATTCATCCCACCCCCCTTTTCCCCGCTTGGTGTCCATACATTTGTTCTCCACATCTGTGTCTCTATTTCTGCCTTGCAAACAGGTTCATCTGTACCGTTTTTCTAGATTCCACATATATGCGTTAATGTATGGTATTTGTTTTTCTCTTTCTGACTTACTTCACTCTGTATGACAGTCTCTAGGTCCATCCACATCTCTACAAATGACCCAATATCATTTCTTTTTATGGCTGAGTAATATTCCATTGTATATATGTACCACATCTTCTTTATCCATTCATCTGTTGATGGGCCTTTAGGTTGCTTCCGTGACTTGGCTGTTGTAAATAGTGCTGCAATGAACATTGGGGTGTATGTGTCTTTTTGAATAAGAGTCTTCTATCAGAGTTTCAAATTATGTTTAACGCACCATTTAGTCACATATACATGTATGCACACATGCATATTATGCACAGATGTGTATATGTAGACATGTATATGTATACATGTGTGTACACACAGTTATATACCCACGCATACATACAAACACACACACACCACAAAGAACTGTACCAAAGTTTTAATAGAGATTACCTCTGGATGGTAGGATTATGGATCACCTTTATTTTTTAAATTCATTTTTAACAGTAAGTATGTATTATTTATGAAAAACAATAAACATTTAAAATTACATTATGTATTTGCCATGATTTTTATTTTAAATCCATGACATACAGGCTTGTAAGCATTATACCACAATATGTGGGTGAAAGTCTTCTTAATTTCAATTTTTATTTCAAAATAAAGTTAATATGAAATTCTTATTATCTTGATTTTTTTTAAAGGGTGAGGTTGGCCAACAGGGTTCTCCAGGACCCACCCTTCTGGTGCAGCCACCTGATTCTGGTCTCTATAAAGGAGAAAAGGTAATTCTCAGTCCATATGTGACCTTGGTAAAGTAGTCATAGCTAACATTTTCTGAACATGTTCCCGTGCCAGCGAAGAGCTGAGCAGCTACGTGCAACGCTGCCTTGATCCCAGGGTAACCTTTACAGGTTGGTACTATTATTAGCTCCATTATAAAGAGTTGAAAAAGTGAGACTTGGAAAGGTTACCAGTGTTCTCAAGTTTACCCAGCTGTTGAGTGGCAGACCTAGCTTAGGCTGCTAAACTGCGACATGTCCTCCAGGATGTAGTCCCCCATTCATGTCTTTGATATGGTCGCTGAAAATACCACTGGAAATCCAGCTGTCCTTTAGATGTTACATATGGATCTGATGCTTTGGTAATTGAAAGGTGACAGAGGCATAGAACCGAGCATGTAGTAGACTCTTGGCAAATATTAATTCCTTTGTCACCCTCCAGCACTGATGTTACTGATGCCATGTGCACATTCTTGTCAGTTTTCAATTACTGGATTCAGTTTCACTGCCTTGCTCAAAATGAGCCTCTCCTCTCAGTGGCTGCATTCCCAGCTTGCATCTGCTGCCCTGGTTCCATGGTGACTCCCCCCACTGCTCTGCTGTCCCACAACGCACAATGCTACACCTTTTACACAGAACTGGCCTCCTGAAGAGTGTCAGGTTCAAAGGTGTGCTTGGATCTTAGTTGCTAATTACCGACAGTTGACGAGTAATCCTTTATTAAAAAATTAGGAGAATGGCTGTTGAAAGAGGTAATTTCTTAAAGAGATGGAACTCAGTATGTTGAATAAAGCCGGTAAGCCAGATTATATTCATTGTGATTTTTAGGGTATTAAAGGAACGCCTGGAATCATTGGACCTCCCGGACCACCAGGCCCCAAGGTAATTTATTTAAAGAACTTAAAAAACTGTATGATGTGCTATCTTAATTTAAAAATTTTTACATGGTTATTATCACTGCTTTAAATGCCGATATGTTACTAGAACTTTTCAGTATTTCATCATAATTCTGTAGGAAGACTACTTCCAAAGTAGCTGTTTTCTTTAAGCTGCTGGCAATAATTTTTATTTCTTGTTTTGTTTTTGCATTCGTATTGCTGAAATACTGTTGCTTGAACTCCTCTAAAAGTGTCATCTCTTTAAGGGGGAACCCGGTATTGGGACAAAAGGAGAGAAGGGTATTCCTGGATTTCCAGGACCTCGGGTAAGGATCATTCTTGGCGTCCTTAACTTCAGTGAGTTTGGAGGCATTTCTCTCTCCCATTTTTATAAGACTAGATCAATATTTCTGAGAGTTCAAAAGTGGAGATTATCTCTAAGAGGAATGCTATATTTTGGTCAGCAAGAATTGTGTGATAGCTAAGTGCCCCAGAGCAGCCCTTTCATGGACATTATTTGGATAAAACAGGCAAGCAGAAGATGGGAGAATTGGCAGGAAGTAATGGGATCGTGGCATTTTCTTACTGGCTCAGTGTCAGTGTGATAGTAGCTTGGAATTGTTCATTTAAGCCTATTTGATAAAAGAAGGTACTGATCTAGGGGCAGTAGCTAGAAAACAACTATAGCATCAGGCCTCAAACATCTCCACACATGTCACTAATGGGATCCCCATTCACAGAGTCAGTATGAAGGCCAGACCTTGGCGAGCATGGGCATTGCGTTTATCTGACTCAGATTTAGTACTTAACGAGACAATATTGACTTCTGTAGTAATTTTCATCACTGATAATGCATAGAGCAACTATTAATCTCTAGAGAAATTATATTGCGATGATTCAAAGATATTTAGCTCAGTGCAAGCATTAAATTAAATAAACTGAAATGGAAGAACAGCAAAAACAACAAAACTGTGTTCTTAATTTAAGGCACTGTCAAGGACATTAATTTTTTGAATAAGATTAAAGATCAATTAAAATAACAAATGTTATAAAGAAATGGAATCTCTTTTATATTTATTTCCTTTATTCAGCTACCTTTGCAGACAAGATTAAATACCAACGAATCAATCTCATAAGGTGAAAAATGATTCACTGAACTGGTTTATGTATTTTGTTTTAATTCTGCTTGTGTTGATTTTTGTGAATTTATTAGGGGGACCCTGGCTTCTATGGATCTCCAGGTTTTCCAGGATTAAAGGTAAATGAACACGATTATAGAGAGGATAAATACATATTCATTAGTAAATGCAATTCAGTATCATTCAAAAGTTGTACCAGGGCCTGTAGACTCACACACAGTAATGAGACACATTTATTTTATAAGTTACATGATTTCACTGTGGGTACAAAAACTAAAGCATAAAGCTGTCGGATGCAACCCCAAAGCAGTGTTAAGATTCTGTACAGAATCTCAGTGAGCATGTGTCATTCAGATTAAATGAGAATGAGATAATTTGTTACCCAATCACATTTTTTAAAAAAGGCGTGTTTCATCCCTGATGTTCTGCAATTACCTTCATTGTTTGATCCTCATGAAAACAACACTGTATATATTATGCATTGTTTTATTTCCTGTAAATTTTGTAGGTAAATATGCGCATAAAAATAAATATATATGCTTAAAAAATAAAAATAAAAAAGGCATGTTTTTGGTTATTTGTAGGGGGAACCAGGAGTGTTTGGAGATCCTGGGCCGTTTGGATTTCTTGGTCCAAAGGTAAAAAAGTGAGCCTATTTGAGTACAGTCTGATAACATCCTATATCCCTTACGTTATCTAATTTATTTTTTTTAATATTTCAAAGAATCATTCAAAATTGAGTTCATTTTGCTTATATTATTTTAATGCATGTGGTAATGATTACATTTTACATTTGAGCAATGATCCTTTTGAAGGTGAATAATAATGAGAGATTCAAAAATTCCCTAGGGATTATACAGCATCATGATTAAAAACATAGGGAACCGTGGAGAGTTCTTTGCTTTGAACACCACTGCATTTTTTCTTTCCTTTTTATGTGACCTCACCTTCAGCACTTGTGCAGGACAAGCCATGGTGGCATTAAGGTGACACAATTAAGGGGGACAGTATCTGCTGCTAGAATAAAATGTAGGTTCAGACCCTATAGGCAAATAAGCTATTTGTTCTGGAGTGCAAGTTAGACATTAATGCTCATAATAGATCTGAGAAACTTCATGGCTTCAGAGGTATCTAGTTGATGCACATGGAAGCGTTTCTGAAGTTTGAATTTTTTTTCTTTTGGGAGAACTTTCCCAGTTGGCTGTTAACTTCTGCTTGTAGGTGGGAGGTCTCCTACTTTTGTTCCTCTTAGACCACCATGAGCTATTTATTTCTCTAGTCAGCCTATAGGCTTTGTTTCCTATATGAATGCCTACTTGGTGATGCTAATATTTACTTAGTGCCAGGAAACATGAGAAAAAGATTAATATTTCTAAGAAAAGTGAATGGATGAATGATTTCAGGGAGATCCTGGAGACCGCGGGCACCCAGGACCACCAGGGTTTTTGGCAACTCCAGCTCTTCCACTCAAAGGTTTGTGTTCCATTTTTTTTCTCTATAAATTATGCTGAAATGGGATTTGCATAGTCCCAAAAGGAGGGTTTGGCCTAGTCCTTCTGTAGTTTACACACTCGGCAGGCTACATATATGAGCTTTTACCATGAATGTATAATTATACTAGTGCAAGTAGAGATGTGCATCTTGGTTTGTCTCTATCAGCCATAAGACACCAAATTTTATTTTAGTGGGTGAACTGCATGCTGGAATTTTTATTATGTTACGTTTCAGAAAGTAGGTTTTTTAATCGCTAGAAATGTGTGAAACCATTTGACTAAGACCTGCCAAGATGCTGCCTCCAGGAAGAAAGCAGCCTAGATCGATGACAAATTCCACACTACTTCATGTGTCTGCAGCGGAGGGTCTAAGATATTGCACTTTAAACGTGATGAGAAACTGCAAAACAATCTCCTGTTGTACTTTAACAAGGCTCACAAAAAGTGATTGTGTGTGAGCCTTTAAATGTATATATATGTTTACTATATACATTATGCCATTATTTTTGGCAGGGCCTCCAGGGGATCCAGGGCACCCTGGCCGCTATGGAGAAACGGGGGCTGTTGGACCACCTGGTCCCCCTGGTCCCCCTGGTAGACCAGGGGAAGTCTGTGCAGGTATGGCTTTCACATGCCAGGTTTGCTGCATCCTCTTCCACACCAGGGCCTCTCCACTCTAGCTGATATTAAAATCACCTTAGCGTTGTTTCAAAAATACTGATGGCTGTGCGTACCCCAGATCAGGAATGTTGGACTCTCTGAGGGATGGATGGACCAAGGCATCTACTATTATAAAAGTGTCCCCATACTTTTTTATTTTTGGCCGCACTGCGCAGCATGTGGGATCTTATTTCCCTGACCAGGGATCGAACCCATGCCCCCTGCATTGGAAGCACGGAGTCCTAACTACTGGACTGCCAGGGAAGTACCCACCACCCGCCCCCAACCCCTGCTTAATTCTAATGCACAGCCAGGATTAAGAAGCACAGAGCTCAAACCAATTAATCATTTAATTGGAAGAAATCCAGGCTCCTGGACTGCACCTCAGAAATATTCAATCACTATCTCAGGGGTGTGATAAGAAATATGTATGTAAAACAAGCTTCCCACAAGATTACCAGATGCAGTTAAGATGTGGAAACTGCTGCTAGGGTTAGAGTGTGTCTTTAGGCCTTTCCCACTTTCTTGGAAGGCTCTCTCTATGGACATCTACTTGTTAAAATTTAATTCATTCACCTAGGCCCCAACTTAAATCTTCTGCATGAAATGTGGAAATACAAAATTGCAAATTAAAAAATAAAATTTTGATTCGGACTTAGTTAAAAAATAAACAAAAAACAACAGCCCTCTCGCCCACAAAAAAATCCCTATGGCTCATGGTAGTATTTGATGAAAGGCCTGAGAAGTAATCCTGTTGACACACGGACTTTGAACTCCTTCAGGTGCTGTCTTAGCTTAATATTCCCAGTGAGATTAAGAATGGAAGTTTAGGGAATATTTGCATTCTGTGAACCCAGGAAGACTGATTAAACGTGTGGGGAGAAAAGTCTGGTATAAATGTAATTTTATCCGGTCTGTTTCATGTTATAGTTCCTGAGGAGTTAGAAGTTTCCTGAGATATTCAACTGTGAACTACAAAGTTCTTGTTTAATGTTTCACGAAGCTAGCTTTCACTTTGTAGGATCTGATGACCACAAAGGCAGTAAATAAAGCTTTGTTGTTTAGTTCATTTACTCTTTCGGTATCGCAGCCATGGCTTAATTGACCCAGAACTATATAAATCATACAGAATACTCTGTTGGTCGGGAGGCACTAGACTCCGCTCTTACATTTCTCCTTTCGGGCTTGTTTATAATAAAATACCACCTCCAGCGGATTGAAATCAAAACCCAGTGCGAGTAAGTAACACCTGTCTCTAGAAAATTCCAAACCAAGTATAACAGGAAGCTTCTTAATTCCAAAAATCTTTTTTAAAAGAATCCATATTTTGACTCCAACCTATAGTAAGAAATAATTTTATATTGTATAGCATTTACATTACATTACGCACATATATGCACACATACATACATATGGTTGAAACACAGATTTCACAAAATAATATCTCTGGGGTATCTGATGCACTCTATTTTCTATTCCATTCTTTTCTTTTGGAAAAAAAAAAGTTTTTAATGCTGGCCACAACTGAATTGATTTCATGTCCTATCAGTTGGTGGTCGAGGCTGCGATATGCCACACACTGTAACCCATTCTGCCTTTTCGAAGCTGGTTGAGCATTCTCCCTGGTACTGGGACGAGATAGCAGGCAGCATCTGGGACCATCCAGTGACTGATTGTGGAGATTCCGAGTCAGGTCTTAGGACTGTTATGAAGACAAGATGGTAGCCAAGTCCACAGGAGTACATGTTCATTTTGTTTTAAACATACCATTGTATGTAGCCTTTATTATACATATTTTATTTTATAGTCATCTATAGTATTTACCATGAGATGAGTTGGGTTTTGGAGTCAGACACCTGTGATTGAATCCCAACCTTCCCAATCAGTATAGTATAGTGAAATAGTTATGCGTTTACACAATGGACTAAAAACATTCCAGGTTCTAGTACTTACAAACTGTGTGATCTTGGGCATTTATTAAACTTCTCTGTGCCTGAGTTTTCCTGTCTGCAAAACGGAGTTCTTGTTACAGTTGAAAGAAATAATATGTATACAGTTCTTAGAATACAGCTGGGGATATAGTAAAGACTCACTGTGTTAGCTACGATTATTAGTATTCATATTTGGCCTAAATTTTCTGTGCCTTATCTATAAGGTACGAACTTTTCAAGGTTGTTGAAGGAGTAAAGATAATGTTTGAAAATACACGTAAAGCCCCAGCACGTACGCACCCAATAACGAAAGCCATCAACTTAACTTGCATGCTACATTACTGATGACGGACAGGGTTTCAATTGTCTGTTGCTGAACAGATAACCCAAAACCTAGTGGTTTAAGACAACAACATTCAGTATATTCCCCTTCACTCTTTCTGTGGTTCAAGAATTCAGGAAGGGCTAAGCTGAGCGATTATGGAGCAGGGATTTTCATCTGGTTGCAGCCATCGTGTCTGGAACTGAAACATGAGGAATGGCCAGGCATCTCTCTCCTTCATTTCTCATATAGTCTCAAGTCTCTCTGTGTGACTCTGTACTTAATTTAGGCTTCCTTACAGCATGGTGGCTTCCGAGCAGTGATATTGCTTCTGTGGTGCCTCAGGACTCCAGTCCAAGCATTTTGCTCACAAGGAAGAAGCTGAATCTTCTTTAATAATCTGGCCTTGGAAACCATATCGTGTCACTCCTGCCATACTTCATTAGTCCAAACAATCACAAAAGGCTGGTACATTGAAGGGACGGGGAACATTCCACCTCTTGCTAGGGGAGCGTCAAGGTTCTACAAGAGCGTGAGGGACTAGAGCTACCATGGTGCCATCTTCGATAATGTCAGTCTTCCACAGAGAGGTCCTGGAACCAGGCATGCTTAGGAAGAAGCAGCTCAGAGCAATGATCACTCTCACACCAAGGCTTCCAGCTGTCTTTAAGCCAAAGCCACCAGCGAGGGGGAAGTAGCGTGTCAAGGGGAAGCAGGATTTAGCTGCTGCTGCATTACTTTGACCTGCTCTAAACACACTGAGCATCCAGTCGTTCACTGAGAACATGCCAGATATTGCAGTAAGCTCCTTATGTGGATTATTTTATTTAATCTTCATTACAAGCCTCTGAGGAAGATATAGAGGATTAAATAAGTTAAATAACCTACTTAAGTACCTGTGGCTGGAGAGGGAGAGGCCAGGTTCAAATCTAGCACCTCTTTGCTTTTCCACAAACCTAAGTGGTTATAGTATTTTACATCTACATAGATGATAATTTTGTGAGTCCCATTTTTTTTTTGGCTGTGCTAATTAATTTTGGGGTAAAAGATTAGAAGACTGTCTCCATGTAAGCATATCTCAATCATATCCAAATATTACATTTTAGTATCTAAATGGCAACACCAGTTTTCTCATTAAATTCTACTAGTCATTGATAATTATAAAAACAAACAGCTTAAAATTATATACCAGGTACCTATCTACATGATTTAATGTATTACCTTGTTTAGTTTCTTCTAATTTTTAAAATTTTTTATTGAACTTTAGTTGATGTACAGTATTATGTGTTACAGATGTACAATATAGTGAGTCACAATTTTTAAAGGTTATGCTCCATTTATAGTTATTATAAAATATTGGCTATACTCCGCTTGTTTTACTGTATGTCCTTATAGCTTATTTCATATGTAATAGTTTGTACCTCTTAATCTCCTACCCTTATTTTGCCCCTCCCCCTTCTCCCCACTAGTAACCACTTGTTTGTTCTCTATATCTGTGAATGTGCTTCTTTTTTGTTATTTTCACTAGTTGTTGTATCTTTAAAATTCCACATGTAAGTGATATCATACAGTATTTGTCTTTCTGTGAGTCCATATTTTAATTCACTATATGTGCTAATGTGTTTATTCAGGTTATTTTTTTATCAAGTTATCAAAGTGTTTTGGTATTTTAAAACTAATTTTAATTAAATAATATATATTTCTTTTCCAATAATCCTAAAGAATAGACAAAAAGGTAAGAAAATCTGATTCCCTAAACCTTTATTACCACTTGTGTGCTTGTTTCAAAGGAGGTGAGGCATTCTGATGGCTGGGATACTCAGTTATTTTTTAGCTACATTTTTTTTCCTTAAAAAAATTCCACAGCCTAAGAAGAATGTACTGATTTTCATTTCTTCTACAGAAAAATGTAATCTGAGAGTATGTGTGGTTTTCATTCTTGATTTCTCTTGGAGGCATGATGGGACCCCCTGGGCCACGAGGGTTTCCTGGTCATCCAGGATTTCCAGGGGCAGCTGGTATTCCTGGGAGAGCTGATTCTGCTCCAGGGAAACCAGGCAACCAGGGACCACCTGGGTTGCCTGGAGTGCCAGGGTTGCCGGGACCTCCAGGATCAGATGGTAAAGTGCTCTTCATTCACATTCACTAGCATTTATGTTGCATTTGATATTTGCAGTATCATTCAGAAACCGTGACTTTCCAAATTTTAAAAACGTTATCTAATATTTCATAAGCCAAGTTAGTTGTATTAAAAATACAAAAAAGTAAACTGATGTTGGACTGCCACATCTCTTAAATTATGTGAAAATATTTGGATGGGAATTTAAGTATGCTGATAGAATGTTGTAAATTAACACAATTTTTATTTTTTAAATGTAGCTGTCATTTTTATAGAGTTATGTATGGACCTGGCTTGAGTCAAACAGCTCTACAAAGCCTTTTGTGAAAAAACTGCCATCCCAGGCAACCCCTTCTCCTATTCTCTCCTCCCCAGGGGCAATATTTTCCCCACAATTAGCTGGATCTCCTGGGATTTGCCTCTATATTGCCATTCAACATACTTGTGTTGCTATTTCTTAATTTTTCAGTTTGCGCATTATCTATTGACTTTCCTTTGTAGCGGGTGAATTCACCTCTTTCCCCACTCACCACACATGTGCCATTTTCCACTCCTACAACCTATCAATATAGTTAGCGTCATAATTTTAGTTAAATAAATATGCAGTGTTTACATGGAAGGTTATATAAATGCTATTCACCAGTTTAGCCATATAATAATATATGATACTACTTTCCTAGCATAACCGTTTGGTAATAATTGTCATAACTTTGTGTGTTTGCTTGGTTTTCAATATACTTATTGCTAATTCAACCTCAAACCATCCGGAATTGTATACGTCTCTTAATCATACATTTTGACTCATTACTAGTATTATCTCTTTGAATAAATCTCATCTGGAACTTTTTGACCTGTTTAAATTAGGTCAGGTTGGAATTTTAAAAGCTGATGCCGCGACACTGCCTGGAGATCTTCCTTCACCATTATCCTAGGAATTCTCTGTCTCTATCTCTCTGTCTGTCTCTGTCTCTCTGACTCTCTGTCTCTCTGGGTCCCTTTGTTTCCACAACTCATATATTTCTTCTAATGGTTTACTCATTATACTTTGTGAGAAAATGTGTATATTTGGGGTGTCTCCACTGTTTGAAATACCTTTATTCTACTGTGGAATTTGATTGATAGTTTGGTTGAATATAAAATTCTAGATTGGAATAATTTTTCCTCCAGGTTTTTGAAGGCATTTTCCATTGCTCTTTAGTGTTGTTACTGAGAAGTCCAGTAACCTTTAGATACTTGATTCTTTGTTTAAAATCCCTTTTCTTATTGAAAGTTTATAGGAATTCTCCTTTGTTTTCAATGTCCTTAAATTTCACTGTGATTTACCTCAGTGTGGGTACATTTGCAGGCACTAGGAGCAATTTAACACAAATCCTTCATTTCTGGAAAAATTTCTTGAAGTATTTCTTTTTTAATGTATTTATTTTATTTATTTATTTTTGGCTGCGTTGGGTCTTCATTGCTGCATGCGGACTTTCTCTAGTTGCAGCGAGCAGGGGCTACTCTTCATTGCAGTGCGTGGGCTTCTCATTGAGGTGGCTTCTTTTGTTTTGGATCATGGGCTCTAGGCACGTGGGCTTCAGTAGTTATGGCACACGGGTTCAGTAGTTGTGGCTTGCGGGCTCAGTAGTTGTGGCTCACGGGCTCTAGAGCTCAGGCTCAGTAGTTGTGGTTCACAGGCTTAGTTGCTCCACAGCATGTGGGATCTTCTCAGACCAGGACTTGAACCTGTGTCCCCTGCATTGGCAGGCGGATTCTTAACCACTGAGCCACCAAGGAAGCCCTTGAAGTATTTCTTTGGAGATACTTTGTCCTCCTTTTTTTCCCTCTGTTTTCTGTTTCTGGACTCAATATATTTGTCTGTTAGAGAATCAATCCTACATGTCTGTTTTTCAAATCTTCACTCTATTATTCTTCACCTTTTTATTTTTCTGTAACACTTTCTGGTAGACTTCCTCAACTCCATCTTCCAAGTCTGCTCCTGAATTTTTAAATTTCTGCTTTCATAACCATTTTTTTTTAAATTTCTGAGGATTTTATTGTTGCTGTTGTTTTTTCTCTCTCTCTCTCTCATTTTTTGTTGTTGTTCCCTTTTAATGTTTCTTTTTGCAGCATCCTGTTTCTGTTTGGGGAATGAAATGCCTTCCTTTGTCTGCTTTCTAAACTATATAGTTTATTTTAAAGATTTCTTCTTACTTCATTGTCTGTTTCCTCCAGTTTTGAGGGCGTTTGTTTTTTCCTGCTGCAGTTTTTGAGAAGGTGTTCTTACTATTTAGCTGCTTCCTTGACCAATCATCCTGTTTGGGGTCTCACTGTCATTCTACTTCAGAGGTACCAATTCTTGAACTTTGGAAGAGATTTCCTAGGTAAACTGTGTTCTGTTTCTGCTTTCCCCACAGCCTGCTTGGAATTCAGCTTTTTAAGGTCTGCTAAATCTTTTTACTTTTTTTTTTTGCTTTTGTTTCTCTTTTCCTTTGTCTTGAAAGATTATACCTTTTTATAATATTCTTTTACTGTCTGTTATCTTACTGGTATTTGGGGAGACAAGGAACTTATTGTTTGCATTTTATCTAATATTTTTAATCAGATGTCTCTGAATTTTTGCTTTTACAAACCCTGCTTTATGCTTTCTTTATTAGGTAATTATTGATAACTAAGGGGCAAAATATATTTGCCATATACTTTTAGTTTTTTGTTTATTTGTTTTGTTTTGGTATATTTGTTTTATTATCCACTACTTTGCTCTGCAACCCATTAAATTAGGGCTGAGATTAGGGACAGTGTTATCAATAGTTATGGTAGCAGAAGCTTGCTGTGACAATTGTATGGTCTATTTGTATACATATTCTTATAGCAGAGAGAAAGAATCATAAGAAAGGAATGGAAGAAAGAATGGTGTTGAGGGGATGATGTGAATGTGAACACACCAAGCTCTCCTTGTTCTATATCAGATCTATATCAGATGTTCTATATCAGATGTTCACAAAAATTGTGATTCTCTCTGCCCACCCCCTTTCCCACTGGAAAGTTGTATATTGTAGTGCTGGGCCTCCTGGACCACAAGGAATAAAAGGCAAAGTGGGTCCTCCAGGAAGAAGAGGCTCAAAAGGAGAAAAAGGCAAGTATGCATCAAAGTAGAATTTCTAGGAAACAACATATGGAGAATTGGGAGGCATTATGAAATGTACAATGTGGATTTCATTTAGATTCTTCACTCACCTTAGTTACCCCTGTGAGTACTTAACTCACTGTGTGCTTGTGATGTGATTAGAACTTACCGAAAAGTCAAATCTATATCTTACAGCATAAAGGAGACACTTACCTGCCATGAAATTTGCCTCAAAGTGATGACTTTTTCCACAGGATCCTCTCAATTACTTGAAAAAAGCAGAGATAGGACAGTATTGATCTTTAATTTTGGTTTCTCTCTGTGGGTCCCATCTTTCCCAGACTCATCAAATACCTATAGCTCTATGTTTCTACACCCTAAATTGTTTGGTGCCTTTTTGACCAACTAAGTCAGGTAGGTATGAGAGCTGAGGAGTTTGACTATCCAAAAGGCATTTTTTTAAACTAAAGGTCCTGATGATTAGAAAATGCACTGTAGGGAGTTATTAGCTGTAACATGCAATACAATCGATAATCCCTCTTAACATATTATTTGGGTTCTTTAAATGCCCAGAGTTTATGGTCTAACCAATTTTGTTGTTGTTGTTGTTTCAGCAGGAACCAAATTAAGAGACTTTGTTGTTTTTAGTAGGAACCAAATGAGAGACTTCTAAACTTTTAAAAATAAGAAACTTTCTTATTTTCAAAGTTTCTTCCATAGAATCAGACATCGGCTTTCCCCCTAGATTTTGTCAGTTTGCGTTTATTAAGACAGAACACCCCATTTGTCTGGAAATGATACGTCCACCCACATAGACCATAGCTACCCCCAGGTCATGCCCTGTGCTCTCCACATCACATGTGATCAGTTTTCTGTGATAAGAATTGTGCACATCAGACCCTTTTTGTTCTTATTCGCACTATTGGTTTTGTATAGTAAAGACTTTATTGGGATTTCATTCAGGAAATTTGACAAAGCTGCCTTTTATCCTCTGTCTAGGAAGCACAGGGCTCTGTGCCTGCCAGCCTGGTCCCTCAGGCCCACCCGGCCCTCCAGGACTTCCTGGGAGGCAAGGGAGTAAAGGAGACTTGGGACTCCCTGGGCGACTTGGAGAAAAAGGTTACCCAGGCCTTCCTGGTGCCAGAGGATCTCCAGGGCCACCAGTGAGTAACTCTCTCCAGTATCAGTCGTTCTAGTTAAAAGAGACTGGTAGAGATAGAATTCACTTGTACCTTTCTCCAATTTATAGTGATATATATAGTGTATGTTTTGAATCTATAAGTATATTCATGACAAAAAATCATCTCTATCCTTTCATTCATTCATTCATCATTCATTCATTTGTTCAGTCAACTAATATTTATTGAGCACCTACTATGTTCCAGGTACTATTCCAGGTGCTGGGGATACAGCAGGGACCAGAACACTATCTCTGCCCTCTGGGGGCCTCTACTCTGTTGGGAGGACATACACCATATAACAGATAGACAGGTGAATATAGAGTATGGCCGATGGCAATAAAGACCATCACCATCTGGTGTGGCTTGCGTGGAGAGTGAGGGAAAGAGCAGACCTGAAGTCAAATGGCTGGAGATTAGGAGGGGTTGGAGAGCATGGAGCATTGTAGGTGGGTTGGCTTCGAGCTTGTACTCTGGATGACATGGAGCAGCCAGCGGAGACAAGGGAAGAAGTAGGGAGATTTAGCTGGGCTGTTGCTGCAGTAATCCTGGTGAAATATGATGGTGGACAGGTGTACCTATTACTGTTGAGTGTGACAGGAAGTGGTCAGATTCTGGGTATATATTTGACCATAGAGCCAACAGACTGGCTGTGAGGCTGGATGTGGGATATGAAAAGCAGAGAAATAAAGGATGGGGCCAAGATGGGCAGACAATGTGAGGAGCAGGCCTGGGGGGCAGGAAAGGAAGCAGTGCTGTTGGGCACATTTTAAGTTTGGGGTGCCGATTAGACAAGCAGGCGGAGGCCTCAAGTAGGCTGTGGGATGATATTCAAGTGAGGGATCCAGATGAGAGATCGGGTGGATCTGTAGATATTGGCTTCGTCAGAGTTTATGTTATATTTCGTGCCAGAGGATGCATGAGATCTTGCGGTGACTTCTATTTGCTGACCATTCCAAGGGACCATTCCAAGTGACTCGGGCTGAGGCAGAGCGGTCCCTCAGAATAAAATCACTGCCCCCGGGGGCCCTCCCCTGGAGGCTGGAGACAGCCCTTATTACAGGGGCTTAATCCTGGGGTGGCCAGGAGCCCAACCATCAGCCCCTGTGCACTCTTTTCCATTTTCCCCAGGAAATCTCATGAAAGTAAGCTTCCAGTCTGAGAGCCTTAAGTGAGGGTGATGGTTAAGCTCTTCCTGCACCAACCTTGTCAACTCAACGAGAAGTTAGGTCCTTAATATGCGTATGTTGAATAAACATAATTGTAATTATCAATATTAAGTAGGCTGCATTTTATTGTCTGCTTCTTTAATTCAACTTTTTATAGTCATTTTTAAAATTTTTTAGTTTTTAAAACAATCTTTTTTTAAATTTGTTTTTGGCTGTGTTGGGTCTTCATTGCTGTGCACGGGACTTCTCTAGTTGTGGCGATCAGGGGCTACTCTTCATTGCGGTGCACGGGCTTCTCGTTGCGGTGGCATCTCTTGTTGCGGAGCATGAGCTCTAAGCACGTGGGCTTCAGTAGTTGCAGCACGCAGGCTCAGTAGTTGTGGCTCACGGGCTTAGTTGCTCTGCGGCATGTGGGATCTTCCCAGACCAGGGCTCAAACCTGTGTCTCCTGCATTGGCAGGCAGATTCTTAACCACTGCGCCACCAGGGAAGTCCCATAGTTATTTTTTTATGTTGTTACTTAATCTTCATAATGAAGGTTTTATTGGCTCTAAAATATTTTTCTTCCTTCAATTGAGTCACTTCTCAGAGCTAACATCTTGGAGTGTGGATTACTAGTTCAGCCAGGGTTATCCTGGTGGAGGTTTATGTAATTCAGTTGCTCCAGGGCTTACCTCTTAATTTAAAATTGTTTTTATTTTAAATTAAAGTGTAGTTGATTTACAATGTTGCATTAAACTGGCCGTGTTTCTGATGTCTCTGTTCTGTGTATGATTCTGTCCATATGACTTCTCTGTACTGAATTCATCTCACTGTGATCACAGTTAGGGACCAAGTTCATACTATGGGGCACAGGAAAGGAAAGGAGGGAGGGAGGGATGGACAGAAAGAGGGAGCTTGAAGGACCCACAGACAAGCATTCTTGGGTGTTCTCACTCCGCCGTACATCTCTCTCCTCTGCTGGTCCCTGACTCCAGAAGCCACAGATTTGTGAGAAAGTAGAAAACAGAAAAGTAGGTTTAAGTTCTTTGCAATTTTTTCTGTGGTTGGACCAAAGACTTGTATTCATTGCCTTAGCCTGAGAGCCGTTCCCAGGATGGGGGTTTGCCACCACGATGCTCTATTGGAAGGCACAGGGCTTAGGAGCACATGGACCAAGCTTCAAATCCCAACTCTGACATTGGTGAGCTCTGTGGTGTTCCTGTAAGATGGACATAACAACACCTGTCCTACACGTTTGTTGGTAAGAATTCAATTCAACAGTATATTCTGAGAGCTACAAGGTACACACCAGTGAACCAGATGGCCAGGGTCGCTGCCCCTGAGGAGTTGCAGCGCAAACCAAAGGTCACAAACTGCCATGGACTAAATCTGAACCTCCAGCATGTTTCATTCTGTCCTCACAGTGTTTGCTTTTGTACTATTAATATGTTTATGGCTGCCCTTGAGAAATTGGAAGCTCATTAGCACAGGTCACTGGATCCCCACCACTGCCGGAAGCTGAGGAGGTCTGGGGCCTCGAGTCTCCACCATGCCCTCTCGCCTGCTTTTCAGAAGAGCATGGCCCCCCAGTGGTCATCTACGGTTGAAGTCCCTGATCTAGACTGTGTATAAAATAACTAGTACATGCCCTGCAGAGAGGAATTCTTGTGGCTGTTGAGATTTTGTTGTTGTGTATTTTTTTAAACCTCTTTATTGGAGTATAATTGCTTTACAATGGTGTGTTAGTTTCTGCTGTATAACAAAGTGAATCAGCTATACGTATACATATATCCCCATATCCCCTCCCTCTTGCGTCTCCCTCCCACCCTCCTTATCCCACCCGTCTAGCTGGACACAAAGCACCAAGCTGATCTCCCTGTGCTATGTGACTGCTTCCCACTAGCTATCTACCTTACCTTTGGTAGTGTATATATGTCCATGCCACTCGCTCACTTCGTCCCAGCTTACCCTCCCCGCCCCCCCCATATCCTCAAGTCCATTACCTACATCTGCCTTTTTATTCCTGTCCTCCCCCTAGGTTCTTCAGAAACTTTTTTTTTTTTTAAGATTCCATATATATGTTAGCATACGGTATTTGTTTTTCTCTTTCTGACTTACTTCACTCTGTATGACAGTCTCTAGGTCCATCCACCTCACTACAAATAACTCAATTTGCTTTCTTTTTATGGATGAGTAATATTCCATCGTATATATGTGCCACATCTTCTTTATCCATTCATCTCTTGATGGACACTTAGATTGCTTCCATGTCTTGGCTATGGTAAATAGAACTGCAGTGAACATTGTGGTACATGACTCTTTTTGGATTATGGTTTTCTCAGGGTATATGCCCAGTAGTGGGATTGCTGGGTCATATAGTAATTCTATTTTTAGTTTTTTAAGGAACCTCCATACTGTTCTCCATAGTGGCTGTATCAATTTACATTCCCACCAACAGTGCAAGAGGGTTTCCTTTTATCCACACCCTCTCCAGCATTTATTGTTCGTAGATTTTTTGATGGTGGCCATTCTGACCGGTGTGAGGTGATACCTCATTGTAGTTTTGATTTGCATTTCTCCAAAGAAGACATAC
>NW_021703772.1:11693982-11713782 GCF_005190385.1 Monodon monoceros
ATAGTCGCTGTATCAATTTACATTCCCACCAACAGTGCAAGAGGGTTTCCTTTTATCCACACCCTCTCCAGCATTTATTGTTCGTAGATTTTTTGATGGTGGCCATTCTGACCGGTGTGAGGTGATACCTCATTGTAGTTTTGATTTGCATTTCTCTAATGATTAGTGATGTTAAGCATCCTTTCATGTGTTTGTTGGCGATCTGTATGTCTTCTTTGGAGAAATGTCTATTTAGATCTTCTGCCCATTTTTAGATTGGTTGTTTGTTTTTTTGATATTGAGCTGCATGAGCTGCTTTTATATTTTGGAGATTAATCCTTTGTCAGTTCCTTTGTTTGCAAATATTTTTTTCCCATTCTGAGGGTTGTCTTTTCATCTTGTTTATGGTTTCCTTTGCTGTGCAAAAGCTTTGAAGTTTCATTAGGTCCCATTTGTTTATTTTTGTTTTTATTTCCATTTCTCTAGGAGGTGAGTCAAAAAGGATCTTTCTGTGATTTATGTCATAGAGTGTTCTGCCTATGTTTTTCTCTAAGAGTTTGATAGTGTCTGGTCTTACATTTAGGTCTTTAATCCATTTTGAGTTTATTTTTGTGCATGGTGTTAGGGAGTGTTCTAATTTCATTCTTTTACATGTAGCGGTCCAGTTTTCCCAGCACCACTTATTGAAGAGGCTGTCTTTTCTCTGTTGTATATTCTTGCCTCCTTTATCAAAGATAGGGTGATCATATGTGTGTGGGTTTATCTCTGGGCTTTCTATCCTGTTCCATTGATCTATATCTCTGTTTTTGTGCCAGTACCATACTGTCTTGATTACTGTAGCTTTGTAGTATAGTATGATGTCCGAGAGCCTGATTCTTCCAGCTCCGTTTTTCTTTCTCAAGATTGCTTTGGCTATTCGGGGTCTTTTGTGTTTCCATACAAATTGTGAAATTTTTGTTCTAGTTCTGTGAAAAATGCCATTGGTAGTTTGATAGAGGTTGCATTGAATCTGTAGATTGCTTTGGGTAGTATAGTCATTTTTACAATGTTGATTCTTCCAGTTCAAGAACATGGTATATCTCTCCATCTGTTTGTATCATCTTTAATTTCTTTCATCACTGTCTTGTAGTTTTCTGCAAAAAGGCCTTTTGTCTTCTTAGGTTTATTCCTAGGTATTTTATTCTTTTTGTTGCAATGGTAAATGGGAGTGTTTCCTTAATTTCTCTTTCAGATTTTTCATCATTAGTGTATAGGAATGCAACAGATTTCTGTGCATAATTTTGTATCCTGCTACTTTACCAAATTCATTGATTAGCTCTAGTACTTTTCTGGTAGCATCATTATGTATAGTATCATGTCATCAGCAAACAGTGACACTTTACTTCTTTTCCGATTTGGATTCCTTTTATTTCTTTTTCTTCTCTGATTTCTGTGGCTAAAACTTCCAAAACTATGTTGAATAATAGTGATGAGAGTGGGTAACCTTGTCTTGTTCCTGATCTTAGAGGAAATGGTTTCAGTTTTTCACCACTGAGGAAGATGTTGGCTGTGGGTTTGTCGTATATGGCCTTTATTATGTTGAGGTAAGTTCCCTCTATGTCTATATTCTGGAGGGCTTTTATCATAAATGGGTGTTGAATTTTGTCAAAAGTTTTTTCTGCATCTATTGATATTATCATATGGTTTTTATCCTTCAGTTTGCTAATATGGTATATCGCATTGATTGATTTGCATATACTGAAGAATCCTTGCATTCCTGGGATAAACTTTATCCCACTTGATCATGATGTATGATCCTTTTAATGTGCTGTTGGATTCTGTTTGCTAGCCTTTTGTTGAGGATTTTTGCATCTATGTTATTCAGTGATATTGGCCTGTAGTTTTCTTTCTTTGTGACATCTTTGTCTGGTCTTCTTATTAGGGTGATGGTGGCCTCGTAGGATGAGTTTGGGAGTGTTCCTCCCTCTGCTATATTTTGGAAGAGTTTGACAAGGATAGGTGTTAGCTCTTCTCTAAATGTTTGATAGAATTCACCTGTGACCCCATCTGGTCCTGGCCTTTTGTTTGTTGGAAGATTTGTAATCACAGTTTCAATTTCAGTGTTTGTGATTGGTCTGTTTATATTTTCTATTTCTTCCTGGTTCAGTCTTGGAGGGTTGTGCTTTTCTAAGAATTTTTCCATTTCTTCCAGGTTGTCCATTTTATTGGCATATTGTTGCTTGTAGTAATATCTCATGATTGTTTGTATTTCTGCAGTGTCAGTTGTTACTTCTCCTTTTTCCTTTCTAATTTTACTGATTTGAGCCCTCTCCCTTTTTCTCTTGATGAGTCTGGCTAATGGTTTATCAATTTTATCTTCTCAAAGAACCAGTTTTTAGTTTTATTGATCTTTCCTGTCATTTCCTTCATTTCTTTTTCATTTATTTCTGATCTGATCTTTATGACTTCTTTCCTTCTGCTTACTTTGGGGATATTTTGTTCTTCTTTCTCTAATTGCTTTAGGTGTAAGGTTAGTTTGTTTATTTGAGATGTTTCTTGTTTCTTGAGGTAGCATTCTATTGCTATAAACTTCCCTCTTAGAACTGCTTTTGCTGCATCCCATGGGTTTTGGGTCATCGTGTTTTCATTGTCATTTGTTTCTAGGTATTTTTAAAGTTCCTCTTTGATTTCTTCAGTGATCTCTTGGTTATTTAGTAGTGTATTGTTTAGCCTCCATGTGTTTGTATTTTTTTACAGATTTTTTCCTGTAATTGATATCTAGTCTCATAATGTTGTGGTTGGAAATGATACTTAATATGATTTCAATTTTCTTAAATTTACCAAGGCTTGATGTGTTACCCAAGATATGATCTATCCTGGAGAATGTTCCATGCACACTTGAGAAGGAAGTGTATTCTGTTGTTTTGGGATGGAATGTCCTATAAATATCAATTAAGTCCACCTTGTTTAATGTATCATTTAAAGCTTGTGTTTCCTTATTTATTTTCATTTTGGATGATCTGTCCATTGGTGAAAGTGGGGTGTTAACGTCCCCTACTATGACTGTGTTCCTGTCGATTTCCCCTTTTATGGCTGTTAGTATTTGCCTTATGTATCGAGGTGCTCCTATGTTGGGTGCATAAATATTTACAATTGTTATATCTTCTTCTTGGAGCGATCCCTTGATCATTATGTAGTGTCCTTCTTTGTCTCTTGTAATATTCTTTATTTTAAAGTCTATTTTGTCTGATATAAGAATTGCTACTCCAGCTATCTTTTGATTTACATTTGCATGGAATATCTTTTTCCATCCCCTCACTTTCAGTCTGTATGTGTCCCTAGGTCTGAAGTGAGCCTCTTGTAGACAGCATATAAACAGGTCTTGTTTTTGTATCCATTCAGCCAGTCAATGTCTTTTGGTTGGAGCATTTAATCCATTTACGTTTAAGGTAATTTTCGACATGTATGTTCCTTAATTGTTTGGGGTTTGTTATTGTAGGTCTTTTCCTTCTCTTGTGTTTCCTGCCTAGAGAAGTTCCTTTAGCATTTATTTTAAAGCTGGTTTGGTGGTGCTGAATTCTCTTAGCTTTTGCTTGTCTGTAAAGGTTTTAATTTCTCCATCGAATCTGAATGAGATCCTTGCTGGGTAGAGTAATCTTGGTTGTAGGTTTTTCCCTTTTATCACTTTAAATATGTCCTGACACTCCCTTATGGCTTGCAGAGCTCCTGCTGAAAGATCAGCTGTTAACCTAATGGGGATTCCCTTGTATGTTATTTGTTGCTTTTCCCTTGCTGCTTTTAATATTTTTTCTTTGTGTTTAATTTTTGATAGTTTGGTTAATATGTGTCTTGGCATGTTTCTCCTTGGATTTATCCTGTATGGGACTCTCTGCGCTTTCTGGACTTGATTGACTATTTCCTTTCCCATATTAGGGAAGTTTTCAACTATAATCTCTTCAAATATTTTCTCAGTCCCTTTTTTTCTCTTCTTCTTCTAGGACCCCTATAATTCAAATGTTGGTGCGTTTAATGTTGTCCCAGAGGTCTCTGTGACTGCCCTCCATTCTTTTCATTCTTTTTTTCTTTATTCTGCTCTGCAGTAGTTATTTCCACTACTTTATCTTCAAGGTCACTTATCCGTTCTTCTGCCTCACTTATTCTGCTATTGATTCCTTCTAGAGAATTTTTAATTTCATTTATTGTGTTGTTCATCATTGTTTGTTTGCTCTTTAGTTCTTCTGTGTCCTTGTTAAACGTTTCTTGTATTTCCTCCATTCTATTTCCAAGAATTTGGATATCTTTGCTATCATCACTCTGAACTGTTTTTTTTTTTGTTTTTTGGGTTTTTTTTTGTGGTACGCGGGCCTCTCACTGCTGTGGCCTCTTCCGTTGCGGAGCACAGGCTCCGGATGCTCAGGCTCAGCGGCCATGGCTCACGGGCCCAGCCGCTCCGCGGCATGTGGGATCTTCCCGGATCGGGGCACGAACCCGTGTCCCCTGCATCAGCAGGTGGACTCTTAACCACTGCACCACCAGGGAAGCCCTCTGAATTGTTTTTCAGGTAAACTGCCTATTTCCTCTTCATTTGTTTGGTCTGGTGCATTTTTACCTTGCTCCTTCATCTGCTGTATGTTTCTCTGTCTTCTCATTTTGCTTAACTTACTGTGTTTGGGGTCTCCTTTGTGCAAGTTTGTAGTTCCCGTTGTTTTTGGTGTCTGCCCCCAGTGGCTAAGGTTGGTTCAGTGGGTTGTGTAGGCTTCCTGGTGGAGGGGACTGGTGGCTGTGTTCTGGTGGATGAGGCTGGATCTTGTCTTTCTGGTGGGCAGGATCACGTCTGGTGGTGTGTTTTGGGGTGTCTGTGAACTTATTATGATTTTAGGCAACCTCTCTGCTAATAGGTGGGGTTGTGTTCCTATCTTGCTATTTGTTTGGCATAGGGTGTTCAGCACTGTAGCTTGCTAGTCGCTCAGTGGAGTTGGGTCTTAGTGTTGGGATGGAGATCTCTGGGAGATTTTCGCCGTTTGATATTACGTGGAGTTGGGAGGCCTCTGGTGGACCAGTGTCCTGAACTCGGCTCTCCCACCTCAGAGGCTCAAGCCTGACACCTGGTCGGAGCACCAAGACCCTGTCAGCCACATGGCTCAGAAGAAGTGTGAGAAAAAAAAAATAAATAAATAAAATAAATTTATTAAAATAAAAAGCTTATTAAAAATAAAAAAGTAATAAAAAAAAAAGCAAGATAGAAAGAAGAGAGCAACCAAACTAAAAAACAAATCCACCAATGATAACAAGCACTCAAAACTATACTAAAAAAAAAACCGGACAGACAGAACCCTAGGACAAATGGTAAAAGCAAAGCTATACAGACAAAATCACACAAAGAAGCATACACTTATACCCTCAGAAAAAGAGAGAAAGGAAAAAAAATATGTATATATATATTAATAAAAAAAGGAAGAGGGCAACCAAATCAATAAACAAATCTACCAATGATAATAAGCTCTAAATACTAAAGTAAGATAAACATAAAGCCAGAAACAAATTAGATGCAGAAAACAAACCCCAAGTCTACAGTTGCTCCCAAAGTCCACTGCTTCAATTTTGGGTTGATTCGTTGGCTATTCAGGTATTCCAGAGATGACTGTGGAGATTTAATCTGCTGCTCCTGAGGCTGCTGGGAGAGATTTCCCCTTTTCTTCTTTGTTCGCACAGCTCCTGGGGTTCAGCTTTGGATTTCGCCCCTCCTCTGCGTGTAGGTTGCCCTCTGGCGTCTGTTCCCCGCCCAGACAGGACGGGGTTAAAGGAGCCGCTGATTTGGGGGCTCTGCTCCCTCAGGCCGGGGAGAAGGAGGGGTACGGAGTGCGGGGCGGGCCTGCGGCGGCAGAGGCCGACGTGACGATGCACCAGCCTGAGGCGCGCCGTGCGTTCTTCCGGGGAAGTTGTCCCTGGATCCCGGGACCCTGGCAGTGGCGGGCCGCACAGGCTCCCCGGAAGGGGGGTGTGGATAGTGACCTGTGCTTGCGCGCAGGCCTCTTGGTGGCGGCAGCAGCAGCCTTAGCGTCTCAATTCCGTCTCTGGGGTCCGCGCTGTTAGCCGCGGCTCGCGCCCGTCTCTGGAGCTCATTTAGGTGGTGCTCTGAATGGGAGTATTGAGTAGTGTGTGGAGCTGTATTTTTTCTATACGTTAAATGGCTCCCAATCATTTTGTCCACTTTAGTTTTGATACCTGTTGTATACATTTTAGGCTTTTTCTTTGCTCTTACTGTTTGGTGCTGCCATTGTCCTTTCTCTACTTGTACCTCTACCCCCCTTTGTACTTCACTGCTCATGAACTAATAGAGGCCAGTTAAAAAGATAATTAGGCTTGCTTGACCATGCTGTTAAGATTGTGTGAAAAAAAGACAAAGTGGCATCTGTGTAAGCAAAGCAAGTGGTCGGCTCAGTCATTTTTACCTCCTTCCAAATTCTTGTCTATGTTTCTTGATCATTGAGGTCACCAGATAAGTGACCTTAAGCTAGGCACAGTGCTTCTATAACTGTATTTACTGTAATGCTTGGTCATTCTCATATACCAAAGGTAGGATTACAGATTTTTGACATGTCTTACTGTTTAATAATATGTAACACAAAACTGTGACTGAAATAGTCCAGGCTCAGGGCAGTGCTGAAGTTAAAAGATGATGAGCCCATTGGCCAAAATTAGTTGTTTACTTGCCATACAGAGGAAATACATTGATTACAGAAAGATTCCTTCTCTTGCTCGTCAGTGTCCTACAATATCGCAGTGTTTTTCATCACATTCATTCCTAAACCTCTGTGTTCTGCTCTAGTGCCAGCTGCAGTGGTTAACCTCTCCCCTCCTTTCCTCCCAATTCTACATGTCAACACTCAAGATAGTTAACTTTTTTAATTGTAAATTATTTTGAGATAAATTTTTATGTTATGACTCACAAGGAGTTGCGCAATCATACCCAGAGGTCCCATGTACACTTCACCTGGCTTCCCCCAATGAATACCTTACAGAACCGCAGTACATTGCCAAAACCAAGAAACTGACAGTGATACATTTCTGTTGACTCAGGCACAGTGGTTACTCAGATTCCACCAGCTTTCACATGCAGTTCAAGAACCTCAGTTTTGTAAGGCAGGACCCCCCTTGGAAGGTGGGGAAGAGAATGACACCAACAGTACCAAACTAGAATCTAGAACAGGTGATTTAGAAGGAAAGAAGAGAGAGGTTAGATGTATACAAATAACTTTTGACCCATCACAGTTAAACTGATTTTTTCCTCGTATTTTTTACCAAGGGAAAACCTGGTACCTCAGGACCACCTGGCAGCAAAGGAGAAAAAGGTGACCTGGTTGTATCAAGAGTGAAAGGTGAGCATAATCAATCACTTAGCTCCCTGCCATTTTATGAAGGATGTATGAACCATTCTCTTGCATTAATTTCTCCTGTGACTGCAGATGAATTCTATAATAAGATTTGGGACTGTTGAGATTGCTTAAAAAAAATACTCCCTGCCCTTCAGAGTCGTGTGAATGTTGAGCCTAAATCCTGTGCTCAAATCCTCATTGTTGTGAATTGGGTTTGAAACAAGACCTCCTTTGATTTGCCTAGCATTTATTCGCTGCATTATAGTATCCTGTATTAATCAAGAATATTTTGGTTGTAAGCGACAAAAACCCAGCTTGAAGTAGTGTTTTTAGAGAAGTAATTTATTGACTTAAACAAAATTTGAAAGGTTAGGTGTATGGTTTGCACTGGGACGACTGCATGAGAAGGCTGTCTCGGCATCTTGCATCTTTCTTTGCACCACCTGCATTTTCGCCCTGTCTGGTTTTCTCTGGGCTATGCGTACCTGCCCCCAGGTAGCTCCAAGTTCTTACAGCCAGAGGTGAAAGAAAGCTCTACCTCTTTCTGCTCCAGTTAGAATAAAAAAGGTCCAGGAAGGACTGGATTAGCCTGGGGCATGGGCCCAACCATGGACCATTCCCCCACTCACTATGGCCAGGGGATGGCTTGCCGTGTTTGGTGTCACACAAGCAGAGGAAGATGCTGTAGGGATTGGCACCTCCACACACAACCTCCTCGTCAGAACAGGAAAAGAAACATTTCCCAAATAAGAGATTCAATGGGTTTGGCAATTGTCAATCTCCCCTTTGACTTTTGCATGATGGTCTTCGTGTGACTTTAGTCAACTGAGACACTCAGAGGAACCTCTACCAGCCCAGGGTCATGGTCATTGCCTTTATCTTTAGTCCTTTGTTTCCTTCTACTTATTCCATTGCTGAGAAGGGCTTGACTCTTTCGGCCTTTGTTACCAGGGAGCAAAGGAGAAAGAGGTCCTGATGGGCCCCCAGGATTTCCAGGGCAGCAGGGACAACACGGTCGAGATGGATATGCTGGAGAAAAAGGGGACCCAGGACCGCTGGTGTGTATAATTCTTCTCCCGCTATAGAGTTTCACTCTCTTACATGGTCACAAAGCATCTGTTTTCCCCTTCTCAGTTTAAAAAAGCTGAACAGTAACGTGTCAACATGCTGTAAATCAGAGTCACATTTGATTCCCTGCCACAAAAAGATGGCTGTTACAAAAGGTATGGCTTATTGCAGATGGTCTAAAATCCGAGTGCAGTTCATCATAGCAAGAGTTTCTGTCTCTAGTCTTTATATTATTCTCGTGGTGCTTATCTCCTTACGGGGCCCTTGTCTCTACAGAGCCCCCACTGGTTTCAGGTCTGTTCAGTTGACTCTGTAGCGTGGAGGATAGCACACAGGTCCTGATAATTACCTTCAGTTCTGTTCTCTGATGAAGAAGCACATGAGGGGAAGTGGCAAGCAAGAAAGGATGAACTAGTGCAGATCCACTGGATAGACATATTGGCTGATGGAAGGTTCCACTGATGAATGATAATTCTGCATTTTTCAAACATGTTTTGGGTGGAGACCACGTGTAGCTGATGAAGTTCATAAGAAAAGACTGTGAGACATAATCAGGAACTTAAAATATCTTGGCACATGAGGTAGTTTTGAATGCTTGCAATGCCACACAAACTGAGCTAGATGTTTTACTCGTAACTGTTGTCTTCTGAGGAACAATTATCTTTGAGACTTTACAGTAAGGAGATGGAGGCTTAGGGTACGTTACGCAAGGTCAACAATCTATCAAGTAGGCTAAGCAGGAGGGAAAACCCAGTCTTTCTCATTTCAAGTACATGCTGTTTCCACCAGACCATGCAGCCTGCCACTGAGAGTGTTGTAAAAAGGAAGGACCACGTTCTGATTTTATAGGACTCCTATCTGATAAAATACATGTGAATAAGAGACGGAAGTTTGGAAGTTGGGTTAGATGGTATTTATAGCTTTCTGGTCTTTCAGTGGATATTGAGTATATAAATAATCTTCTCTGCTTTAGATTTGGTAATCCCTGTTTCATTCATTCTTCCACTTAAGAAACTACAGTGGTCCCCCCCTCATCCACAGGGGACACGGTGCAAGACCCCAAGTGGATGCCTGGAACCGTGGATAGTACCCGACCCCATACATACCTATGATAAAGTTTAATTTATAAATTAGGCACTGTGAGAGATTAACAACTAATAATAAAATAAAACAATTATAACAGTATACTGTAATACAATTTATGTGAATGTAGTGTCTCTGTCTCTCTCAAAATATCTTGTTGTACAAATTTAATGCCTTTCCATCTTAACTAAGCACTTAGCAAGCACTGTGCCATGACTTCTGCAGGTTGCGGTGTGATAGCAAAACTAGCACAAATTTCATTTTCCTCCTTCACAATCTCATGGATATAAAAGTCATTCTTACCATAGATCTTAGCAACCTCAGCATACGATTCTTCTTTCTTTCCTTATTAAATTGAGAACTTGCACCTTTTCACTTAGAGGAAGCACTTTACAACTTCTCTTCGGCATATCTGAATTATCAGTATCACTACTCTTGTGCTCTGGGGCTGTTATTAAGTAAAATAAGGGTAACTTGCACACAAGCACTGCGATACCACTGCAGTCAATGTGATAACCAGACGCTACTAAGTGACTGACTGAAGGATATGCTGGAGAAAGGGTTGATTCACGTCCCTAGTGAGATGGAGCAAGACGGCTTCATCATGCTACTCAGAACGGAGCACAGTTTAAAGCTTGTGAATTGTTTATGTCTGGAATTTTCCATTTAATATTTTCAGACCGTGCCTAACTGAAACCTTGGAAAGTGAAACCGTGAATAAGCAGGGGACTGCTGTATTTAGAAACCAACGTCACTGAGTGATAAGTGTCATCATGTACTAACCTAACTGTGAAAAACCGAAGTGTATTTACAGATCAGATTGGGAGAGGAATTTCTATACCACCCGCTAGGGACGGGGGAATCTCTCTAGAGTTTCAGACTGAGCCTGAAACAATTCAGACTCATAGACCACATTTGGGACCAGGCCGCTCAGAAGGCTAGAAGGCGTGACCCTCAGCTTGCCTGCAGGGCAGTGTCAGGCGTTCCTCCTACACAGGAGTCCTTGCAGCTTTTCATTCAGTTGGGGTGAAGGCAATGAGATTCTCATATGCAGAAGTGTGAGCAGCCTGGACTTGAAAGCCTCCTTCTCCACGGGAGTATTATCTCCACCACAGAGCTAGCTTGTGGGGACCCCACAAGGAACTTGCCAGTTACAGGAGCCACCTCTTAAGGAAGCCCTGACAAAGGCTCCACACAGGTCTTTATAGTTCTTCCAGACCACATGCAAGTTTTGCAGCCAGGGATTAATTTTACCATAAGCAATGTGGTCTAGTAACGCAGTTGACATCCATTTTTATGCAGATCCTGAAGAGCAGAACTAGACCCTTAACCAAAGGTCACATTCTTATGCAGGAGGAGAAAGGATTTGTCAGCCCTTGGCCCACAGAGGTGGAGGGCGATAAAGTCCCTCCCTGTGTCTTACAATAATGCAGAAAAAAACGTTTCTAATAGATAAGAATTTATTTAGTTTGTAAGCCCACTACTTCCCTTAATGTATGCATTTCTATATTTTATTGTATTTGCTGTCACAGAGTGGTTCTAAATAAAATTTCTTTTTCTGTATTTAAGACATAACACATATAATTTTCTGTTTTTGAGTCATAAAACACACATCAAGAGCATATATATGTCTGTAAATATGTATGTAAAACATTAAGGAGAATCTTAGTTAATCATTTAAAATTGCATTTGCTATTAAGTAACTTCTGGAATTAACTGGCTTTCTGCATGCATTTTTGTAGCCTACAGTGACAATGATTGCTTTGAGTTCATGGCCTTTCAAAGGTTGGTGATTGACTCTTGATGCAAATGTTCTCAGGGAGATCATGAAGATGCAGCCCCAGGTGATAAAGGGCCTCCTGGACCACCAGGCCCCCCGGGCAGAGCAGGACCTAGGGGGCCTCCGGGACTGGGATTTCCTGGTCCACCAGGAGAGAGAGGGCAACCAGGAGCTCCAGGCTGCCCAGGCAAGAGGGGCCCTGATGGCTGGAAGGGTCAGAAAGGTAATTTTGAATGTTTTTGTGGCAGAATGTCAAGTGAAATCATGGAAACTAAAGTAAGCCTCTCTTCTGGGCAAAGTTATTACAGTTATGGTAGAACCTCTAAAATAAAATTCCCACAGTTCACTGTTCAAACCTTGAATGTTGTCAAACAAATAAAAGCATTACAGCACAATCAATACTTAAAACAAATCTTTAAAATGCTGAGATGTCTTTGCTGTTTTATTGGTTTGGCAAATTGCCTTTCATTCATTTCTCAGTATCAGTGTGGACAATCTGACTTAAAATTACATACATGTATATATTCAAAATCTCTCTTTTTTTTACTATCTTTTGAGATTATGCATTTTATTTGAATAAAACCACTAATATTTCATTTTAAAAATACAGCATTGTCCATGAAAACCCATTTGTAGGCATTCTAGGGAGAAAAAAAGGAGGGATTTTGAATATATTTGACAGTTATTTGGATTTCAAACAATAAAGTGACTTGTAGTTTTATAGCTGAAAAGTTTTAAAAAGTTTGGAAAAAGATTGATTTAAGATTTTTTCTTTTGTAATATGTGCATATGACTTGAGTTACATAGTTACTTGTGAAATTTTATAATATAATAATATGTTTGGTTCTTGCTTTGACAACATAGAAAGACGAATACCTTGGAATTTGATATGGTTTAAGATCATGGTCTGGAACCATCAAAATATAACATTTTTATTCATATGGTACATTTTTTATTTAAGAGCTTATGGTGTAATACATTATGAGATGAAATTTCTGTTATAAAAGGGAAACATTCCATTTTAAAGGAGAAGAAAACTCAGAGCACAACTTTGAAATTCTATTTTCTTTACCAAGTGAAATGAAGGATGACAAAACCACATTGCAAAGTCATTAGTAAAACAAGAGCCTGTATATATATATTTTTTAATAAATTTATTTATTTTATTTTTGGCTGTGTTTTGTCTTCATTGCTGCACACGGGCTTTCTCTAGTTGCAGTGAGCGAGGGCTACTCTTTGTTGCGGCGCGCAGGCTTCTCATCGCGGTAGCTTTTCTTGTTGCAGAGCACGGGCTTTAGGTGTGTAGTTGTGGCACATGGGCTCAGTAGTTGTGGCTCACAGGCTCAGTAGCTGTAGCACATGGGCTTAGTTACTCCACGGCATGTGGGATCTTCCCCAACCAGGGCTCAGGCCCGCGTCCCCTGCGTTGGCAGACGGATTCCCAACTACTGGGCCACCAGGGAAGCCCCCAGAGACAATATATTTGAAGCACCTGACCCATGGCAGGCCCTCAGTAAACGGAAGCTGTTATTAGTATCTCTCCCAGTCTCTTCATTTGCACAATTCCCCCACATCCAAGCTAGGAGTCAAATCTTGGGAACTCAGTGTTGGATGCTTGCTGCTATTTCATGATTTATCAAAGCTTCTGATTCCATTGTATTAGACATCCATGGGTCTATACATCCATTATTTTTTGTAGGTTATTAAACTGGTATTTCTTGGAATCAATATTTTTCTTATTCCCCTTCTATTACTGTCTGACAGTTGAAGTTCAGATTTCAGAACAGATCTAATAGAAATTCAAAATAAACGTAGTTCAAGTGACCTAATGAGACTCGAGAGTCTTCTTTTCCTTTGAATTCCACATATACCGTATGAAGAAGTATCTTGATCGAGTTGTCATTGAGATTCACGTTGCATTGGACTATCAATTATGTGAATGCCAATTTTTTTTTTTTCATTCCAGGTGATACAATTCCTTGTAACGTAACCTACCCTGGGAGGCCAGGCCCGCCAGGTTTTGATGGACCTCCAGGTACGATCAAGGAGAAGTTACTGTCATACACATTCCCAACTAAAAGAACTGGCAAGACAGATAAACCAATAGCAAATCCTCAGGAACTATCTAGGATATTTCTACCCTGATTATAAAGTTTTGAGGGACTACGGGGAAACACCATTTGTAGCCATTCCTCTTGGGTCCCCAGTCCACCAAACCCACTCTGAATAATATTTCTGTGCCACAAAATTTACCTTGATTTGATCACATATCAGCAAAAATGATTGCCTTTTGAGCATTTTAAAACTATATCTTCTTTCTTTACTTGTGCCCCGAGAGTGAAAATTGATTACTTGCTTACTGATTATAAGTTTTACTCTATTCTGCTTTCCAAGAGACCCAAATATCTGACCGGAAACGTTCTGAAAAATGCCCATGCATCTACACCCCGGATTACACTTTCATACAACCACTGCACTTGACTCAGTCACGTATTTATAGCTGAATTAAACCCTAGATCTATATAAGGATTTTGTCTAATTCTTTTTTATTTATTTAGAGTTCACTTAAATTGACCTGTTAAGTACTAGCATGGCCACTAAAGGTCACCTTTCTTGTTCTACGTAACTATCAATACAAAAAGTGTTTAAGCATTGAATGATGAAGGACTCTCTATTGCCCTCTATAACCACTGGCTTTCACAATAGTGTTGTATAACAACCTCCAAATTGCAGTGGGCTTTAACAAATAATATTTATTTTCTCTCTATGGGTCTGTCGTTGGCTGGAGTTCAGCTGATCTAAGATGGTCTCTATCGTCTTCATGCCTGGTCCTGGGTCAGGTCAGGTCTGCAACGGGCATCTCATTGTGAGGCCAGGGTGTGCTCTGCTCCTGTGGTTGCTGAAATGCCAGAGGGTGGGGCCAGCTTCACTTGCACTGTTCACACCTCTCATTACTTCATGGTGTTACTATCCTATTGGCCAAAGCAAGTCACATGGCCAAGCCCCGGGTCAAAGTGTGGGAAATACGGGCCACCCACCACAAGGCAGTGGCAAGGGTGTGGAAATATAATTCTGTATCAGTGGAGTGAAGAATGGTTGGTTGACTGATTGTACGTTCATCTTCACATTTGCTGGTACCTTGTCATGGGTGGATAAAAAGCACGCATGGTCACTTTCAGCAGGGAAGTGAACACTCAAAAGTTTCAGCTAGCAGTTGCATCTCCTTTGAAGTTCGTGATTTATAAGTTATTTTAGCCTAGAGAACTCCCTGTAGGAAAACACAGAAGGTTTTAAAAAAAAATCTCAATTCCTTTTGCAGGTGCTTTTTTTTTTTTTTTTTTTTTTTTTTTTTTTTGCGGTACGCGGGCCTCTCACCGCTGTGGCCTCTCCCGCTGCGGAGCACAGGCTCCGAACGCGCAGGCTCAGCGGCCATGGCTCACGGGCCCAGCCGCTCCGCGGCATGTGGGATCTTCCCGGACCGGGGCACGAACCCGTGTCCCCTGCATCGGCAGGTGGACTCTCAACCACTGTGCCACCTGGGAAGCCCAAATGTGCTCGTTATTCGTTTATTTATTTTTTTTGCGGTACATGGGCCTCTCACTGCTGCGGCCTCTCCCGTTGCGGAGCACAGGCTCAGCGGCCATGGCTCACGGGCCCAGCCGCTCCGCGGCACATGGGATCTCCCCGGACCGGGGCACGAACCCGCGTCCCCTGCGTCGACAGGCGGACTCTCAACCACCGCGCCACCAGGGAAGCCCTTGCAGGTGCTTTTTGCCTGTACTTCATTTAAGGGCAAATGCAGTAAGATGCAGGGAAATAGACTTGGTCTTTATTCTGGTGCTTTCTCCATCAAGCCACACGCTGGCCACCACCTCTGTCCTCTTACAAGGAAGGCTATCCTCACATATTTGTGTTTGAGACTCAGCATGGGAAGGTATCAAAAGATTCATCTGAATGGTGGTGTACGTCCCAAAGGCTTTCAGAAAGAATTCTTTACAGCATGGCTTCTGAGAAAGTACTTTAACACAATCTCTATGAAAAGCTTATTTGGAGCACAAGACTTATAAAAACCAGGCTAGGCACCACCTATACTTCCATAAAGTAGAAATACCCTAAGAAAGACTTAACATAGATTTTATTTTAAAAATCATCTTATTTTGTCCTCATTTGATTTTACTGTGTCTGTGTTTTGTTGTTTTTGTTTAGGTCCAAAGGGATTTCCAGGTCGTCGGGGAGCTCCTGGGTTGAGGTGTCTGGATGGGGAAAAGGGTCAACGTGGCAAACCAGGAATCTCAGAAATACCTGGTCCACCTGGTAAACAAGGGCTTTTCATTTAGGAATGTCTCATGATCTTAGTCAGCAAATGGCCCAGGGATCCCTAGATGGTGGGGCAATGGTTTTTCTTGATATAGTAAGCTCTTAGCTATGTTTCGATAACTTCTACGTTATGATACTTTTGTGATGTCTCAGGGCTCCTTAAACCTGGAGCATGAGTTATCGGCTATTATATTATGTTGTAGGAACTGCTCAGTCTAGACAGACTGTTTGCCGGTAAGTGAAAGCAATTAGGGAAACGTCATTGGCTTATAGGAAACACGGAAGTTACAATTCATTTTCTGACAAAAGGTGGCAAAAAACAATATTGCCTCTTAAGTTACTCTTAATTTTAGTAGGTATCCCTGTATTTTAAAACAATGTGTTTTTATCAAAGTACTAGTCTTATATGTGTGTTGGTTCTATATCTGTACATGTAACAATTTAAACAATTTTTTGTTCAATAGGTTTTCCTGGTGATACGGGAGATCCAGGTTTTGGAGGTGAAAAGGGGTCCTCCCCTGTCGGGCCCCCAGGCTCTCCAGGTTCACCTGGAGTGAATGGTCAGAAAGGACCTCCAGGAGACTCTGCTGTTGGCTACCCAGGACCCCCAGGAAAGAGGGGTCTTTTAGGAGTACCAGGGTCAAAAGGACTCAGAGGTGATCCCGGACGACCGGGGGCTGCAGGTATGAGGGCTGTGCTCTTCCTGTGGTCCATAAAGCCAGCTCGGTTCTGGAACAGGTTCCTGAAGAGTGTCTAGACTATCTTGCCTTAAAAATCTAGAATGTAAAATTTTCAATCAAGCATCTTCCTGCATACATGGGCAGTGGTTACATTTCTAATAACCTGCATCCACAGTGTTGCCTTTGCATTTTATTGGTTGTTTTCAAACCCAGCTCACCGTGGCTCAGTCTGTTCAATTTGATTCAGCAGCTACCAGACATCTGCCTGCTTTGGACTCCAGGACAGTATGTTAGCTCCAAGGAGCAGGGACTGGGTGATCCGCCCACTGCCATTGCCAGGCTGAAGGAGGGCAGGACAGGCTGTCAGAGAAGAGCAGCTCCATGGGGCAAAGCAGGGTGGGCTGGCATTCAAAGGAAAGCTCTGGGGGAGAGCTAGGCACGAGCTGAGTCCTGGCAGACGCTGTGTTCTTTGGACAGGTGAAAGGATAGAGGGACTTTCATTCCAGCAGGGGTAGCAGGCAGGGCAGTGAAACTTAAGATGGGGAGATGGCCCTGGCACTGATTCACATCCTTTTCTGAAATCGCTATGGATTCTTCAGGATCCCCAGCAGAGGTTTTCAGATTTTAATGTACTTAAAAATACCACGCCCCCCAAAAAACAGGGGTAGAGGTGGGGGTCATTAACATCACCATCTTCTGGGCCCCAGCCTAGGAAATTGTGATTCATTACATCAGAACTGGGTGGAGCCCAGCAGTCCAGTCTGGATTTCAACCCCTGGGGGATGGTGACGAAAAGTGGACCCCAGATCAGACTTTTACAAACAGTGTTCTGGTTCTTTTCTAATGATGGATGGGCCAGTGTTTATTAGGTACCCATGATAGTACAATAGTACAGGGAAAATGGAAGGCGGGGAAATAAGCCACATTCTTTGTCCTCAGAGAGCTTATCCAATAGTTTGTAAGTCAGAAGCATTCATATACAAAAACCCATTTAGTTGGAACGTAACAAGATAATACATTATGTGAGTCAATGAAAATAATTTTGTCCCAGTAATCCCACTATCTCAATTGTGAAATGTATTTAAGGGAAGAATTCAACAGGAGATGGTTAGTACGAAAATACTGTTGTAGTATTATTCACAGTAGAGGAACAATTGAAAACAGTAAAGAGAGCTAAGTAATACGTACATACACATACTCACACACCACACTCAAAGGAATACTATTCAGCTATTAACAATTAAAATTATATTTGCAAAGATTACAATAAAATGGAAAACATTTGCATATTAACATGCAATATGAAGTAACCCAACAATTGAAAGTGCACTGGGATTACTATTTTAAAAATGCAAACATATGAACCAAAATACAATGAAAACATCAAACAATAAAATAGATTTTTAGGTTAGGGTGTAGAATTATGGAAGACTTTTTTCCCCCTGAAGATCATGATGTTATCTTTCCAATAAATACAAACTTTGAGAGTTGGAATGATGAAATCGTTTACAGAATGCAAATTCAGACAGTACAAACTGGTCGTGCAAGCATTGTGGTGGTTTGGTGTAAAGCCTGCCGCAATGTTAGAGGTTAATGGAAATCAGGAAGAACTGCATGGATTTTTAATTTGCATAAGCAACTTCTACATTGTCTACATAACCTTATCAAGTAATTCTCTTAGCAATGCATGGTTTTACCGTGCACTTGGAGCTCACTATCACCTATGATAAGAAAATCCATTCAGAGGCTTAACTCATTGGAGCCCAGAGCCAGGATCAAAATGTTTACCTCCAGTATTGATATACATGAATACCACTGTAGGCCATCTATGTAGTGTTATGCCCTCAGTGTCACAGATGAACTGTATCATTTCAGGGCCAGCTGGCATGCCTGGATTCCCGGGTCTCAAAGGTCCCAAAGGGAGAGAGGGAAGTGCTGGGTTTCCAGGGATCCCAGGTCCACCCGGCCATTCCTGTGAAAGAGGCGCTCCAGGGAGACCAGGGCCACCAGGGCTCCCTGGAGCTCCAGGAAGTCCAGGTAAGTGTCGGCAAGTGTCAAGAACTGTGACAGGTGTGGGGTTTACCCTACTTACAGAGGAATAAGCTCACCTGTTGCTCTTTTACGGCTGCTGGCAGCAGCAAGATTCTTGGGTCAGAAACAAAGGATTTGATTATTTATGGCACCGCAAGTAGCAGGAGTTTCATGTTGGTTTGTGTCATTTCCTTGTGCACACATGGTGGGTTGCAGTTTCTGAGCCTGGGATACAACAGCTATACATTAACCTGCAAGACAGCTTGCTTTGCTTACTGGGGGAGGCACTATATCTGTCAGGCTGCTCGCTGCCAACACAACCTTGAGAAATAGCCGGAGTGAGGATGGGTCAGGACCCTCTGTTCTTGGAATACCCAGCAAGACATCAAAGAGACCCATGAGAAAGTGTCTCTCAACACAAGGTGCTGGGGGGCTGTTTCCAATATGATCTTTATTTCACCATCCAGATTGTCACCTGTTATTTAAATTCTGCTGTGCTTATCCAAATCCAAGAATACACCCTCTCAAAGGATCAAAACGAGATTGGAGCAAACCCTGCCACTACAGCTTTGTTTTTAATCACCAATAATTCTAGATGACGTTGTTGATTTCTATAATTCTCTCATTACAAATGAACAGCTTGACCAAAATTCACTTGGCTGTAGCTTTAAGAAGCACCTGGAATGTTTTCTTCTATTAGTTCCCACCCTCTCCCCACCCAAGAGTAAATATAAATTCTTTACCCTTATCCATTTTCCATTTTGAAAGACTTTATAATGCATCTCAACTGGGAAATATTTATTCAAGTAATCTGCCTTTCTTTTTATAGCGGCCAGAAAAATACATACTTAGACTGATGGCGAGTCGCTACTGTGATTTTAGCTGATAAATATTGTTTACTTGGCCACAGATACACAATTTAAGCTACCATGGATTTTTTTCCTGCCCTGTGTGAAGTCAGTTCTCAGTTTTCCTACACTGTTGTCACTGCGGTTTGTCACAGGTGCCCCAGGTTGGAAAGGACAACAAGGGGACACGGGGCCTCCTGGACCCGCTGGAATGAAGGGCCTCCCCGGAGTCCCAGGACGGCCAGGGGCAGATGGACCCCCAGGGCCCCCGGGAGTCCCAGGCCCCAGTGGGGATGATGCGCTACCTGGTCTTCCAGGCCCAAAGGGTGGGTATTGCTTTTCCATTATTCCTCCCCCCCGCCATTTTATAAACCTGAAATCCACTGCCAGGTGAAGACAATTACAGGTGACCATACTGTGGAGTTTACTGGTATATTAGCCTGACTTGGTCCTTTCCTGTGTGACTTCTCCCTTCTTCTTGTCTTCTGTATTGTAATTTCCAGGGGCAGAGTGTTCTGGTTTAGGTAAACGGGAGTGTTGGGGGGAGGGGTTAGGTCCACAGAACCTACACACACTTCTGCCCGGAGGACTGGGTGGTACTGATGGAGGGGGGAAGTCAGGGCTGATGTGCTTCCACTTTGGATGGGCCCCCCCTCCCC
>NW_021703772.1:11714182-11920403 GCF_005190385.1 Monodon monoceros
TCCAGTTCTCTATTTTTTTTTTCTTAGGCACTACCTGTGTGCCAAGGCCCAGACCAACATCTTTGAACTTCTGCTTCTTTCTTTTTAAAATTTATTTATTTTATTTATTTATTTTTGGCTGCATTGGGTCCCCGTTGCTGCATGCGGGCCCTCCCTAGTTGCGGAGAGTGGGGACTGCCCTTCATTGTGGTGTGCAGGCTTCTCATTGCGGTGGCTTCCCACTGTGGAGCACAGGCTCCGGAGCGCAGGCTCAGCAGCTGTGGCACACGGGCCCAGCCGCTCCGCAGCATGTGGGATCCTCCCGGACCAGGGCTCGAACCCGTGTCCCCTGCGTTGGCAGGCGGACTCTCAACCACTGCGCCACCAGGGAAGCCCAGTTCTCTTAAAGCTTTGTGGGATCTGGACTCAGAAGCATAAAGGCCTGCAGTTCAGATCTGTGGGGGGGAAAACTGAGGCTTGGATGGGACAGACTGTCTCTTACAGGCGAGAGGCTGGTAGTGACTCTTCCCTTCAGCACAAGCTCAGAGTTAGGGGGAGTTCGCGTCTCCAGGTGGACGGCAAAGAACGCAGATCTAGGAACCGTACTAGCCTACAAAACTTTTCCCTAAAAATTCATGTTACTCCTCAGGACCCCAGGGGCTACCCGGCTTCCTGGGTTTTCCGGGAGAGAGAGGAAAACCTGGCCCGGACGGACACCCTGGCAGAAAGGGAGAACACGGAGAACAGGGTTGGCCCGGCTCCCTGGGAGAGCGAGGAGTGAAAGGTGACAAAGGTAAACGCAGCTAATGGCACAGCGATGCAGCATAGATCGTTTTTAGTGTTTGACCAGAACCTATAAGTATGATCCCTGAAAAAATAAAATGGAACTATCCTGCAGCTTGGATTCTGCTGCCTTTTGAATCTATGGTGTTTGTTTTAGGATTTTAAACAAAATGTATTTTCCTTTCCTCCCAATCTTATCCCATATAACTATGGCAAATGAATTGCCCTATTAATAGAAAAAAAATTAACAAGGGCTTTGACTTATAGCTTTTGGGTTTCAGAAAATCTTCTCACCTTTTGGGAAGGGGGTGCAGGCAGGACTCCTGGTCCCCAAACCCTCCTTCAATTTTTCTAAATGAAAAAAACAGTTTTTTTGTTAAGGTCATACGGTCTCTGTCGAAATTACACAACTCAGCATTTGTAGCACAAAAGCAGCCTGAGGCAACACGTAAACAAACAAACATAGCTGTGTTCTGGTAACATTTTATTTATGGGCACTGAAACTTGAACTTCACTTAATTTCACATGTCATAAAGTATTATTCTTATTTTGAGTTCCCTCCCCCAATGATTTAAAAGTGTGAAAGTCATTCACAGCTCATGGATTGTATAAAAACTGGCAGCAGGTGGGATTTGGCCTGTGGGCTGTAGTCTGCTGACCGCTGAACTAGATGAGTCCGCTTTCATCTGGGCCATGAATTGCATCTCTCCCAAGCTTCATTTAAAGAAAAGTTTCCGTTACTATTTTAAAAAAAAGTTTCAAGACCACTGGTGTCAATGTTCTGTGCCCATCCCTGTTAAATATTTACTTTGATCTCTTAGCCATGAGGCTGTGGTGAGTGAAGGTAAGATTTCATTTCTAGTGTTAAGAATGAATGCTTGACAATTTCTAGAAACAAGGTTTTTGTCTTTAAAGCCCTTTGGGAAAATAGCCTCATATTCAATTCAAATTATTTTTAGTTGATTGATCCTACTATTATTTTTTGTTTTACTAGCCTGTAAATTATTTATGTAGAATCAAGGAATCAGAGTCACTCTCTGTTGGCTTAGCTAAGTGATGTTTGCTGTGCTATTGTGTGTCTATATAATTATCCCACTAAAAATATTTAAAATTGGGGTAACGCCAGTGATGTCCTGGTAAGCTGGCTCTCTAAAATAAAGTTTTTTAAAAATGCCCTGATTACTACACTACAGTTTGCTGATTGCCAGGGTGTAAATACTCCCACCATAAATACGCTCAACATGACTGATTTAAAACTACCGATGGTTTAACAACTAGTTTACAAAATTCTTGACTTGTTAGTAAGTGGCTCTCATCAAGCTGAGATGAGCCCACTCCAGCCCACATCTACAACTGGACAGTGTTTGCAGAAATCAGGAGAAATATTGTATACCCTCCCTACCTCTTAGAATTCTCTATGTGGAGAACCAAGTTAAGTGACTGTTCTTTTAATGTAAGGAAAATATTGGAGGCTGGTTAGGAAGGGGAAGATAAGGAACTGGAAAATATGAGATGGACAATTCAAAATTTACAGGATAAAGAGATGTAGTTTTAAACAATTTTATTGAAGTATAGTTGATTTATAATGTGTTCATTTCTGCTCTACAGCAAAAGTGACTCAGTTATACACAGATTCTTTTTCATATTCATTTCCATTATGGTTTATCACAGGATATTGAATATAGTTCCCTGTGCTATATGGTAGAACCCCGCTGTTTATCCATTCTATATATATATCAGTTTGCATCTGCTAATCCCAACCTCCCAGTCCTTGTCTCCCCCACTACTCTTTCCCCTTGGCAACTGCAAGTCTGTTCTCTATGTTTGTGAGTCTGTTTCTATTTCATAGATACGTTCATTTGTCTTGTATTTTAGAATCCACATATAAGTGATTATCATATGGTATTTTTCTTTCTCTTTCTGACTTACCTTGCTTTGTATGATCTCTAGGTCCATCCATATTGCTGCAAAATGGCGTTATTTCATTCTTTTTAATGGCTGAGTAATATTCCATTTTATATATGTAACACAGATGTATTTTAGACCTGGAACTTTTCAAGCCTGTCTCTTTTTACTGAAGACTCTAAGATGAGTTTGGTTGAATTTAGCAAACATTCACTGAGCCCTCAGTGTACACCAGTCCCCTTTGCTGGACAAGTTGGGAAAGGAATGTAAAAGGCATGCCCCTTCCTTTAGGAAGTCAATCAACAATGTTGATACCGTGCAATCTATGAACATAAATACAGTTTAGCAGGTTAAATGGGGATTTGCAAACTGGACGTGAGGAGCTGTAACAGAATAATCACGTGTGTGGTGCTTCCTTTTGTTTTGCTCTTATATAATTAATATCTAAAGGAGCAAGAGGACCCCCAGGATATGAAGGAGAAATGGATATTATTTTGAAAAAGGGGGAAACCGGGGAACCTGGACCTCCTGGAGATGGTGGATTCCCAGGAGAAGAAGGTAAATGCTTATGTTTTTTTAACCATATCAAATAAGTTGACTTCTTTACAGGTCATTCAAACAAGCATGCATATTAGACAACTTTCCAAAAAAAAACTGTAATTCGGAGATTAGGAAAGGTCATTCTTTAGATAAAAATAAAAACATACACTAAAGAACCTCATGGTACTTTTCTTTCCATGCTAGAACTTAGCTGTAGTTCATATGTGTTTATAGATTTGGATATTCCAAACTTGAATCAGTCCAGACAGAGACATGAAATACTGGTACCAGGTTTAAGGTATTCCTGGTTTTGCTGGCTGATCTTAAAATGAGTAGCACAGTGACTGTCCGGATCATTTCAGTGGGTGCTACTCAGCCTTCAGTGAGCATCCCTTGGGGCCCTTGTTAAAACACAGATGCTCAGTCAGCAGGTGTGGGGCGGGTCTGCCTCTGACTTTCTAACAAGCCCCTCGCTGCCTGTGCTGCTGGTCCTCAGAAACACCCCAGAGCAAGGATTTTGACAACCACGTTTGTGTTTTCTTTTCCCAGTTTAGACTTAATTTGAATGGGACCTGGGTTCTTTTGTTGGCCCTCTCCTTAACGAGTTAGAGAACAAATGTTTTAAGTCCTCTGGTTAAGTCCTTCCTCATCTGTAAAATGAGCATGTTAAAATAAAGCAAGTGGGCTTCCCTAGTGGCGCAGTGGTTGAGAGTCCGCCTGCCGATGCAGGGGACGCGGGTTCGTGCCCCGGTCCGGGAAGATCCCACATGCCGCGGGGCGGCTGAGCCCGTGAGCCGTGGCCTCTGAGCCTGCGCGTCCGGAGCCTGTGCTCTGCAACGGGAGAGGCCACAACAGTGAGGCCCGCGTACCACAAAACAAAACAAAACAAAACAAATAAAGCAAGTGATGCTGCTCACTCCCCCCGGGGTAGCCTTGAGTCTCTTCATGGGCAGCTCCTTTTTTTTTTGTTGTTGTTGGGGTACGCGGGCCTCTCACTGCCGTGGCCTCTCCCGTTGCGGAGCACAGGCTCCGGATGCACAGGCTCAGCGGCCACGACTCACGGGCCCAGCCGCCCCGCGGCATGTGGGATCTTCCCGGACGGGGGCACGAACCCGTGTCCCCTGCATCGGCAGGCGGACTCTTAACCACTGCGCCACCAGGGAAGCCCTGGGCAGCTCCTTTTACAGTGAGGTCACGGAAGCCAGAAACCCGTTGTGATGCAGCTTAGGGCAGGAATTAGGACTCCCAGTTCCTGGGAGATGGCTTTGTCTCCTATAAGCAGGACCAAGACCCACAGCCTAACTCTCGCCTGTCACGATAGTTTAACTATCCCCTAAAGTTCAAGAGATTTCCTCCAAGAGGTCTGTAACACTTCTAACCCCATCAGGTGATAAAGGCCATCCTGGGATACAAGGGAAGAAAGGAGAGCCAGGAAGCTGTGGACCACCTGGATTTCACAGAGGGGAGCCTGGGAGGAAAGGGCAGCCAGGCCTTCCTGGACCCCCAGGCCCTCCAGGCTCACCTGGGCTGAGAGGGCTCATTGGCTTTCCGGGATTTCCAGGTGACCAGGTAAGCAACTGCTGTTTTGGAAGGAAAGAAATAATAATACCTTTCTGCTCTCGGGATGCCCGTAAGTCATCTTACTTTGCCAGTGTACATCACAGTCCTTCACTGGCTTTTAGAATGTAAGGAGTTGGTCAGGGGAAGAATGGAAACTTCTAGAAGGCCATGATGTAACTGTAATTCTGGCCAGTGCTTATGCCTGGTTCCGGTGACATAAATGATCAAGTCACTTACTCCACATTCTACCCCCAGCCTTGTTTAAACAGCTCCATAGAGACTTGCTTGAGGACTGTTGGTTTGCCAGCACAAAGAGTCATCTGAAAAATGACCCAAATTCTGGTTACTCAGCTTTCCTATCCAATTGCAGACATCATAGATTTTGCTGTAAATATACTTTATCTTTACAATCATGAGCAAAATACCCCTTGAGAACCCAGGAAGTAGAAATGTAGTAGCCTACATCATAATTTCTGGAAAATGTATAATATACTTTGCTACCCATCTTTTGGAATAAAATAGATTTTTCAAGTTTTGGGTATAAAGTATAACAGTTTATTTCATATCAATTTGTTCATTCAAAACTTAAAGTTCAAGTGATGTGATGCAATTACTCTTTTGCAATCAAGTATTGAGATTTGGATGCCCCCTGTTGGTATCACTAATTCTGGAAGAGTTTCGTCAACTTTTAAAACCTAGATGCATGTAGTAGTATGCTTGCAATGCATTTCCAATTTTCTTTACCACTGCAAATTATAAAAACCAAGTTCTTTCTAGAAAATTATAAGTGGATCATGTCAAGCATGCGTCATTTGTATTTGAAATTCAATTACAATCTTATTTCTGTTTCATTAAACTATCAGGGTGAGCCAGGTTCTCCAGGGCCCCCTGGACTTTCAGGAATTGATGGTACAAGAGGACCTAAAGGTATGGTTTGGAGATACAGCAGCCATCCATCAAGCTCATAGTCCTGGGTATTTGTAGCATTGTGAGCAAGTACCTCTGGCATGAAAAGTAAAGTATATCAAACAAACTGCAACATTCAAAGAGTTCTTTTTAGACTCTACTAGATAGTCAAACAAGACCTAAATCATCTATATTTGTCATTCAGATCTAAGGGTACCATATAGAAAACAGCATGCTTGCAGGCATAGCATAATTTCCTCCTTGGTGGGAGTACTCTCAGCTGTCCTAGTGACTGCAGCTCTATAAATGACAGCTCAGGTGCCAGGAGACGGATCCGCATTGGTGGTCCGTGGCCCCGTGCCCCATAGGAGCCAGTATCTCTTCTAAGGACTCCATAGGTACAGCTTTTGGCGACCCAGTTACAAGAGTCACGGTACACAGAGAAGGCCAAAGCCATGACTTCCCACCAAGTGCTAATAGTTCAGTTAAGAATCCCTGGGCCACACATAATTTACAGTTGAGTTATCTTTACCATAAGCCAAGGGTCAGCAAATGTGTTTTTCTCAAAGGGCCGGGTCATAAATATCTTCAGCTGTGTGGCCTCTGCTATAACAGCTGTGCATGAAAGCACACACAGCATGAAAGCAGCCTTAGACAATATGCAAACAAAGGGCTGTAGCTGTGTTCCAATAAAACTTTCTTTGCAACAGGCTGCAGGCTGGATTTGGCCTCACAGACCTTAGTTTAATTTGTGCCAAAGACAGTATTGCCTTGTAACACAATTTACATTCTGCCTTTATCAGGTTTCCAGAGAAATAGGAACAGGAAGTTAACCCAAGGTAAAAAATGTCCTCAGAGAAAGAGAGATTTCGTTAACCCTTTATCCAGACAAACAAAACAAACAAATCCAGGGCATCTTAAATTGCAGCGTTTACACAAAAGCTTTAATATTTTTACTGTTTTTGTGTACCATTGGGTTAATATTTTTCTTTAAATCTACTTTAAAATGATTCACCTTTTTAACCTTAGCCTTAATCTCACTATCTGTGAATTCACAGGCTTGTGGTACAGTTATATTTTATCTTAATACAGATTAAAATAAATAACTTTAAAATCAGAAACAGTGATTAGTGAACCACCTAAAAATCTTCTCCCTTACTACCAGTGAAACATGCTTTACGCTTTGAGAGACACTCCATAAATAACATGATAATTGCTGTAAGAAAAAAATGAACTGTGAACATGTATTTATTCAGAAAGAATAACTTAGATCTTCTCTTTAGAAATAGTTACAGATAGGGAAGTTTTCATATTTTATTTTGACATTTTATAGCTTCAGTCAGTGTTCAGAACTCAGTCCTCTTCTACTCATCTATCCATTTATTATAGACCCTTTGCCTCTCTCAAAGAACAAACCTATTTCTTCTTGTTTCCTTCCTACTTGTATCTGGCCATGTTTGCAAGGAAACAAAATGCAGTGAAGGTACTTGGAGTAAAAGCTGTCTCGTGGAGCCCACAGATAAGATAGTTCTGCAGGACCATAGTCTGAAGGAACCTAGCCCTTGGGAAATCCATGGATTTTTCTCTTGTGACTTTTCTCCGTGGTCTGTTTTTTACTTACCTGCCTACCAATTGGCTTTATCACTCTCTATTCAGTATCCTTTCTGGATGTGTTTGGATTGCACTTGATCATGCTGTCTATTAGGACGTCGTGAAAATGCTTTTGATTTCTGCCTCAATAGGCAAGGGCCTCAAGTTCTTACTTTTTATTACAATTCCTAAAGGAAAGACTGGCCGACCTGGGATGGACCAGATTCATACCCTTCAAACGATTAACCACAATTATGAGTAGGGTCAGGTGGAAGAGAACCTACCACAGGTGTGGGTGGGACCCCTTAAAAGGGGTGTTCGTGTGTAGATGCTTTAAAACATGCCTAATTAGCTCTCTTCTTCTCTTGTGATCCCATCAATTTCTTGCCCTTCCCTACCATACCATTTTGAGTCCTCCATTTGTAGTTGGCTCCCAGCTATAATGTAAGTCCTTGTGTCTGGAAGGATGCAGCAGCAGTGTGGAACAGCTCTGTGGGACTGTAGGGGTCACTGCCTACAATTGCCTACAATGGCCTCCAAAGTGCCATCTCTTGTGAAGTCATCAGTAAGATGACTTGTGATTTCGGTTTTTTACAAGGACACCGAGTTGAGCTTCCTTGAAGAGAGCTTGAAATGTGATTGCAGCAGCTGAAACAGTGACAGTTTCTTTCTTTTCCTAAAAAACAATATAAGGATACTCAATGCCAAGTAATTTCTTAAATAGATCCCTAAATTTGAAATTATTTTAGAAAATTTAAACTTATTAAGATCTATAGTTTCTTATGACTGTTATGAACTATAAAATAGTGTGTGTGTGTGTGTGTGTGTGTGTTTAATCACAGCTTGCATCTATGTTTCTATTTGTTCTTATGTAAGAAAAAAAAAAAAGCATTGTTTCAAAAATCCTCTCCTGGAACATTGAGGATAGACTATAAAGGGAAGTATCATGAAAGTTATTAAGTCACTTGTATGAACAAAATTAAACTCTCTTAAATAATGTTATGTGCATTTTATCACTTACAGGATACAAAGGGGAACCTGCAAGTCAGTTTGGCCTACCTGGTCCAAAGGGTGAGCCAGGTAGCCCTGGATATCCAGGTATAGCTACATACTTTTCTTATTAAAACAAAAAAGAGTAAGTTTGGTTTGAAAAATAGTGCAATTACTTGATCTTCCTAGCTGGCAATGGTTGTATCAGTATTATATTCTCCCTTCACTCATTAAGATACCTATCAGAAGGATTATGTATAAGCACTGGCCTAGGAGGACACCAGGATTATACACCAGCAACTCACCATCTTTTCTCCACTATGGCTCCCATGACCTAGGATGTTAACAACACACTTCCCTAGGCATGCCCAGATTTTGGCAGGGTCAAAAATGATTATTGCAAGCAATTAAAATTTGGACTGTTCTGCAAATCTATAACTAAAAATGATACATTAACAATGACCACTCTGCTGACTACAGCTGCAGGTTGTCATTCCAGCCCTTTCTTTCCTACTCAGAAAAGCATAGGCGAGGGACTTCCCTGGGGGTCCAGTGGTTAGGACTCTGCACTTCCCTGCAGGGCGCACGGGTTCGATCCCTGGTCGAGGAACTAAGATCCCACAAGCCTCATGGTGTGGCCAAAGAAAAAAGAAAAGCACAGGTGAACGCCCTGAGGCGTGCAGTTGCTGAGTTATGATTGAATACCTCATTTACTAAGTATCTAGTTTACTCAAAACCAAACCAAAGAAACGTAAAGCCTCATCATCAACAACAAATCTCAGTCTTTCAAAACAGCACTTCATTTATCAGCAACAATAGATGTGTAATCCCTCAGAACAGATTGTGATGTTCCAGAGAGTTCCTGCTCTCCGGTAGAGGTTGTGGCTCGTTACAGTAGACGCCCCACAGCTGACAAAACATACACATGCTTTTACTTAGTAATGCCACGTGTAGGAATATATCTTAAGTCAATAATCAGACAAATGTACAAAGCTCTGTGCACAGGGATATCCACTGCCTGGAAGGAATTTGTTTCTCCACAGCTGATTGGTTCAATAAGTGATGCCCAGTGTCATTCAGCTGATAGTGGACAGGTTAGCAGCCAGGCTTGTATTTAGATGGGTCCACTGTAAATTAAAATACCTCATATTAATCGTTTTGTGTATTACCTTAAAATTCTCTTTGGCAGTGGCCATGTCTCATTCCATACAACAGAAAGAATATCTGAGAAGAACTATTATGGGAAATTTTATTTCTTTATTTTTATTTATTTATTTACTTTAAAGAATAAATCAATTTTTTAATTATTTTTAACTTCGGAAATTTTATAGATTTTTTTTTTTTTTTGTGGTACGTGGGCCTCTCACTGCTGTGGCCTCTCCCGTTGTGGAGCACAGGCTCCGGACACACAGGCTCAGTGGCCGTGGCTCACGGGCCCAGCCGCTCCGCGGCATGTGGGATCCTTCCGGACCGGGGCACGAACCTGCGTCCCCTGCATCTGCAGGCAGACTCTCAACCACTGCGCCACCAGGGAAGCCCTATAGATTTTGAGTCGTCTTTACACTCTATAAACATCCACAATTCAGTAAATTATGGACACTGGGAAGGAACGTTTAAAATAAGGAGAATGAATTAATCTTTGTTTTTATACCATAAGATTACTAAAATGGAAGTCTAACAGGAAAACAAGCTATTGCACTGGCAAAAACTTCCTTCCCCACTCCCTTTCATACGGGTCCTTTACCTCTGGCATGGTCAAATAGATTTAGGTAATATAATATTTTGACTGAAATGTACAGCTTACGTGTACATTTGGAGGGGAAAATAGCTTTGAGGTTAGCATTGTGGAGGCTCATAAAAAGTACCAGAGGGAGGTCTCAGAAAGGAAAATCACTGGTTCAAAGTCAACCTCCTTTACCACTGAGCATATGGTCTTGGGCAAGTTGCTTATCATCTTTGAGCTATTTTCTCACCTGTAAACTGGCCCTATGCATATTACAGGTTGTTCTGAGGATCAAATGAGATTCCTTGAAAGCAATTTATAAACTAAAAATTGCTACACAAATGGAAAGTGTAATTCATCATTGTCAGCAGTCAGCAAAACATGAAGAGATTTTTCCACACTTACTGGTATTTTTATGTAAACCTTTAAGACAGTAAGATTTTATAAGCTAAAAAGAGTCCAAAATGGAAACCTTTGATATTACCTAATATTCTAAGTTAAAAATCATAGAACTGAGTTATTTTATGTGTAGGCTAACTTTTTCAAGAAAATTTGCCTTGGTGTAATTTCTCTGGTCTCCTGTGGTTGTCACCGTTTAAATGGTTCCCTTTCCCAAATGCCATAGCTTTTGCTTAAAGTTTTAAAATTGCATCATATGTTATTCACCAGCACAGAGTTTACCTAAACATGCAATTTCCATTGGCTTGAAAAAAGCTGCATTGAATGTGAACAAGCCTATCAAGAAGGCGTAGATCTGCAGCCTGTCTCAGGGGACTTTATATGATTGTATTGGGTTCAGTTCTACCTCCTTTTCTCTATTTCAGAGAGAAAATACAGTACAGCTTAACTCACAGGTTCTGTTCTTAATATAACTGTGATTGGAGAGGCAAGGCTTTAATATTTCAGTTTCTTCATTTGGAGGTGGGAAAAGGCTGCCTTCCCTTTACCACAGGAATATTTTCAGGATGAAGAAAACAATACACAGTGAAGCTCATAGATCTCAAATTTGATTGGGAACAAGTATAGACTAACATAGGCTTGTTTCTCTTGTGTGTTATAATAAATAGTGACTATGACCCCCGTGGGTTTGTAAATACAGAACCATATATTTTATTTGCAGATTCAACTGGTCATTTTCAGCACAGACTATTGGTTTATCCTACAAATATAAATTGTATTGATATTAAAGTCATACATTATAAATAAACACATGGGGAAGTCATCTTCTCTAGTAATCAAAGAAATGTAATTTAAAGGAAGTCTGAAATATCATTTCATCCTTACTAAATTAGCAAGAAAACAAATCAACAAATTAGAAAGTCCTCAGTGAGCACATGGAATGATGGTCTTGGGGCTGTGTGTGGGTGACATGTAGGGCTGTGAGCTGGTAGAGCATTTATCCAAACCATTTGGCAACCTCTGTCAAGAACCAAATGCTGAATGGTCTGTTCTAGAAGACTCAGAACAGTTGGGCCTTTCTCTTCAGCACGTCACTGTCCTGAGAAGGGGACTGTAGTAGGTTTTTTTTTAACCTAATAGATGTATCCACCAGATGTAATGTGTGGTTCTGGAATGGGACCTGGTGTGGACTCACCGGCTGTGAAGGACATTGAGGGGACGATTGAGAAAACTCAAATATGGAAGGAGGATTATATGATATTAAGGGTCATTATTAATTTTCTTGGCTGTGATAATGTTACTTTGGCCACATAGGAAAATGTTATTTTTCAGACTTACCTCCTGAAATATTTAGGGATGAAATTCCACGATGTCTGTGATTTACTTTAAAATCCTTGAGCATTTAAAAATGCATTAAAAAGAACCAAAAATTCTACTCTTAGGAATTTTTCCTGAGGAAATAATTTAATAGGAGAAAAAATTGATTAAAGATGTATAAAGATCATTATGCATAACAGCAAGAGTTAGAAATAACATGGATGGCCAACAGTAGAGAAAATTAGATTAATTAATTTAATTAGGGTTAACTCAATAAGCTATCAGCCAGTTATTTAAAAACAGTAATTAGGAAAATGATATCAAACTTGGAAAATTACTTATAATGCAATGCTAGCTAATTAAAAAATCAGAATATAAAATTGTAGGCCTTATTTGCACATTTGTTATACATATGAAACACTGTATTAAATTGGTGGGATTATAGGTGTTTTGTTTTCCATTTTTCCTTAATGTTATCTTTTCAACAGAAAAATTGTACATGTAAAAAAGTAAGAATAGAAAAGAAAGAGCTGAAGTTGGAGGTTTTATAGATTCACCACCTTGAAGAGCAACTACAACTACTCAGATGTTTGGTCCTTTTTTCTTTAGGACATTTGGGAGCACCTGGAGAGCAGGGCTTGCCCGGTGTTCAAGGACCTGGAGGACCACCCGGAAGGCCAGGACTGCCTGGCTCCTCTGGACCAGCGGGGTGTCCAGGTACCTCGAAAGGAGCCTGGAGAGTTCCCGGGCACTCATCTATCTCTTGGTGTAGGGGAAGAAGCTGGCTCTGCCATTTCCCCAACCTGTGACTTTGGACAAGTCACTTAAATGTACTATTCCTCACCTGTAAATTGGAGATAGACCAATATCACTGAGTTGGTCCGGGAGTAAACGAAGACAGTGCCTGTCACGCACCTAGGAAGATACCAGGCACAAAGTGATGGTCTGACAGAGGAAAGCTCCTTTCCAGCCTTCCCTCGTGCACCTACCATTCAGGAGGCTGGTTTCCTATTCTCTTTTAGACTTAAGCCGAACAGCACACATTCAACACAACATTTTAACGGCTTCTCCTCTTGCCAATTCAGAATCAAGTGAGCATTTCAAATCATAATTGGCAACTTTAATCACTCAAGTGTATTTTCTCCTCTTGAGATTAAGTTAGGAGGTCTAGAAAGAAAAAGTAATAAAACAGTATCCCGGTTACCCATAGATTAAGAATATAGATGACCTTCCCATTTCACAAAACTCATATCGTCTGGGTGTCTGCAAAACCTCCCTGTCGTCCTCAGGTAATCCAGGGCTGCCTGGGCTGCAGGGACATCCAGGAGAAATGGGGGATCCTGGGCCAAGAGGCCTCGTGGGGGATCCAGGGGCACCAGGTCTTCCGGGAATAAAAGGTAAGTCAAAAGGAGGCCCGACCCATCAGAAAGCTCCCCCCGGTGATGCTCCCACAAGTTCACAGTGCCTTTCTAGCACCCTGATGACATGCTCTGGGGCCTGGCTCTTTCCAAGGATGCCTGTTGCCGCCTCCTGTTCTTTGTTACTTGGGCAGCGCTTGCCTGGTCTCTTGACCCGCTCTACCAAAATGATGCTGCCCCCTCATTTTTTTTAACATCTTTATTGGAGTATAATTGCTTTACAATGGTGTGTTAGTTTCTGCTATATAACAAAGTGAATCAGCTATACATATACGTATATCCCCATGTCTCCTCCCCCTTGTGTCTCCCTCCCACCCTCCTCATCCCACCCTCTACGTGGACACAAAGCACCGAGCCGATCTCGCTGTGCAGATCTCGCTATGCAGCTGCATTTCCCCTATTGTTTTCCATGATGTTCCAGCCTTTTCATTTATTTTTTCCCCAGATAGTCAAGCTCCTGTTATGTCCTAGATTCTAGGACACAGTTAATTGTGTGATACTAGGCACACAATTTTGAAGAAAATAGACATGGTTCCTGCCTTCACAGAGCTCACAGTTTAGTAGGGGAGACAGATATTAAATGTATTTTTGTCAGTTGTGCAAAGGAAAAGGAAAAGAGTAAGATGCTATGGAGAAAGAGGAATTAATATTTATTATCTTTGTTTGATAGAGAAACATTTTTTTCCTGGTTAAGTTTTTTCCCTTTAAAAGTATAGTAGACTTGGGCTTCCCTGGTGGTGCAGTGGTTGAGAGTCCACCTGCCGACGCAGGGGACACGGGTTCGTGCCCCGGTCCGGGAAGATCCCACATGCCGCGGAGCGGCTGGGCCCGTGAGCCATGGCCGCTGAGCCTGCGTGTCCGGAGCCTGTGCTCCGCAGCAGGAGAGGCCACAACAGTGAGAGGCCCGCGTACCGCAAAAAAAAAAAAAAAGTATAGTAGACTGGTAATAATATAGGTCTGGTGGGATAGAATAGAATAGAATAGAATAGAATAATTTGTTATTAACAAATATTCACGCCCCTCCATACAGCCCTGGTACTTATTCCTTTTCAGTCGATTTCTTTCATTTTAGAATTTTTTTTTTCCCATGGGTACCTTGTGTATACCTCTAGCATAACACGTTGTATCATATTTGTTTGTTTAGAGGTCTTTTTTAAAAAGCAAGAATCATTTTTTTAAATTGAAGTATAGTTGATTTACAATGTTTTGTTAGTTTCAGGTGTACAGCAAAGTGATTCAGTTATACATACATATATTTTTTTTCAGATTCTTTTCCCTTATAGGTTATTTAAAAATATTGATTTTGGTTCCCTGTGCTATATAGCAGGTCCCTGTTGGTTATCTATTTTATATATAGTAGTGTGTATATGTTAATCCCAAACTCCTAATTTATCCCTCCACCCCTTCCCCCTTTGGTAACCACAAGTTTATTTTCTATGTCTGTGTGTCTGTTTCTATTTTGAATATAAGTTCATTTGTATCGTTTTTTTTTTAGATTCCACATATAAGCAACAGCATATCATATTTGTCTTTCATTGTCTGGCTTGCTTCACTCAGTATGATAATCTCTAGGTCCATCCTTGTTGCTGCAAATGGCATTATTTCATTCTTTTTTATGGCTGAGTAATATTCCTCTGTGTATATGTTACCACATCTTCTTTATCCATTCATCTGTCAGTGGACATTTAGGTTGCATTCATGTCTTGGCTATTGTAAATAGTGCTGCAATGAATGTTGGGGTGCATGTATCTTTTTCGAATTATGGTTTTCTCTGGATATATGCCCAGGAGTGGGATTACAGGATCATACGGTAGCTCTGTTTTTAGTTTTAAGAACTATTTTTTGTATCCTGGAACCAGTATATTCCTAGTAAGTCTGTTGGTTGGTTATTGTAAGTATTTATTTATTTTTAGAAATAAATAAAAATTTAAATATATTTATAAATTTAAAAAAATTTATAAATTTATTTTTATAAATAAATACAATTATTAATTAATGGAAAAATAGAGAATGAACAACTGAACAAGTAGCTATGAGGCTGAGAGTCTGTCCTCACTTTGATCAATAGTTGAAGGGTCAAGCCTTACTTGGTAGATTTCTATAACTGAGACCCCTCTCTCTCCTTCCTCCTTTTTCCTCCCACTTACCTTCTGCTCGTTGGCCCATACATACACTAAATTTTGGTCAAATAAAAAGTACTTCCTCTCAGAAGAATTGGAAATCCCTTCTTTTGGGCTTAGTCAGTCTATTGTTTTGCAAATCCAAGTAATGTTTCTCCATGCTCTCACCTCTTCACTCATCAGATAGATTTCAAATAACTCCAGTTGTCCAGCAAGTAGTAGTGTGGTGGTAAGTATTACCTGGTGCCTCTGTACAGAGGGAAGCCATTTAGTTTGAAGAGTTGGTATACTTACGAATTTCTATGCAGCCAAATAAGCAGACAGGAAAAGCTCCCACCACAAGATACCTTTGTACTGTCCCCCTTCCTCTTCACTGGCATTTTTAGTAATGTGAAGTATAGTGATTGGTGATAAATTTAGGGTTCCAAGCAAAATAATTCTGTATTTTTAAGAGTTTCACTGGTTCTTGTGGCTGTTTCCTGTCTCTGGCAATCCCTATAGCCCTGGCGGGATATTCTTTGATGCTCTTTTGAGTGTCTGGAGGACAAAAATTGATAAAGAACCAAAAGAAAACGTTTTCCATTACTTCTGCTGCATGTCCACTTCTTCTTACCCTCCTAGTTTAGTGAAATGGCAAGGATTTTCAAGTGTCCTGGTGCCATTTTCTGCACTCAGTTTGATAAAAATGACAAGGTTCATGTTGCTATTGTTGATTCTTCCTTCCCTTGAATTAGTTCACATTTATCACATAACTTCAGTATATGTTATTAAAAAACTAATAGCTAATGAATTTGACAGAACAACAAAATTATCTCCAATTACATCATAATTCGATGCTATGAAATAATAAGTTTGTTAAGAAGAGAAGGTGAGAAAATGAATATATCAACCCAGATATTCATACCAGTGCACAGACGGTTGCTGCAGTGATGCTTCCTGACCATGCAGGGACACTGTTTCCCTGCAAACAGCCCAGTGAACAGCACAGTCTTTAAAAAAAAACCCCACAAAACAGTGAAATACATTCCTAGGAATGAAAACGTCTCCAATATAAATCCATTGTTGCAGTTTATCATGCTGATAGAAAAATGAACCACACTCGGGCAGAAACGCTTTGAACTGAGAAACTAAATATTTGAAGTATGTTCTAAATAAGTCAAAGGGACTGATTATCTTGTTTGAACAAACCAGCTGCTGAACTCAAAGTTGTTTGCTCCACTGGAACAAGCCATATGGACTCTTGAGTCTTGCTTGTGTTCAATCAGATTTAAACTTTAACTTCAACATATGTAAAAATGGCTTGATGCCTAGACTTAAATTTTCCAGTACCTATGCCTCTAAAAGGAAGATGCTCGATTTCCTAGTTAGGCATTCATATAAGAATATAATAATGGAGGGCTTCCCTGGTGGCGCAGTGGTTAAGAATCTACCTGCCAATGCAGGGGACACGGGTTCGAGCCCTGGTCCGGGAAGATCCCACATGCCACGGAGCAACTAAGCCCGTGCGGCACAACTACTGAGCCTGTGCTCTAGAGCCCGCGAGCCACAACTACTGAGCCCATGTGCCACAATTACTGAAGCCCGCACGCCTAGAGCCCATGCTCCGCAGCAATAGAAGCTACCTCAGTGAGAAGCCTGCGCACCACAACGAAGAGTAGCCCCCGCTCACCACAACTAGAGAAAGCCTGTGCGCAGGAACAAAGACCCAACGCAGCCAAAAATAAATAAATAAATTTATTTTTTAAAAAAGAATGTAATAATGGAAACCTAGAATGATAAGCTTTAGCATGAGAATGTGTAAAGAATGTGGACTGGGTTATTTTGGTGGGTGGCAGGTAAACTATTTCATAAGAAAAAAGCACCTAGAAATGTCTTTTATCAGCATAGAAATGCGGGGCACCTTACAGCCGTGAAAACCACAGAAATATCCTCCCTCCTTTTCTACAACTAGTGTCCTCCCTCTCCCGCCTCCACAGCACTTACCACTCTTGAGGTAATTGCCTGTTCGTTCTGTCAGGTCAGGGATTGTTTCTCTCTTGCTCTCATTGTCTGGTCAGCTCCTGTCACTAAGTGCATTTGGGGACTGAAACTTCGCTGTTAGGGGACCATGTCTTAGGCTCTTGTGTGTCCCCTTGGTAGGCACTCGTGTATTTTCTGAATCAAAAAAGAATCCAATCTTATTTCAGAATCTGTTTTGATACGTTTTCCACTTCGTTCAGCCTTGACCTGTAGTCACAAAGAAAGGTCTCTCTTTCCCTTCGGCTTTCAGGTTAGGGTGACCAGCTGTCCCACTTTGCCTGGGACGGAGGGGGTGCTCAGGACACAGAACTTCCAGTGCTAGAACTATAAGAAAGTCGCCAGCAGTCAGGGACGAGTTGCTCACCCTAGTAAAAGTGTACGCCTGTTAAAGGTCCCTGGGGATAGAGTAGCATTTTCAGGCTTTAGAACAAAAGAAAACCTCAGAGAGGGAAGCCAGTCACGAAGAGTCACCTGGCTCACATAGATAGAAGCTGCTATTATGATTATAGCTGGGGTGGGAGAGTAGATTCTCCGGCTAGAGGGGGGGCACCCTGGCCTGTGAGTGCAGCAAGATGCGGCCTTAAATGATGGTTGTTAGGCCCGAGGATGACCAGAGAGGTGAACAGAAAATGCTCATTACCAAGGAATGTGCTTTGTGAGACTAATTGCCTCTCCTCTGCCTGGTATATATTTTATGCATGAACAACTTTTTGATTTAGAGATGGGATGGATAAAAAAGCTTTCAGTAAAAAGGAAAAATTGCCCTTAAAACTCTACCCAGATGTAGCTGCATTCAATTTAGAAAGGTAACATTGCGTCAGATAAGGGTCAGCCAGTTCAACAATGGCGAGAGGCTGAGGCTGTGACAGTGCAGGACCTGGATGTGTTGATGTGACAATGGAGAGTTGGCAGGAGCTGAGACGTCCCACCCCCAGCCAAGTCCCCAAGCCATCAATCTTGGTGGCTTCAGCTGGAGATCAAAACACAGTGAATAGCAGAGGAGTCTCAGAAAATGTCTTATCATTTCAGATAGATGGCAATAAGTATCCAGATTTGGCAGATGAAGGTCTGTGTGTTCTTTTGGTGCAAACTTGAAACATTTGCTCATAAATAGGAAAGAGAATTGGAGAATAAGCTCAGCCAGAACTGATAAAAGTGGTTAGGAAATAAGAGCTTTAGGGAAAAAAAGGGTGCATTCCCCCCCACCCCGCTTTTTCTTTTGGTGCAAGACAATATGGCTTATTCCCACCAATCTAACGTTTAGATTTAAAAAATAGAATAACTCTGTTTCTAGTACTGATAAAAAATAAAATGGAACCAACTAACTGTTCCATCGTCCAGTAAGAAGTCTACAGAAGACTTGCTTTAATGAAGAGATAATAATTAGCACTTGAATTCTTTATATGCAAATGGATAGTACTAACTTCCTCAAATCTTACTCATCCGATAAATCTATCAATGAAAGATGTGACATGCAAACAGAGATTGGAATCCACCCTTCTTTATAGCTTTCTCTCCACCTGTTCAATGCCTCACCCTCCCTGTTCCACACTTGGTCATTCACTGATTCATTCATTCACTCATTCATTCAACAAACATTTATTGAGCACCTACTGTGTGTCAGGAGATATGCTAAGTGGCGGGATAGAACAACTAATAAGACCTGATCTCACACTCAGTTAATTCATCCAAAGTAAACCAGCCACCACAGACAGGATTGTTGTACAGAGTAGGATGGGCCTGGCAGAAGGGCATTGAGGGAGCTCTACATAGGTGTCATGGGGGTAGATGAGGGGCACTTCTCTGTGTTCGTCATAAGCTGAGGGTGTGATTATCACAAATTCGAGGGCTGGGACCCTTAACTGAATGAATGGCTGGCTGTGTTCTGAGGGGCTTTTAGCCTCAGATGAGAAAGAAAAGTTTCTGGTTGGAAGATCCATTAATGAAATAGGAAGGTTACCAGGCTTGGCCAGGGGCTGAGGAGAAGATTCTTTCTCCCCCATCAATCAGTGGGACGTGGGTGCAGCACTTGGCAGAAGCGCAGCAGCTAGGAGATGTTCTATGTCTGTTAGTTATCTGCCTCTTCCCCCGACCCTTCCCTTTACTTGCTTCCTACAAATCTATATATTTATATATGGCAAATATATATAACGTATTATGTATATGCTATATGTATTATCATATAAATATAGATACAAATACCTATATATTTATCAATCTATAGATTTATAGGTGTTCGGCTTTCAGTGACAACTTATGTAAAGTCAGATTAGTAGATGGCTCCTTAGAGAACTCTATTGACACCTGACAGAAGGTCACCTGACAGAAGGTTCTGAAAGAAGATGCAGGCATCAGCGAGATCCTGTCTAATTACAGAGAATGGAGTTTGCATGATCATCGTGAAATAAATTTACTAGTTGCCAAGAGGCATCAGAGTGGTTCTCTTTGAAAGAAGGGGTGGCAGAGGAACAGCTGCAGCCACACCTGACCTGCAGGCCTGTTCTTTCTGAGTAACACAGTGCTCAAAAAAATCAGTAGGGTGTGTATTCCCCAGTGTGCCACCGTCCCCACCTGTCCCTAACTGTCTTACTACCTTTATCCAGATAGATTCTGAAGAAACTAGGATCTGCAGACCGTGGAGTGTGGGAAGATCCTGGGCCTCGGAGGAAGGAAGAGGGCGTTTGCTCCCAGCTAATCCCTTTCCTTGTCTAGGATCCTTTTTTTTTTTTTTTTTTTGCGGTACGCGGGGCCTCTCACTGTTGTGGCCTCTCCCGTTGCGGAGCACAGGCTCCGGACGCGCAGGCTCAGCGGCCATGGCTCACGGGCCCAGCCGCTCCGCGGCATGTGGGATCCTCCTGGACCGTGGCACGATCCCGTGTCCCCTGCATCGGCAGGCGGACTCTCAACCACTGCGCCACCAGGGAAGCCCTAGGATCATTTTATTGTTGTAAAATTGGAGGTCATTTCCTATACCAAGATTCAGTAATTCTAGAGTCTATCTGATTAGAAAGAGAGAGAAAGAAAGAGCGAGAGGTTCATGATACGGTCATAAACCAACAGCACTGTGTTAAAACCAAAGCAAGTTATGTGATAGGATATATGCCCGGCTGAGGGATGGCGTGGGAGTTTGGAGTTTGGGGTGAGCAGATGTAAGCTATTATATAGAGAATGGATAAACCACAAGGTCCTACTGTATAGCACAGGGAACTATACTCAACATCCTCTGATAAACCAGAATGGAAAAGAATGTAAAAAAAGAATATATATATATATATATATATATATATATATAAAGAAAAGTATGTGTTAAGCCGTCTTAACAGAAAACATCCATCAAATGAACGTATTTAGCGATGACCACTGGCATGGATTCTGCTTTGATAGTGACGTTCGGAAGGTGAGGTCTTCTGGTTCCTGCCTGGAGAATCTGTGGGTCCCCGTCAGCTAACCCTCCCCTGGACTGTGCCTGCAAAGTACAGCCAGACGATGTACCTTGTGTACTTTGTGTCACAGACCTGTGATGTGTTTCAGGTCCCTCCGGGTCGCCCGGCCTGAACGGCTTGCACGGTTTAAAGGGTCAGAAAGGCAGCAAAGGCACTTCAGGTAAGAGAAAACCCTTTGCAAGAGGCTGAGCAGCAGGCAGGGGACCACGAGAGTCTGCTGGTATTTCCTCCCTTCACAAAATTCGGATGCGAAACTAGGACAGTGGTTTAGCTCAGATTCACAATGTTGGAACTGTTTTTAGTGCTGGTGATGACATATAAAAAAGACACTTGAGAAAACCCAATTTAAGCAGGAATGGTTGGTTAACAGTGCCTTTTGTTGATACTGCTTGTGACTGTCTATTAAAAATGCTCTGAATAATCGCTTAGGTGGAGCTAGCTTCCAAAATGTTACGAAGAACCAATAAATAGTCGGGATTTGGGGGTATTGTTTTGTTTTATGTATAGTCATGCCAAGTACAACCACGTGGGTCTAATTAGTACTTCTAGCATCCTTCAATAGCCTGCTGCTAAAACAAATTGCTGTTACTTTTGATACCACAAATAGGCTAATCATGAGGATCTTAGCTTGTTCCGTTATCTGGGTAGAACGCACATTGGTTGCATTCGTTTCTCAGGAAAAGAGCTCGCAATCAGACAAGGTAGCGGGAGTCAGACATGCAGATTTGGGGGACTGTTGGAAAAGGATTGGATTGCTGTGCTGCGTGGTTTGAATCTGTTGTTGAGGAGGGACAAAACCTTGATACGGTTTGGAAGGTCAAGAAGTAATTTACCTCACTTAGGATTCAGTTAGCGGCTCTTCCGAATAGTCTGGTAAAACGTGTGCCCTCTCCAAGAAACCAGTGACGTTCTGCCTTTTCATCGTGAAACTGCACATTCCTTCTGTTTATTTGCCGGTTTCCACCTTAAATTTCAAGCCAGTTTATTCACAATCACTTATCGTCGGATCTCATTCGTTTCACTCTTTCCATTGTAGAGGTTGAAGGGTCAGTACTGTCAGTAAACTGTTGTGTTTTGAAATCTGGGAAATAACCATAAAATAAATCAAAGCTATGCTGGACAAGTGTGACGGGTCATAAGACAGGAGACGGCGACCCAGGAAGGGTGTGCGGCCATCTGGGTCACCGTTACAGCCAATGTTGAGCCTCAGCAGGACCGGCAGCATCCCTGTCACATGACTATTTGGAAGCAGTTCCTTTCCAGGCCCCACAGCAGGGACACACCAGGAGAAGATGCAGTGCTAATGCTGTTTTCCTCGTTAAGGTTCCCATAAAACGGGCCCACCTGGTCCAGTGGGAATGCCCGGGCCAAAAGGCGAGACAGGAGACCCCGGGAGCCCAGGAATTTCTCCTCCAGGACTTTTCGGAGACAAAGGTCCCCCAGGTCCCCCAGGTAAGAAGCAGCATGCTTTTCCCTTCTCTCAGTAACTAAATCCAAGCCTTCTAAATGTAATGAGACTAACAACTGAACATGTCCCTTCTCAGGGAGACCTGGACCGCCTGGTCCTGCGGGTGCCCCAGGAAGAGCTCTTAAGGGTGACATTCCGGACCCGGGTCTGCCTGGAGATCAGGGACCTCCTGGCCCCAATGGTCCAAGAGGTATGAGAAGAATCATGGCAAAGGATGGTGATGCCCCTTTCCTTAGATGCTGCCAGCGCTGTAGGGATGGAGGAGCAGAGAGTGGCCGAGTAGAAACACCTTAGCAGCCCCATCGATTTGGCAGATGGAAACGGGGAGTGTGGGCAGTGGCGGGCTCCCAGGACCGGTGATTAGGCCCCTCACACTTCTGTTTCAACTCCATCGGACCACCTCTGACTCAGAGCAAGCCTTTCCCGTTGTCGGCTCGAGGCTGAGCGTGAGGGTGCAGAAGTGACAAGCAGGAGGCCATCATGTGGGTCTCCGCGTCTGCACAGAGAGCGCTGCTTCTGGCCCAGGGTGACAGGACCCAGGCCTGACTCACACACAGGAACAGTCTCCTCGTGTGCTACTAACATTACGTGTTGTTCCTCGTGTCACTTCACTGGGACAGACTCTAGCCAGTCAATATTTAACAAAGTAAGACTGGACCAGAGATGGTCAGGGGGTTGGAAAAAGACTGTGGCCCAGTGCAATTTTTTGCCAACTGGCAGGCGATCACATTCCTACTAGCTCACAGAACTCTTCCAGAGAGACAGAAACCTTAAAATCTTCAGCATTTTAGTAAGGGTAGGATAAAATATATAGTTCTCTTTTACACTGAGAAAAATAAAAATGCTCAAAAATGTGCTGAGAAGTTTAGAAGCTAAGTAGGAATTGAATTTGGGCTCAGTTCCCATGTGTAGACTCTGGTTTTCAAATAGGATTTTAAATTTCATTGAGCGGATATTCCTTTTTCATCAGCCAGATTTTCTTAAAAGCCTATTATCTCTCTCTCTCTGCCCACCCATCCATCTACCCATACGTTCATCTACCCATCTATCCATTTACCCATCCATCCATCCATCCATCATCCATCCATCCATCGTGTGAAAGCAGCAGGATGGCAATGCAAAACAAAATCATAAACTGATACTGCCAAAAGGAGTGGCTCTGAAAGGAAGGAAGGCTTTGCTTAGCTCGTTTTGTTTAACAGTTACTAACAGACTATTCACACCGTTTCTCAACTTGGCCTCCAGTATTAGACATACTGTTTCACCTCTGATCCTACTGACTTAGTTATTCTAATTCCTTGCATCCCTTGCTTGTAAGCCATTAAATTCCTTTCCTTAAGAAGCTCGAAGGCAGCCAGCATGCACATTTGACTGAAAGAATCTTTTTGCCTACTCTCTGTGGTCAGGAATACCCGGGCCTCCAGGGCCCCCTGGGAGGGTTGAACTTCTGAAAGGTGAACCAGGTGACTGTGGTCTGCCGGGGCCTCCAGGTCCCCCAGGCCCACCAGGCCCTCCAGGACGCAAAGGCTTCCCAGGATGTGATGGAAAAGATGGCCAGAAAGGTATGAATGCAAGTAGTTCTTTAAGTAGTACTGGATGACTTTCATTATTTAGCCCTTAAGGGTCTGGGGTATGCACCACTATGAGGTATTTCTCATTTCCTGTGGAAATAGTGACTACATTTCCAAAATGTCCTGACTTTCCCAGAGTCCTAAAATTTGGGTAATAGTTGGACAAGTAAGAAGAAGAAACACAAGTTCATCTTTAGCCCCTAATAACATACTTGATAATCTTCTAGACAAGAACTAAACAATAGAAATTTAATGCAAGCTACGTATGTAATTAAAAGATACCGTAGCCACATTTTCAAAGTAAAAAGAAACAAAAGAACTTTTCATACTTTATTTTATTTAACATAATATATTCAAATATTATTTTAACATAAAATCGATATGAGTTATCAAAGGGATAATTAGGTCTGGCTGTATAAACCTGGTTCTTGTCCCAAATAAGACACTCCTTTCTGCTGCTGAAATCTGGTGTGTATTTTACACTTATGGCACAACACAGCTTGGACTTGCCAGTTTCAAGTGTTCAGTAGCCACATGTGGTTAGTGGCTTCTGTATTGGACAGTTCAGTTTTAGACTGCTGACTTTGTCTTTTTATAATCACAAGAGTCTCCATTACTAAATAGTCTCCCACTATTTAAGGCTAAAATATTTATTTTAACTAATTTTTACCTAACTGCTAATGTTTGGGGACCTTAGTTTTTGGTTACGAGAATTTTAGAGAATTATGAGGTTCATAGGACATTTTGTTGAGAAGAGACCAATAAAGCTTATCCATTTTACCTCCCTTATGTCATAAATAAGGAAGCTTGATACCAGAGAAGCAAATGTTGGGCTTCCCTGGTGGCGTGGTGGTTGAGAGTCCGCCTGCCGATGCAGGGGACACGGGTTCGTGCCCCGGTCCGGGAAGATCCCACATGCCGCGGAGCGGCTGGGCCCGTGAGCCATGGCCGCTGAGCCTGCGCGTCCGGAGCCTGTGCTCCGCAGCGGGAGAGGCCACAAGAGTGGGAGGCCCGCGTACCGCAAAAAAAAAAAAGCAAGTGGAGTTGGGTTGGGATTCCAGGGAGGGCTTCCCTGGCGTGATCTGCACGCTACAGAATGAGGAGCACTTGGTGGACAGGGGGAAGGAACAGTATGTGCGAGGTACTGGGTGGCTGGTGTGGCTGAAACCGAGAGAGTGAGGAAGAGGGGGTGGGAACTCAGGGTCGGTGGTCTCCAGACAGTGGAGCATCTTTCCTTATTTTTCCTTTCCGTCACGGTCCTTTGACTGTCTCCAGAGAAAGTTCAAGATGACTGGGCTTTTCATTCTAATTTAGTTTTGTCTTGGTCATGGAACAATATTCCTTAGTCCAGTTGATGGATAGTTATCAGACAGAGGCAGCTCTTCTCGACCTCGCAGAAGAAAGTTGGGGTCTATTTTGCACTCTGAGGCTGGCTTTGCCCTGCATTTTGCTGGAGTGAACCTCTGAATTCAGTCCATTGAGCTGTCATTATCTTTATATTGCTTCCTTCTAGTGCCCTCCTTTTCATGTGTTTGTTTTAGGACCAATGGGATTCCCGGGGCTGCAGGGGCCACCTGGAACTCCTGGGCCACCTGGAGAGAAGGGTTTACTTGGACCTCCAGGCAGACAGGGGCCCTTGGGTCCTCCAGGTAAGCTTCTAATGCCTAGTCATCTCCACCCAGCAGCCTCCATACAGTGTTTTGTTGAAATAGTTATGATGAGGGTCATCTTTCAGAAGGTAATTATCCTGAAATTACCAGCAAATTCTAATGTTAAGCTTTTTCTGATGAAGATTATGTTTCTCTCAGGCTGCACTACAAAGTCTCAGGTTTGTTAAACTTATTTATTATCAGAGCAAGTAAGTTTGAAAGTTAGGAGTTGATTTTACATGTACTGTTTCTAAGGTAAATACCCATAAATCTGTGTTCCCTCACACAGGAGGCAAAGACTGATTTGATTATTGTATGTGAAGACAGTATATTCAGTTCCTGCCCCCAAATTCCCTCCTATCGATTCTCCTAGATGTTTTATTAAACTTTTCCTGTAAAGTACATTAGTTGCTATGAAGATGAAAGGCTATTCGATTTAAGCTCTGTAGACAACAGGTTTTCATCAGAGTCAAAATAAGCAAAGAAAGGGTTGGAAGGGCAAACAGACGTGTATTTGAGATTGGCAGAAGTAATACCTTTGAAGATCCTAAATCAATACTATGACAGTATGATGTCAGTTCAGAATATTTTGCAATCTCGTAAATGAGCACTCTAGTCCAAAGAATAAGTACACTGCACTGCTTTGTGATGGATCACAGAACAACATGATAAAGAACTTATACTATGATTCATCTCTTATTTCCTTTCTGTGCATAATCTACAAAACTTGGCAAATTAATATGGAATTTTCAGAAGCCTTCGAATGGACGGAATTTCTACATACATTAAATTGGGGCATATTTGCCGTAAGAAATCAACTCGAATTTTATATTGTGCAAGGGAGTTTCACTTCAGGACTTTCTAGATATGAAAACTCCATTAATCATAGATGTTCTTGTCAGTAACATTGATGTGGACTTTTTATGTAAATAAGATGCTGTCATTCTACTTGTCATTTCACTTTTGTCCTAATTCACACATTTATAATCTCTTTCTGCCATATGAAAATCGTTGTGTGGCCTCATTGTTTGGGCTTTGGATCTGTCCAGGTTCCAGAGGTAAGCATTGCTATAAGATGAATAATTTCCTCTAAATCTCATTTGCAGTCATTTCCATACTTGCCTTTTTCACTGTATGTGTGAGTGCAACTTTGTTGCATTTTTTAGATGGGGTGCTGTAATTATATTAGGTTTTAATGCCTTTGCTTCCTCGTTACAGATATGGTAACCCCATATTAGAGTGCCCCAATGCTGAGCCTCATTACAGGTTGTCAAGGCGGCATAGAGACTCAGCTTATAGAATTTCAATTCAGGCACAGAGTATGAGTGCTTTCTCTGTGAAAGGCTACAGTACATACCAACGCAGGTTTCCTTTCTAAATTCTACAATATAAATACAGAGAATGTCCCTAAAATAAGTAGTATCAGCATGAAAAGCTGGGTCCTTACTACCCAGTAAGGGGCTGTGACGAGCCTTTCCCATCACACCCAAAGTCCACTGTCAAGGAGCAAGTTTCTTTGTGTGTTAAAATGAAAATGCCATTATTCTTTTCAACTAAGTGTTCACTCAGTCCTCCACAATGCGAAAGCAACATATGATTTTGTGTCTGGCACTTTTAAAGAGAATAGAAAGAGTTTCTCAAAACAAGAAAAGAAAAATTGAAAGTGTGCATTTCTTCTTTCCAGGCCTCTGTTATTAACCCTAAGGAACGTTGCCCTGAATACAGACACCATTTATTATTTTTAGGGCCCTTACAAGAGATACCTCGGCCCCTTTCTTTCAGCTTCTGGTTTGTCAAAAAGTAAAGAAATGCAAAATCAGAAGTTTAAGAAATCCTGCTATTTTAAATGTTTATATTTTTAAATTACTATTGTATATTTAATGAGTTTCACTTCAGTCCTTTTAGTGTCTCTCTGACTGTATATATAAACTCACTGGAATGTAACATCAACATCCTAAATGTGAAGTACCAGCCAAATGCCCGCCCATCCTCCACTAACCTGCTTCCTCCCCTCTACCCTCACTGGTGAATTCCCACTATAATGCACCAGATTATCCAGGGAAAGTAGGAAATACCTACATGCATCTCTCTCAAGTCCCTCAGAGCGAAAAAGCCAAGTTTTACATTAAACTGTATGTACTGTAAAAAGGTCTCTAACTTGGTGTCACTTGTGGTTTCACACAATATTTTCGAGGAGCTTAAATTCCAAACAGCTTATAGGGTTCTAGTTCATTTTTCCACAGGCAGAGTAAGTACCGTGTAGACTACGTTGTCATTGTGGCCAGGTTTTCTAGGATTTTCTCACTGCTTTATCACTGTCCTTAAAATTATTTTGCACATTTGTATGAATTTTAAGAAAACCATAAGTAATCAATGATGTGTTTTACAATATGTTGCATTTCTTAGAATTCACCACGTAGGTGTTCAGAGTTCTCAGGGAAGGCATTATGGGGTGCGGGTGAAGAGGGCAGTTTTGGAGCCAGGATGTCTTGGATTTTTATCTAGACTGTGCCACGTAGTAGCTTCGTGACCTTAGGTATGTTGCTTATTTACCTGAGCCTGACTTTTCTTCCCTGTAACCTTCTAATGACAGCAGCACACACACACAGGCTGGGTGGGAACATTCAATCATAAAGCACTTAGCACGAGGTCTGATGCATGATGAAGCATCCAGTAAGTGTTAGCTGTTAGCATTGTGGCTTAGTGTTATTATTTCTTTTTCCTTGTGGAATGTTTGCAGGGTGACTGAATGAAGATTTAGCAAAAAAAAAAAAAAAACCAAAACACAGTTTTTAGAGCTGTGAATGTGCCCAAGAAGAAAAAAAATATTAAACCTTTAGGGCAGTGGTTCTTTAAGTGAGATTCCCCACGTCAGCACCGTCAGCTTTACCTGGGCACATGCTAGATATGTAAAATGTCGCCCCGCGCCTCCAGACCTACTGACTCAGAAACTCTGGTCTAACAAGCCTGACAGATTAACGTCGGAACTGCAGCGTTCCGGTGGTGCTTCTTAGCCCCGGCTAATGTTGGAATCACCTGGAGAGTTTAAAAAATCAGTAATGCCTGGTTCCACCCCCAGAGATTCCTTTTTAATTATCTAGATGGGATGCTGGCAGCGGTATCTTTGAAAAGCTCTGCAGATGGGATTATTGTAAAATCAAGCTTGAGGGCACTGCCCGGGCCACATCCTATACCAATGAAACCAGTATTTCTGGAGTGGGACCCAGAAATCAGTATTTTTATAACTCGCCTGCATAATTCCAACGTGCACTCAAGGTTGAAAGTCACTGCCTCAGTGCCTCTAGCAGTCCTGAAATTGTCCCCTTGAGTAGCAGACGCTCTGGAAACCCAGGTGGCTGCAGTGTAGACCGATGAGTTAGGGTGATGTTAAGCTGAGTATGAGGAACACACCGGGACCTCTCCCCATGCCACCTGTGGCCAGCTCCTGGTAAGAAATGGCCCAAAGATTGCGAATCCTGTGAAGGTCACCACATGATCGCTGTCACGGCCCATTTTCACTATTTCATACTTCTTTTGCTTCCTCTGAGATCCCATTCACTCACTCATTCAGGCATTCAGTCATTAACAGAAAGCATTCTAGAAGTTTTCACAGTGAACAAGACAAAGCCCCATCTTCACAGAGCTGACACTGGATGCTTGAAGATGCTCGATAACGTTTCAGCGTAGTGTCAGAAGCCCATCCAGCTTGAGACGGCAGAAGGACCTGGTTCCTAAGCATTTGAATCCCTCACACAGGTGGTGATTCTAATTTCAGGTGAACCTGGGCCCCCTGCAGACGTGGATGCTTGCCCCCGAATCCCGGGGCTTCCTGGGGTACCAGGCCCAAGAGGACCAGAAGGAACCATGGGGCTCCCCGGAATGAGAGGCCCCCCAGGACCAGGTATGAGCCTCACACTGATTGTTACTGGCAGCATGGATCGCTGAAATGAAGATCTGGGTGTTTGCTACGTAGCTTTTTGGTACGGAGCCACAACAACTAGTGGGGATGAAGCAGTGGAAACCTCCTTCCCCTTAAACATTTTCTCTGCATCTGTCCAAAGGTTTAATCATGTAGTAACAGGATCGACACATCCCTTCTATTGTGATGAGGAACGCCTACTTTAATCTTTTACTTGTGGGCAGCTTTTGGGCATGAGGGTTTTTTTTGGTTTTTTTTTTGCGGTACGCGGGCCTCTCACTAATGTGGCCTCTCCCATTGCGGAGCACAGGCTCTGGACGTGCCGGCTCAGTGGCCATGGCTCACGGGCCCAGCCGCTCCGTGGCATGTGGGATCTTCCCGGACCGGGGCACGAACCCATGTCCCCTGCATTGGCAGGCGGATTCTCAACCACCGTGCCACCAGGGAAGCCCGGGCATGAGGTTTTGAAACCTCTTAGCACCACAGAGTAGATGCTCTGTGAGTAGTCATTATTAGGTGTTGATTTGACCTTGAATTAAAAACAATTGAATTGGGACCCAGTGGAGCAGAACAGCCTACAGGAAGGGAGAAGGAGGTGTATGGCTTGGAAGAGGAAAAGGGAAGAGGGGGAGGGTCACGATAAATTATGGCAAAGATCGCGTCATTCATCTAACGGATCTGAGCATTGCTCAGTCATTGTCAGGGTGGCAGGATTCTTATTTAAGTATTTAAACCAAACCATTCCTTTAAAAGGTGCCCTCCCCATGGTTTATTTTCTCTTCATATATCCCCATCTCATTGGGTAATTTACAAAGAGATTAGAGAGTTTAGGCTGGTCATCTAGAGATAACTTATCTTTTTAGACCAGTGGCAGTGCCTGTGGTTCTAGATACCAAATTCTAGAAACAAATGTGCAAATTAGCCTAAGAGGCATGAAACCATTCCTCTTCCTGGCTTTCCCACTGCCCAGCTGTGGCTCTGGCTCCTTTTGGTTCAGGGCCAAAGAAATTGGAAGTAAAACCGAATTTTGCACCACCTGTTTTTCCTTGTGTTTCCCCAAACCCAAGTAGCTAAGGACCCAAGAGATGTCCCGGTCCGCTGGAGTCTGTGTAGTTCTTGGGTAGCATCCCGAACAGCTCTGGAGCCTTGTTTATGTTAGTATATGGGGTTCTGTTGTTTGTGTTTGCTGCATTGCATCTGCGTTTGTGCAGTCAGTTAATTGCGTGTGGATGGGAGCAACTTCCTTTAATGGCCCACGGGCGCTGGGAATTGAGAGTAGTTACTTTTTTTTTTTTTTGGCACTCTTTGCATGAATAAACCCTTAGTCAGTCAATAAACTCATCACTCAACCCTATTTTAAAACCAAGCTGCCTTGTTGTGTATATATCTGCAATATTGAGGGCTGGTCCCATCCCCCCTTTAAAAAATTAACTTTCAAGTCGAAGATGTGGCCTGTAATGGGTTTCTGCAAATTCATTTCAGAGAATACTTCCAGACCACCCCCATTCTTTTTTTTTTATATTTATTTATTTTTGGCTGCGTTGGGTCTTCATTGCTGCACGCGGGCTTTCTCTAGTTGCAGAGCGTGGGGGCTACTCTTCATTGTGGTGTGTGGGCTTCACATTGCGGTGGCTCCTCTTGTTGTGGAGCACAGGCTCTAGGCGCGCGGGCTTCAGTAGTTGTGGCACGTGGGCTCAGTATTTGTGGCTTGCGGGCTCTAGAGCGCAGGCTCAGTAGTTGTGGCGCACGGGCTTAGTTGCTCCGTGGCATGTGGGATCTTCCCAGGCCAGGGCTCAAACCATGTCCCCCTGCACTGGCAGGCGGGTTCTTAACCACTGTGCCACCGGAAAAGTCCCCCTCTACTCTTTATATGCAGTACTAGGCATTGTGGGCAATACAGATGTGAATGAGATGTGGGTCTCACAGCCTCATGGTAGACATAGCTGGCAGATCATAAGTAATTCTAAATAATGGGAAATTATAATTCGTGTTTTGAAGGAGTTTCAAGCAAAAGGCATTAGGAAAACGGGATGGGGAGAGGTAATTCCAGCCTGGAGGATTGTAGGACTTTTAAGACCCCAGCAAGAGCTGACCTTTGAGCAGAGCTTGTAAGGAGAGATTGGACTTTGAGGAACCAGAATTGTCCAACAGGGAGATGGCAGGAGCGCAATTGGGGCAGGTTGGCCTAATAATCCAGAAACTGAGAACCGGCTACATCTTTGCTGCTCACAGTGTGGTCTGAGGACCAGTGGCAACTGAGGCCACCCTCCAGACCCACCTAATTAGAATCTGCATTTTAACAAGATCCCCAGAATATTTGTGTATACATTCAAGTTTGAGAAACCCTAACTATATTATATGAATGCTGTCCTCAAAATAGTCAGCTAAGGGTGATGCCTTCTTGAGTGACTCAGTCCTAGCTCTAGGTTAAAGTCACCTGGAGGGGCTTGAAAGAACATTGATGTCCAGGGCTCATCCCAGACCAGCAAAACTCAGAGGGAGACAGGGCCCAAGCATCAGTGTTTTGAGAAAGCTGCCCAGATGACTGTAGCAGGCAGCCAGGGCTGAGACCCATTGCTTCACCCCAATATCATTAGAGACCAGATAGGTAGTTGGGTTCACTTTGGTGGCTTTGGAAAATAACCGAAGAAAGTGACAAAAAAATCAAATGGGCAAACTCTGCACACTTTAACTTAGTAGTTATCCTGGGCACATAAAAGATTCTCTCTGCATAGATTGTGAGCTTCTGAAAGAGGGCTGACTGTCTCTGTGGTCCAGGTGTGATCACCTGTCATCTCGAATTCCTCCTGACTTGGGGTCGGATGGGCTTATCCAGCCGCAGGTGGCCACAGAACGGCCGTCTCTGGCTTCCCGTGCCCTCTCCCTACTGATGTCACTGACCCTGCCTGCTGGCAGTGGGGACACCCGAGGCCACCGTTGTGCCACAGAATATGATTGTTATGTTAAAAAAAAAAGTGCACAGTCCTTCCCGGGAAGCATCACCCACTTTCCCCAGCCGTCTAACAGTGTGGGCTGCACTGCTCTGTGGTCCAGCTTCCCTGGAGCTCCTTTTGGCCCTGCTGTGTACCTGCTCCCAACCCACTGCTTTCTATGGGGCCCCCTCTTCTCTGATACAGCCCCCAACCCAGCTCCTGTTGTAAAGAACCCTCTTTGCCAGCAATGTATTCCTTGGTCCCCCTCCCTGTCTGCTCCCACTGGCCACCCTAGATGCATTGGCCGTGCTATCCAGTTACTGAAAAGTGACAGGTATATTCTGAGGGTCTAAAGTGGCCCAGCCGTGATGGACTTGCGTCATCTGTCCTTTTCTGAAGGCGATTCTTTCAGCAGGGCGTGTGGGGCTGTAAAGACCACCCCAAGGTTGGTTGTGAAGGATCAGCTGCCCCTGCGAAGTACCACCTTCGCTTAAAATGACATTGTGGTTTTCTTCCTGTTTTCCCTCAAAACCTCTTTCATTGCTAAGCTGATTTTGTATCCAAGGGCTGCCGCTGAAACCTACATAGAGAAAAACGAAGTTCTGACTCTTTGCTACCCAGTATGAGTGGGTAGTGGCCACACTAAGTAAAACTTGAGTCTGTTAAGAGCTCTCGATCACAGAAGGTCTAATGCTTCTCTGCTCACACATCTCTTTTTTTTTTGCGGTACGCGGGTCTCTCACTGCTGTTGCCTCTCCCGTTGCGGAGCACAGGCTCCGGACACGCAGGCTCAGCGGCCATGGCTCACGGGCCCTGCCGCTCCGTGGCATGTGGGATCTTCCTGGACCGGGGCACGAACCCGCGTCCCTTGCATCGGCAGGCGGGCTCTCAACCACTGCGCCACCAGGGCAGCCCCACACGTCTCTTCGATCTACAACTTCTCCTTCCTGGGTGGCCCTCAAAGGCTGAGACTTCCTGTGATGAACGCAAAAGTGGTTTCCATTCTGGTTTGAACCGTCACTGCCTAATGGACTTCCCCACATCCTGTTGGGAGCGTTTACCTTCTAGTCAACACGTGACTCTCTCAGAGGAGGGACTCCATCCAACATTGCTGGGCTTTTAGACGTAGGTCTATTCTGTAAAACAAGTTCCAAGTAGAAAGCTCTGGGTACACAACTCGAGTTAACAAAAGCCTTCCTTCCTGACTCTCAGAAACGTCATCTGCTGACAATTTCCCTTTGTCTTCCCCTAAAGGGAGCAAAGCCTCTATTGTAACATCTGGCAGGGAACTCTTTCCCAGACGGCGCAGTGAGCTCGTCGCATGTCCATACTTGAGAAGGAATGTTTGCTGCCTTGTCTGTGATACGCCCATTGCTTCACTGTCTCATTAGCCCTGGGCAGCCCTTTCCAGGATCGCACAGTGGCCACGTGTTGGAATCACCTCGTTGGGTGGGAGAGAAAAGAGTGCTCTGAGCTCACCGTGCGGCCCTAGGTTCCTTCCGAGATAACGGATATTCTCTTCGAAGCTGGTGGAAAGAGATGCACCAACTCACGTACCGCAGCACCATCCAGGAAGAGGCTTCTGCCCAGTTAGACAGGGGAGGGCGTCCCTCCCCTCCATGGGGAGGAGAGGTTTCCTTTCTCACTTACTGAATGGTGACCATGTAAGAACGTAGTCCAGGCACTGCAGGACGTTCCAAGAGAATTTGTTTATGACCCAAGAGGAGACAGAGTGACATCACAGCACCCCGAAAGCCAGGAGCGCCCCCGACGCCCACACTGAACTTAGTGTGACCAGCGTCGGGTGTAGGGGGTTTGGTGGCTGCTGGATGTGGGATGAAAAGAGGAGGTTTGTGGGGGCCACTTGGGCAGGCGATGTTAGGACAAAATGTAAAGGCGGTGACATTTGGGGGGCGTGCACTTCAGATGGCTTTAAGGGTGCCTGTGTGAGAGCAGAGTCGAGTGAGATGTCTGGTCCCCTGAGTACGGCAGGCCCTATGTCACATCCTCAGGTGGCCCCCGCTGCCTTGAAGAAAACGTCCCGGCGTGGAAAAGAGGGGCAGCTACTGAAGTGAGCCCTCTTGGACTTAATGGTTGGTTTTAGGCTAATTTGTGGCAGAGAGAGGGATTGGACAGAGAAGACTGATCGAGAGAGGGAGAGAGGGAGAGAGAATAGAGGTAGAGAACGGAAACCTTGAGGGACTAGTGATTCAGGTAATTAGGGGAAGGGCTGCAAGGTCCCCCTCAGGCAGGGACCAAATCTGCTACCCAGACCAAAGGAGATCGTGGCTAATGAACTTAGTCGTGGGCCAAAAGGAGCCAAACACTTAAAGAACCGCTCGAGTCTCAGTGTGACGGCCGGCCGCCGAGGCCCCAGGGAACACGCCTGAGCCCTGGCCACCAAGCAGGGTCTGGAGATGGATGGCGCAGCCTCTGCCCTCGGCCTGCCAGGCCTGTTTCCTCGCTACATGTGGTCAGCACCATGGCCTTTCTTAGCCTGCGTTTCCCCACTGGTAGCCTGGCATGTGGGAGCACCTCGTCACGTGGCTCCTGTGAAGACTGAACTGGATAATTCACATAAAGGGGTAGCACCTTGTAACCCTCAACAAAGAACTGTTGTTAAAAATTGCTGCTCAGGGCTTCCCTGGTGGCGCAGTGGTTGGGAGTCCGCCTGCCGATGCAGGGCACACGGGTTCGTGCCCCGGTCCGGGAGGATCCCACATGCCGCGGAGCGGCTGGGCCCGTGAGCCATGGCCGCTGAGCCTGCGCGTCCGGAGCCTGTGCTCCGCAACGGGAGAGGCCACAACAGTGAGAGGCCCACGTACTGCAAAAAAAAACCCAAAAAAATTGCTGCCCTTGCTTTAAATTTAACCTGACTCTCAACTAAATGCTATTAAGTTTTATTCATTCCTCCATTCAGGCTTCCAAAAAATTATTCTTAAGGAAAATATTTAATTACAAAAGCCAGATATGTTCAATGTTAAAAACAACAACAACAAAAAACAAACCAAAAATACCCAACCAGGTCAAATATACAAGACTATGAAGGAAATGTGAAAATGTCTCACTCAACACCTCGCTGCTCTGGCTTCAGATCCTGACTCTGCCCATTAATGATTCATTGGCCTTAATTGATCAAGTTACTTGATCTCTTAGAGCCTCAATTATCCCCACTGCCAAGTGGAGACAGTATAACCCCAACTTCAGGTAGCTGCAGGGATGAAATGAGCCAGTGCAGGTTGGTCCAAATGGGAGGCCCAGGGCTGACACGAGGAATCCATGCAGTAAATGCTAGCCTAGTGGGTGTCACATTGCTGTCATCACCACCATTGTGAACTTCCCTGCAGGGTGCAAAGGAGAGCCCGGGCTGGATGGCAGGAGAGGCGAGGATGGCCTTCCAGGGTCCCCTGGGCCTCCGGGACACAAAGGTGACATGGGAGAAGCGGGCTGCCCAGGAGTACCAGGTAAGGAGTTTCGGTTTCTCTTCTTTTCCCTGGCACAGTGGATCTAAGACTGTTTACAAGATCCCCTGGCCTCTTAAGCATTTGCCTTAGACATCCACTCACCAGGCTTTAGGGAGACAAAGCAACAAGAACAGAACAGGATGTGTCCTCCACATTTTAACTGATACTCGACCATCATAAAAACAGGTCAAGGCCCTGTGTCCATTATTTTCCCAAAACACTGTACATTAACCTAAAAGGCTCTGCCATTTCCGCTGTTCACTTTCCCGAGGTAAGCCTGGCATTGGCTGTGTGACTGCCACTGAGAGGCTGTGCTGAAGATCTTGGGGACGGCGGGGGTGGTCTCACATCTACAACTGACTGAATCACTTGGCCTCCGGTTTTCTGAGTTCATTCATCTTAGCATACAGCCATCAATCAACTTATAAAGAATACAAGGCTGTTCCTTAAGAAGAATATTTGAGAGTGGGCCTTGGATGAGAAGAGATAAGACTCTACAGAATATAAATTTGAACTATAACACACTAGGCAATATGTTAGGGCCCAAAGACTCCCAGATACCCTCTCATCTTTGGAGAGTATCTGTCTGGCAGTACCGGGTTACTAATGAGAAGCAGGTGAAGGGGTGGGAGAGGGACTGAGGACGGGGCACTGCAAGAAAATGGAAGCTGCAGTCCAAAAGCAGCAGCTCAGCTTCTGCTCTGTAGAAGTTGTTGCCCTGTAGAAATGCGGGCTCAACGTTCCCTACACTCTGCTTTTCTAGCCGGAAATCTTAACTCATCAAATCTTGGTAAGTCAAAGAAAACACATGAGCACGATGCAGTCCGTAAGCTACCACTTTGTAACTTCTGCTTTATAGATGAGAAGAGCTGCCAGTCTCCCAGAAACAACACATTTTTAAAACACCGTTTGATTTCAGAGTCTAACCTCACCTTTTGCTTTTGGCAATTAGAAGTAGCCACGGGCCTTCTTCCATGGGTCGGCCCTTTAGAGATGCCAAAGGAGAGGCTCCTGCCCACATTCTGTACAACCGTTCATTTCCCACCAGCCACTTAAACAGTTCTAGAATTCGGCCCTCCTTCCGCCTCCCTCCCTTATAAGAGAAGAGCTACAAAGCCAAACATATGGATTCCAAGCCCTTGTCCTTCTTAGAATGGAACTGACGATATGGCAGAACAATGGGACAGGTCTGGGAGGTGTCAGAAAGACTAACTTTGAGATTCGCCTTTTCAGAGAGCAGGTTCCCAGTCTAGTCGGAGGGGTCTGGGAGATCCTACATGGGGTGTGTCGTTCTAGCTCTTTTCTTCTCAGCACTTATCATTTATTAAGTATTTCACAATTTACCTTTCGATTATGCTTATTGTCTTTTCTCTTCTTTGAGTAAAACGTAAGCTCTAGGAGGCCAGGGATTTTCATCTGTTTTTATGCTAATGTAAGACAAGCAGCTAGAAGTTGCTTGGAACAGGTCCTTGCTGGATGAGTTGTTGGTGTACATTGCAGTTGTGTGAGGGGGACATTCCTCTCTGCTCCCTGAGTACTTAGCACAGCAGCAGACGGGGTGGTGCTAAGAATGCTTGTTAAACTGAACTTGCTAAATGGCCTTTATTTATTTGTGTTTCTTTATTCCTCCAGGCCCTCCTGGGCCCGTGGGGGATCCTGGGCCCGAAGGGTTCGGCCCTGTAGACCCCAGTGGCTTCCTCCTGGTTCTCCACAGTCAAACAGATGGAGAACCCACCTGCCCCGCGGGCATGCCCAGGCTCTGGACTGGGTATAGTCTGTTATACCTGGAAGGACAGGAGAGAGCTCACAATCAAGACCTTGGTACGTAGCTGGCACGCGGTCACCCAGATTCATTGCTTAAGAGCAAAACTTTGGGGTTAGTTTTACGGATTCATCAACATCTTAAACGGTCAGTCATCTATGGGATTTTTTTTTTCTTTTTCAACTACCATGCTAATTCTCAACTAATTCTGTTAAATCTGTGATCCTGAGAGGTGCCAAAGAAGCTCATTCTGGCTATAGTTATTATTATCTGACTACTTATTATTAGTTAAAAAAAATAATTCTTAAGGGTAACTCTGATATGAAGTGCAATTTTTATTTCTCAGTGTGAATGATTTGATCAGGATATGGTTGGTTCCTGAGTTTAGATGTAAAATGGTACCCTGGTGGTTATATGGTGTGGCATTAGCCAGCATCAACTCCTCAACCTACGCCAATTTTTAAAATTGAAATACATTTGACATATAACATGATGTAAGTTTAAGGTGTACAAAAGTGTTGATCCGATATATCATAAGATGATTCCGTTGTATCGATAGTTGGCACCTCCCTCGTATCGCATAACTATCACTTCCTTTTTGTGGTGGGAATAATTAAGATCTAATCCTTAGTAAATTTGATGATAGGATACAACATTGTTGTCTGTGTTCATTCCACTGTGCATTAGATCACCAGGACTTATTTATCTGCTAGTTGCAAATCTGTACCCTTAAGCAACATCAGAACTTTATTCAGGGAGTTGTCCTTGGCACTACCTGTCAGTCTTCAGTAGTGGATTTGTGAGCCGCAGGAACTGATTTTTAAGCCGAGGGTTGAGTCCCCCCGCCCCCTGGGTGCTGGCACTCGTGGTCTCCCCGAGATAGTGGTGGCTGGAGCGGTGGGTGCAGGAGGGCTGTGCCCACAGGGACAGCTGGTGTTAAGGTGAGTCTCGTCGCGGCTCTCATTGGGCTGTGACGCCCCCCCCCCCCAGTCCATAAGGTGGTGAAAGGGTGCAGGCCTAGAGGGGCAGCTACTTACATGTGTACCACGGGTCACCTCCCCTGCCCTGGTCTAGCCAGAGCCACCACGGCCTCGCTCTGCAGAGCTTTGGGAATAAAATCCAAACTCCTTAACAAGGTGGACAGAGCCCGCATCCTCTGGTCTGATTTACCTTGGGATGCCCTTGAGACAGACCCAGACCTGCTCTCCCCACCTTCCCCCGCAATGAATTTCTTTGAGTTCTTTGAGCTCCATGCCCCCTTACTACCCCTGGCCCTCTTTACTGCTGTATAAATAGGCCTTTCCTTTGAATGGTCACCACCATCTCCAGACCCGGCCAGATCTTTTTCATAATTCAGGTCCTAGCGTAGAGTCACTTTTTCCAGCCATCCTTCTTGTAAGCCCCAGTGCCTCCACTTCTCAGGGCTTGTGCTGCTGTGTTCCCAGGGCCCGTCTGCCCCTCCCGTTCCCCCATCAGGCCGGGCTAGGAGCTTCTTGAAGCTCTCGGGGAAGAGCTGTGCTCACCTCTCCCTCCAGCACCCGGCCTACTGCTTGGCTCCCGAGAGAGTGACAAGTGGCCGAGGGAATCAGACCGCGGAGGCGGCCCAAGTGGTCAGGGGCACACCGTGCTCTCGCCGCCATAGCAGAAGGCTTTGGCCAGAGCCTCCCGATGCCAGACCGTGTGCGCACAGATGGGCCATGTCGGGGAGGCCGCTTCTGCACCCCGCACACCATGTTGCCGCCTTCCCTCCTAAGGTCTGGCGGGCTCCTGCCTCCCCATGTTCAGCACGCTGCCCTTCGCCCACTGCAACATCCACCAAGTGTGCCAGTACGCCCGGAGGAACGACAGGTCCTATTGGCTGGCGAGCGCCGCGCCGTTGCCTATGACGCCGCTCTCGGAGGAGGAGATCCGCCCGTACCTCAGCCGCTGCGCCGTGTGCGAGGCCCCCGCGCAAGCCGTGGCTGTGCACAGTCAGGACCAGTCTGTCCCGCCGTGTCCGCGGGCCTGGAGGAGCCTCTGGATTGGGTACTCTTTCCTGATGGTGAGCCCCTGCACGCCCGCCGTCCCTAAGCCCCCTTCCGTCCGGACTGGACCGTAATTCTGAGAGTGCTGTGCAGACCGGATGGCAGTAGGACACGGGGTCACGAAGGCCACCACAGACTATAGCCTGTGGAGATGCAGGGCCACTCTTTTTTCTTATTGTCCATGATTTTTTTTTTTTTTTTTACTTTGGTAGAATTGGAAGATGGGTTTGCGTCAGCCCTCAGCGGAAGTGGCTTACTGCCGCGTGCTCACCCCTCATGCCTCCCGCGCCTCCTCTCCTCAGCCGATTGTAGTTTCTCCCTCCTGGGATGACTTTCAGGGAAAATGTAAATCAGGCCCAGACCTCGGCGTGTCACTGGATGGGTAGGGGGTTGTCTGCAGATGTCTGAGCCCTAATTCTCTCTTGTTGTCCGGGTAGCACACAGGCGCTGGGGACCAAGGAGGCGGCCAGGCCCTCATGTCACCCGGCAGCTGCCTGGAGGATTTCAGAGCTGCACCGTTCCTTGAATGCCAAGGACGTCAGGGAACTTGCCACTTTTTTGCAAATGAGTATAGCTTCTGGCTGACAACTGTGAGACCTGACTTGCAGTTTTCCTCAGCACCCTCACCGGACACCTTGAAAGAAAGCCAAGCCCAGCGCCAGAAAATTAGCAGGTGCCAGGTCTGTGTGAAGCATAGCTAGAGAACCCACCGCTTGTCATCAGGTCACCAAGAGAAATTTGCTAGGAGGCGAAGGCCTCCTAGGCTGTGCTAAGAGATTCAGTGGTGCTCATCTTGGACTCCTGGTTTAGCTGTTCCTTCTGGTTTCGATGTGGTTGTTCCCACAGTACTGTAATCCCTTCCTCCGTTCGGGACAGATTAAGCAAACGCTACACGTGTGGATTTGTTTGGACCTACCAACCTACATGAAACCGGGATATTCTTAGCTGGCTTTATTTAAAAGTATGCTAATTCAGGGGAAGGCAAATAGATGATACAAATTACATTACTGAAAACGTCATTCATTGGTTAATAGCAACTCAAACAATTGAAGTCAATTACTCTGTAACACAGTGGGCTTCTGGATGGATTTTACAGGAAAAAATAAATAGGCCAACAAATGAAACTAGAAAGTAGAGATTTCCTACGTTTCAAAATGATTTCCTCTGTAATCTGTTTTTCCATGCACTTTAACTGTAAAACTATGACCCACGGAGATTAAACAAAAATCCACACAGCCAGCCTGAAGAGTTCATTTCAAAGCAGAATGAATCATTATGCCAGGAAGGACCACGGCCGCTGTATTCCAGAGATGCGACATTAGCATAAAACACATCACAGATGAACATAAAACATTATGTTCTCGTCTGCATTTTTCAGAGAACAGAAATGCCTGCTTTGGCAACCCGTTGGAAAAGTAGCAATTATGGAAAAAATATACGTCCAGTGAGGGATTAAGAGTCGAAAAGCTATTAATGAATATTAAGGCACCGATTCACAAGAATCGACTCCCCACTGCCGTCAACTTCCAAACAGGCCGCTTTTGCCCAGTCGGGGTCTGGCTTGTCTTCCAGTGTGCGTGCTAATGGGACTGGAGCCACATGGGGCCATGTTCACATAAAGCATCCTGTTCCCCTCCCTGGGGGCGCCCGCAGAGCTGCCTCACAGAGAGGGCCTGCAACGGACACTTTCCCTCCAGCCACATAATGGCATCTCATACGGGGAAGTGACAGAGCTATCATTATGCACTTGGGAGAAAATTAAGGGCCGACTTAATTAAACTTAGGTAAGAAGATTCATTTTAAGTCATCATCACCCCATGCCCCCAAAAGACCTAGCACTCTTTTAAATGAAACAAAGATAACCTACAACTTGAATTTTATGTTCCTGTTATTGGTTTTTACAGGAGCATCCTGCTTTTCTAATCTTAAAAACATTCTTATATTTTATATCAGTCAGTACTAGAGCAAAGCAGCAGTTTGATATTTGGCATTAATATCTTCTGTAAAAGCTTAGAAGATATGTCACTTTATAGTGAGTGATTTTCTGTATAGCAAAGGATAGGTTTTCTGTTTTGCTGGGAATTCAGTGGTCTAATCCTAAAAGTTAGAAGGCTTATTGGAAAAGATTTCTAGGAAACTTGCCCTCCTTATTTAAATAAATGTTATTCTAGAGAAAACTAAAGAAATTTCTCATGAGAAAGTGACATTCATTTCAGTGCTTATTTTCAATGCACTTAATAATTAAGAAAAACTCAATTAAAACTTTGTTTATAAGAAATGCTTTCCTTGGCAAACATCGATTGGGAGTGTGCACTTACATGCAGAATATATTTCAAATGAATTTTGCTCTGGGGTGTCCCCCGGATGGGGGGACAATTTATTTATTTTAAGGCTACTTCCTGGTAAGAAGAAAAAATATACATTTTAAGAGGAAATATTGTCTTGATGTACCAGAATATTTCCTAGTTCATTTGACCCATTTATTAATTTTTTGAAACTCTCCTATGGCATGCTAAATATTTGATATTGAACCCAATTTCAACCTTGTTTATAATTAACAATTTTGTTGCCAAAAGTTTTATCATATATTACCAAACTTCAAGCCTTCTAAAATTTCATCATGTTCATTCATGAAATTGGTCCGAGAACATTTTCTGGGAAGAGGTAAGGGTGATCGATGGGCCATAGGAAACATATCTTGCTTGCTATTTTAAACACCTTAACTTTGGTATTAGAATTATCTTAATAAGCTGGTCAAATAAATTTTGAAAAAAACAGCCCGAATTAAGTGGGCACGTTCCTGCACAGTGAGTCCTCCACAGTGAGTCAGCCCCCTCCTGAAAAATAGCTTACTTTTCCATAAACTGAAATTTCAGAAATAAGATTTGAGAGATGTGACAATGAGAGAAAACTCTTCATGGAAATGTGATATGACTTAACTCATGCTGTAATCTGTATTCCCTCATGATCGTCAAAGCGTTCTACTATAAAATCACCTCTACAGAGTTTGTGTACATGTTATTGGTGCTTGGGAAAAGAGGAACAGAATGGTCCACTAAAACTGGATTTTATCAAGGATTTTATTTTGAGCCTCTTAGAGATGATAATAAAGCAAATCATTCTGTTTTCCAGGAAATTACATTAGATTTGTGCTTCTATCGGCTCACCAGACTGATATGATAATAGTTACTTTTATTTGGTGTGGCTGCAAGAACAGTGGAAAGATGTGCCTTTAGAGTTGGTTGAATCCAAGCTTCAATCCAGCTCTGTCACTCTCCAGAGGCGTTACCCTGGGTGAGTTATACCAACTCCCTGAGCCTCATTTTCCACATTTACAAAGTGGGACGTAACACCTACTCTTGCATTGAAAATTAAGTTAGATTCTATGTCCAGCAGATAGCAGACCTTGTATATTTATTATGGTCACATCTTCTATTTAAAACAAGATGTTTAATATGAAAAATATTTCTTGGGATTCTTTACATAGTAGAATTAACATAAGGATTCTCACAGGGCATATAAATTACTGATTAGAATTATTTATACCTGGCCAATTCTTAATGTCTTTGGGAATGCTATTTTATTTCAATTCTCAAAGTTATTGTACCACACACACAAAACTCACAATTTCCTGCAGGGTCATTATCAGGAAGTTCTGCAGGGAACAAAACAACTGACATTAAAAAGTCAGTACTCTGCAATTGTCACTGTTATTATCTGCCAGAGACTCTGCATAATGCATTTTCGACCACCAAGGCTGGCTGCCACATCTGTGAGAAATGCTTGAATTTTATGGCGCTTAAATATTTAATGATTCATAGGAAAAAATGTGAAATGTGTCTGATAAGTTGCATCCCTTTCTCTAACCTAGGGTTGTAAAGTTAAAGACTTTCAACATGTAAACTTTGCAAGATGCCTGACCTGCTATTGACATTGAAATCTTGTATTACAATTTATAATATCACTTACTACGTATAAAATTTCTGCAATGACCTCCAAAAACAACTGTGTTTTATCTGGTGCATTAATTTTCTTTCAAGCCAAAGTGAGTTTACTACTTAACCTACCTTGTAATACAGCCTACCTTGGGTCTGGCTCAGTCGGGAAAACAGGAAAGGTTACACGTGGTAGAGGTGCGATCTGCAGATGGGAAGAGCATGTGAGCAGAGTGTGGAAAGTGACCCCCTTGGCTTGGGAAAGCGTGGGATTCTGAAGCTCCTGGAAGCACTGTCCCGTACACAGTGACGGGGTGGGGTGGACATGAAATCAGGCCTCAGGGCCCGGGGCGTCCTGCAGCAGCCTCTGCTGAGTTGCATGCACTCTCCAGCATGGGGCAGAGACCCCGCGGGTCTCAGCTGTCCCATTAGTTGAACCACCTGTTTCACAAGGTTGCTGTAAGGGTTAAGAGTAAGAGAGATAATTACAAAGAGATATAAAACGTAAGGTACTGTTACTGATGACCAGAGTAACTGGCAGTTAGGGGTTTGTGACGATTATATTTTTATAGCCCACGCACTGCTGAGCACAGGGGTGGCTGCAGTGCCGATATTCACAGGTAATACTCACCTGTTTCACGAAGTAACTCTTTTTAAGTAGGAGGGAACTTGAGTGGTATTTGGTCCAACTTCTCAACAGAAAAATAATGCTGTTAACATTTCTTGAGCACCTACTATGTGACAGAAACTGTATGAACCCTGTTATAGGTGCTCCCCTCAACCTCTCATCTATCCTATTTTACAGACGAGGAAACTGAGGTTTGGAGAGAATGAATAACTCGCTCAGGGTCACACAGTCAGCACCCAGCAGAACTTGAACCCTGGTCCATCAGTCGCTAAAGATTGTATTTTACCCACACCATCGCCTCCCATACTATTGATTTCATTACATAATTCTCTTCCCAAGCAGCAATATGTATTACCTCCAAATTCAATGATTTCTTCTAGCAATGTTTCAGTTTTCCTTGATAAAGTATAAATCGTATGTTCCAATCTGCCAGTTCATCTGAAGATCTAAACAAGATGTCAAGATCACTCTCTCCTTGCCCCTAAAGAAGAAGAAAAAAAAAAAAAAGGGTTAGCACAGACACATCAAACACACCTGCAAAAGTACAGTGGCCAGATTTGGCGGTATCCATAGGGGCTCCCTGGTGATGCTCTTTGAATGTCCTGGAATCTTGAGTTTTGTGCACTAGGTCACAGCATTCGTGACGTGGGGCATGCCTCAGACTGACACAGGGAGGATGGAGACCTCTCCCCACCATCTGGTGAGCATGCTGTCTTATGAAGTGTTGGGAAAGGCCTGGATTTTTCTATTTCTATGGACAAAAGCTTTCTTTCAAGTGATTCTTTCCTGTGATTCAAGAAAACACACACACACCCTCAACAGTATCAAGCAGCCACAGGCACCTCTTCATGTGTGCCGCTGGCGATGGTATAAATGAGCTTCTGTTTCAATCCACAAACGTTTATTGGTTTTGACATTCCAGACAAAGCATTGTTTCAGGTACTGTGAAGAGACACACAGTAACACATTCAGGGTTCCTGCCCTTGTGAAGTTTACAATCTAGAGAGAAAGACAGTCCTCTCACTGAAGGATAACTAGCAATTGATTCTAAGTGGTCTATAAGAGCAGAGCATTCTGGGTTGTGGTGTCTGATGGCAGGACGGGGAGAGTCTGGATGGGCAGAGGGAGAGGAGAAGGTTGCTTCAGTTAAGTCACAGGGTCAGGAAAGCTCACAGCTTGGACGGCGAGACCAGTTAGCAGCACAGACTCTGTTATGGATACGGGGGGATGAGGCTGAAGGGCTGGCTGGAGCCCCATGGTTGAGGCAGATGAGTTTGACCTTTATCCTTTGGCAACAGAGAGACAATAGAAGGCACTGAGATGGTGAGCGGCATCGCAAAAGTAGGTTTTGGAAGATAACTGGCAGCGCTGTGTAGAACTGAGTGAAGAGGTATCTTAAGTATTGAGCAATGTACTGAGAGATTTTAAGGTCCTTCTAAGCAGGGAGTCTGTGACTCTAAAATGAAAGACTAGGGGCAAAAAAAGGGAAGTGACTGCAATAATCCATGGGAAGGGAAAGGAAGAGATGATAGGTTTGTTTTGTTTTGTTTTAATGACTATTTGATTGAATCTCCCAAGATGAACTAGGACTTGGGAAGTCGGTGGCCAAGTTGGCCACACCCTCTCTGTTTTACTGTCCTTGTTTGGTGGTGGGTCTCAGCCCTTTAACTTACTCCCCAAGCGGCGGAATGTGTGACCAATATGTAGACTGGCCCCGACTCTACAAAAACCAGCCATTTACTGTCTGGGCCTCAACAACAGACAGCTTAAAAGGACAGAGGAGCCTTGAACAATCATGTCCAACTTTGGAATCACCGGCACTAAATACTTCCAAGGTCACGAAGAGGAAGCAATTTCACTGCTCCCTCATCTTGAGAACCAAGGAAAGATTCTGAATTAAGAGGTCTCATAAGTTGACTAACCACAACCAAAGTGTGGGGATGTTTAACAATCAGGAAATTACTATTAAAGCAAAGAAACCCAATTTAAAACCAGCTCTAAATGCTTATTTCCTATTAGAGACAGTCGAATGCACTGACTTTTGTCTTTCTCAATCCAATTCCAGTTTTTTGGCATAACTTTGGAGATTCCTTCTTGTAGGAAAAAAAATAAGATGGATGTTGAAAATAATAAGCACTGGTTACAAGTCAGCCTGTTAACTGAACAAAGTAATTATAGTAGTTTCCAAAACACCTTTACTGTTGTGCTAAGATAACTGGTTTATATTTGTAACTAAAGTGACCTTTCCCACATCTGTAAAGTTTAGCGATGTTCCACTCCATAAATAAAGACGGCGTGCATGTTACAGGTACACATCTGAAATTCAGTTCCGGTGTCTTTATATCTGACAAGTGAAACAGAGCAAGGAGCTACTATTATTGGACTCAACAGCAGTAAAAAAAAATATATATATGTATATATACTTCCATATATAGTGGTTGGACTTCTAATGCATTGAAAAAACACTTTGGGGAAGCTAACATTTAATAAGCCCCTACTGGGAGCCAGGGGCCAGCCTTTGGGTGGCAGGGTTGAGGCGGAAGTGTAGAGTTAACAAGACACAGGCCTCATCCCAGAGCCATTCATAACCCGCGCTCCCATGCGGAAGGCACGTCTTTCTACAGTTGTGCACAAAAAGTCATAGGGCAAGATGTAAGTGTTATAACAGAATTACCTTTACAATGTGCTATGAGAAGATGGCATGTTAAGAATGAGCTTACTCCGGGCCTCCCTGGTGGCGCAGTGGTTGAGAGTCCGCCTGCCGATGCAGGGGACGCGGGTTCGTGCCCCGGTCCGGGAAGATCCCACATACCGCAGAGTGGCTGGGCCCGTGAGTCATGGCCGCTGAGCCTGCGCGTCCGGAGGCCGTGCTCCGCAACGGGAGAGGCCACAACAGTGAGAGGCCCGCGTACCTCAAAAAAAAAAAAAAAAAAAGAATGAGTTTACTCCCAACAGAGGTCATGGGAAACAAATTCGAAGAGTTTGGGAGAAAAGAGGAATGACATTTAGCTTGAACATTTAAATTTTAAAATGTTTGAAGCTACGAGACTCAGAGATACAATTCATACTCTAAACATGCTGTACGTAGGTTTATATCAATCAAAAATTAACCCAAGGAGCTCAGGTAACACGTGCCAGCTGGCAGGTCAAGGTGCTCCCAGGTCCCACGTGGTGATTGTTTTAGCTCATGTACATGCAAGTGGCAAAGCCTCTCCCAGGTCAATTCAGATTAGGAACCGGATACAAAACTGCATAGTTGGTATGCTCCAAATCTGTCAAATGTATACAAAGACTGAGAAAGCAATATCCCCAAAATGTTAACCCTGGGTACCTCTGAGTGGTGGGGATACAGGTGGTTTTTTAAATCGCACATGTATTTTTTTGTATTTCTGTTTATATTGTAAATTTTATCAATGGATACACAATACTTATTATTGAGTCCATTTTCCTGATTATATATTTCTTGATTTATTATCATATAAATCAGTTTTCCTACCGCAAAAGTAGTACACATAACATACGTATACACACATTTTTAAAAGACAGCAATACAAAATCGTAAAAAACAGAAAGCAAACTCCTATGCACTCCACCTTCCAAAATAACCTCTGTTAACATGTGGGTACATTTCCTGCCAGATGTTCGCTTTATGCATATACAAGGTATATATATTACTTTCATAATCAGAAAACGATATAAATGCCAGATAAAGCAAAAGAGGAAGATCCTTTTCTGCTTCTAACTCCCTTTAAACATAAATATCTCAGTGAAATAAGACATCAGTGATATGTGACTTTTTCCTTTTATTCATGAAACACCAGCACCAGGAAACACCTTAGGCGACTTGCAGTCTGTGGGTTTGGGGAGTGTCTTGGACGGGTGAGTAGGACAAGCGGCTGTTAACAGTGGTCAATTAAAAGGCACTTTTATGAGAAAAAAATACTTCGTCACGAGGGATTTCTCAGTGACCAACCCACTGGTCACTACTCTGGCTGCTTTGCTGGTTAGTTCAATACAAGTTGCATCCCCGGGATGGTACATCGCCACTGGAGAGGCTGCTGGGAGCCAGCCCAACTGTGGATGCCGCCTGCTGTGTCATGGAGTGTGTAAGTGGTTTCCCATCTGAGGTCTTACTTAAGCTTTTCCAGTTACACATCCCGTGAAGGCAGAGTGATAGCATAGCAAAGCAGGTTCACTGCAACCACCATCCAGATATGGGGGGCCCAAGGAGCCAAGGCGCTTGGGCAAGGGAGACCGGAACGACAGCCTGCGATGGTAGCCACGTCCTGTTCCTGGAAAGTCACCATGGAAACATGCCAGGAGGATGAGGGATGGCTCCCTGCTTTCTTCCAAGTCGAGCACTGAGCAGAATGAGGGCCTGATCTTCTGGGCTGGTGAACACAAACCTCCTGGCGAAGGTCATGGTCTTCAAAGACAAAACAAGGCTGAGTCAGCAGTGAGAGAAATGAGTGTGGAAACTGGTCCCTAGGTGGAGACGCTGACTTTCTGTCTGCAAGAAGACAAGGCCAGGAGGTGGGCCACTCCCAGAGAGCTGTGAGCTGCATCCAACAAGCCTGGTCTCAAGATGTCAATCTGCTTGCAAATTAGACTCACAGAGGCCATAGGACGAAGGGCCACGGCAGATGTGAGCAATTGGGACGGTCATAGTGCCCTCTGCTTTTGTTCAAAACTAAGTGGGGGCTTGGAGACAATGGTAACACAGCTGGATCACACTTGTTCACATGGCTGGGTCACCTCACTGGCCGTCGAATCTGTGAAGCCGCTTTCTCCTCATTTCTTCTTCTGGTGTGAGCTGGAACCGATAGGCCGGGGGGCTATTTCTGCGATCTCCTGTAGAGAGAAAGCACAAGGGAGACTCAAGCGCTGCCCACCCACTGTCCTGACATTTACAGGGCACTGCATCCTAGGATTCCCAAGGGGGAAAAAAAAGATGGCTTGGGTGTCATCTTTATATTAGCATGAAACAGAAATGTAACAAACATATTTCAATTTCAGAGGTCAATACTACATTTCAACATAAAGTAAACATTTTCAGCGAGGTCCAGTCCATGAAACTAATTTGACTCATTTTGAAACTTCTTGACAATCCTCCCATTTCTATGTTCTTTTCCATCATGTTCCACAATTTGCATCATTTAATTTCCAAAATGTCTCAAGGGCTTACTTTATTTCCTTTAATGCCCAGAACTAACTGTCACTGTCCGTAACATCCTCACCCAGTGTGCTCGTAGGGTTCTCCTGTTGGGCCCTTTTCCTCCCTCTAACCTGCTGCCTCCTGTACTTCCCCAGCTGGTGGGAATCACGCCTGCCTGAAACTCACAAGCCCCCACAGGGCATCATGGCCCATAGAGCAGGGGCTGTGTTACCATAATGACCAATATCTAAGCAGGCAGACAAAAATGCAGGCATAATATTTGAAGATCATGTGGGCCACGGAAATCATCACTGAAAAGGGTTTCTCGGGGCTACAAACAGAACATATAATTTGCAGTGATATAAGCATTTCAATCACTGCATTAAAAAAAACACTCTTCCAGCCACTATAGGGGGATAATAAAGGAATAACAATAGACAATAGACCTCAAGGACCCAGAAACCTAAATCTAATGAAAGAGCTTCAATATCCTCCATGAGGCAGCCATGCAGGGCGTCACTGATGGATACACGCAAACAGTAGGTTCACGTCTAAGCATGCGGACCAGAAAGATTGCACCTTTCCCCTTCTGAGCCTCTGCTAACCCTGTAAACTCACTCTGAAAGGCCCACTCCCATCACCTCCCTCCATCAAAAGTCCTACTCGTTTTCCAACGCCCCATCCAAATCGCACTGCCCTCTGGCCACCCCCAAAGGAAGAGCTCTCTCCCAATTCAAGTTCCTCAGCTTCCAGCACCTTCCTCTCAGTGGTCCGCATGCAACAGTCACCACATCCCACCAGACAGGGCAGCCACTGTGCATACCGCTGCTCTCTCCTACTGGAATCTTAAGCTCTTAAATGGCTGGGAACATTTCTGACGCTTCTCTCTGCTCCCCAGTGCCCGGTACAGGCCCGCACACACACAAGCTGTTCAAGAAAAATATGGGCCTGACTCAGCGGCACATGCCTATGACTTCCAAAGGTATATGTTACGGCCAGACCACCATATTCAACGTTGCCCTCTGAGGTTCTGACACAACTGACTCTGGAAGCCCTGGCCTAGCTGGGAAGGGTGGATGGGCAAGAGGGTCGGAGCCAGGAGGGAAAACAAGTGAACAGTTGACCCCTCCCGCTCTCGCTCCAAGCGTGGTACCTTGTCGGAGACGCTGACAGGTAATATATTGACATGGTGGTTGTTAAGACAATGATGAAAAGATGTTAGAGAAAGCAGTGTGAAACTAAGAGTCAGTTTGCTAAGCCACCACAAGAATTTCAGTTGTCAGACAATGAGAACTTTCTAAAAAGGCAGTCAAAAGCAGCCCCTTTTTACATTTTTTTCCCCCACAGTGATAGAGACCCCAACACTTACCCATGTCTGATTGTCCTTTCCTTTTGAGACGTGAGGGAATTACCCCTGCTGGACCCCTTGTAACATTTCCTGACTAGTCCACCCAGAAGCGATCCAGGTGGGCCAAGCCCGGCACTCACTCGCGCTGGGTAAACTCCACTTCGAGGTTTTTTGATAAGTGAAGTATGTGTCATTTTACCAACTTTCACTAAAGATGCTGTTCAAACGTGTAAGACTTTTACCATAAAGATTTTATGAATACTGTAAGATTCAAAGTTTTACTGGATATGGTTTTCACCACATACATTTGTAAAGGAATTTCTCTCTGTTCAAAGTGGTAAACACTTTGAAATTACAGAGAAACTCATGAATCCAATTACCATTAGTTTATTGCTTAAAAGTGCTTTATACAATGAGCTCCAACTCCTGCTTTCCTTTTAACGGTTGTTTTTAACAAGTCCATTCTTAATTGCACTTATGAGCGCGGGCCAGTGTGTGACAGCCCATTCCAGCTGGGCAGGGAACCGGGAGGCCTGGCTGTGGGCGGAGTTAGAAGCAAGCTCAACGTGGCATCTTGACTCCAGGCCACAGGGCACGAGCCCATAGATGCTGAACGATGCTCAGACTCCCAAAGGGAATCACAGTGTCCAAGAGGAAAAGCCTGTTCCATGAAGGGAAATGCAGGGAGGAATCAGAGGGGGCAGACTGTGAAGGTTCTGGGGGTTCAGCTCTCAAAATGGCCAGCCGGCACAAATGCTCTCTGGACCCATGCTCGGGGCATTTAAGGAGAACCACGGCTGAGCCAACAGAAGAAATGCCACGTGCTGAAGTAGAAAACTCACATCAAGAGAGGAACAATAATCACTCTTTCACAAGAGCCTTTTTCTTTTTTTTTTCTTTTTTTTTTTGCGGTACGTGGGCCTCTCACTGTTGTGGCCTCTCCCGTTGCGGAGCACAGGCTCCGGACGCGCAGGCTCAGCGGCCATGGCTCACGGGCCCAGCCGCTCCACGGCATGTGGGATCTTCCCAGACCGGGGCACGAACCTGTGTCCCCTGCATTGGCAGGCGGACTCCCAACCACCGCGCCACCAGGGGAGCCCCACAAGAGCCTTTTAAGGTATCCAATTTGAATTAGCTTTTACTCCCAATTTCATGATGCCAATTTTACAGATGAAAAAAACTGAGGCTCAGGGAGTGTTAGGGACACACCTAAGGTCACAAAGCTAGCGTGAAGGCAAGCAAAAACTTGCACCTATCGGTCTTCCGGCTGCAGGAGGCTTCTCCTCCTCTTCCACAGCCCCACACTGCCGATCCTACTAACACACCGAGTATGTTATCACATCCCTTCGCTACGCCTTATCCTCCTGCCAGAACCCAGAGAGTCCCTTTCCTTCATGGATATGCAGGGAGCTCACTGTTATCTGAAAATAGAAAAAGAAGAAGATCCAGCCTAAGCTCTCAAATCGACTTGGCTGTGCTGTCATCACAGATGTGACTACAAAGTTCCCGCACTGGGTCCCCTTAAATTCTACTGACTACTAGAGTGCTTTGGGTTTTTAGGACCCCTGGAAAGGCCTTGTGTATAGCAACAAAACAACAATAATGACAATGCCTGATGTGGATGTTTTATGGGTATTTTAAATCCTTCAAACTCAGTGTTTCTGTTAACATCAAAGCCACCCGACTGCAGAATGATTTAACTGCTTCATTTCAGGCTTTGAACTGCATTCGTCTTGCTGGTAGTTAGTTTTCTTGGAAAGTTTTCAAGACTAAATTAACCTGTGATATGTTGAAGGCAGTTATGTATTTGATGTCAGTCAGCCAACCCCCCAGACCTGTTCGTCACATCTGTGCCCTGGGTCAGTGCCACACTGGGGACCAGGCCTCCAGCTGCTCCCCTCCGTCTCAGCTAAGCTCTGTCTTCCAATTCTCCACCTTGTCATCTATTTTTAAACCATTTCTATGTTTTCCGCTTGTGTCACATGACCTATTATTTCTCTCCTTAGCCTCCAGGACCCTCTGCAGGCATTTCTCAAAGGGTCTAAGAAATGCGCTTTCCATATCTACCTATATTTATTAAGCACACAGAAAAGGATCTGGATGGGCCTCAGCTAGACGGCAAAAGGAGAAGAGGTCCCCGTGGGTATACTGGAAAAAGTGTCGCTAGGAAAATGGGAGATGCTTCCTGCCCTGCCTGGAACTAGAGAGGACACCCCAGGCAAGTCTTCATTCCGGCAGGCTCTGGTTGGTTCACTTGTCAGGGGAGAGGGTGCAGAACAAGGTGGCTGCCAGGGTCCTTGCCGTGACTCTGGAGTCTGATGACTGGGGTAAAATCCTGACTCTTCCACTTACAGCTACACATCCTTGAGCAAGTAGGTTACCTTCACGCGGCCTTAGTTTCCTTACCTATAAAATGCAAATAGTAACAGTAGCTCCTTTGCTGGACTGTTGAGAGAATAAGAGAGGATGCATATAAAATGCTCAGCTGAGTGCCAGCAGTGCAGTTAATGCCTGATGAGCACTGGATGTCAGGACTCCTAACCTCGAACATCACTGAGAATCATATGGGTTAAATGTCTATCTGTTAATATCACTGGCTAAAAGACAGATACCAAATAAAATGACCAAAGACTTCTTAAAAGATAGAGCCCAATTCTGTTTGAGGACCAGCTGGCAGTGTTTTGTACAAAGTGTGGAGTCACTACTTACTAAATACTTGTCCTCTAAGAGACAGATACGAAAAAGGTAATTCACAACCTCCACATGCCAGCACACTTTTGTGACTTTCAGGCACTGCGAAAACTGGAGAGCCCAGCTGAGACCTCTTTTCTCCACTGAGTTAAATCATGCATTGAACATTTACAGGTCTGGGTGAAACAGCCTTGCTCTGATGAACTTGGTACAGAACATTAGTATTTATGAGCCTTGCTTCTATAGTCCTGTAAATGGAGGTCAGCCCTCAATTTTACTCAAAGAAACAGTGAGCATGCTTCAAAGGACCTCAGGAGCAGTGCCCAGTTTAAGAAGATTTAGCTCAATTATAGCACCAGTAGTGAGATCATAAGATCTATTGATTTGTGGTTCTTGATGGAAAAATTTTCAGTTCTCTACCCTTATGTATAATGCAGTAACCTCTGCATTTTACATCTAAGGGAGGAGAAGCAATTTCATCCACATAAGAATTGCTAAAAAGAATGCCATGAGTTGATGGCCATTTTCCCTACTGTTCGCCATCCCTGTAAATAGAGATGTTTAATTTGCTGTATTCATAGATCCTGCCCATGATCTGACGAGCCCTCTATGCCATTCAGTGAAATTATACTAAAGTGAAGCCTCAAGATGGCTTGTCTTTCCCTTAAATTGGGGACCTATGGAGGCAATCACTTTAAAAAAATTTTTTTTAAACCTCTAAATATTCCTGTACTCTCTGGGATTGCTTTTGTCAAATGAGGGCAACAGCATGGGACCCATATTCTCTCTTTCAAAAATGTTACTTTATTAGAATTCCATGAATTCTAAAGCTTCCAAAATGTCTTTTGACAGGACAGTTGCTAAGTCATTTACTATGACCAAAAAGGCCTGGAAGGAACCCCAAGTCCAACAATTAGCAAGATATTCTTTTAAAGTAGGAGGTGCCCAAGGACAATACGAGCACTTTCCTTTTTGAGGCACTAATAATAATGATCTATCTATCCATCCGTCCATCGCTTTAAAAAGAGTTTGAGGGCTTCCCTGGTGGTGCAGTGGTTGAGAGTCCGCCTGCCAATGCGGGGGACACAGGTTCGTGCCCCGGTCCGGGAAGATCCCACATGCCGCAGAGTGGCTGGGCCCGTGAGCCATGGCCTCTGAGCCTGCGCATCCGGAGCCTGTGCTCTGCAACGGGAGAGGTCACAACAGTGAGAGGCCCGCGTACCACAAAAAAAAAAAAAAAAAAAGAGTTTGAAATTCACCTAAAAATCTCATAACTTTCATACAGATGGAAGTTTCATTATGGTTTACAATAAAGGTAACATTTAGATGTGATTTGAGAGAGAAAAATTCACATTTCCACTCCTCAACTGATCAAATCAACAGTGGTGGGATTCCTTAGTTCTGAAACAGTATCTGGAATCCCAAAATGAGAAGCTCTGAATGGAAATCAACTCAGTTGCTACTTTCCCTGTTGTACTTTTCTCTCTGTTCTAGTTGGTTAATTTGGGGGACCGTTAATGGCCACAACTGACTTCAAATCAACAGGCTTCATAATCAAGTTAAGTTGATAATTATAATCAACTTAATAATCCAGTTAGCAATTCGAGTAACCTAAAATATTGGGTCCACTCTGTCAGATCTAGAGTTTTTTTTGCAATATAGAGAACACATGGTATGACCTCTAGAACAAAAAGAGAAAGTCCGGGAGGAGACAATAAATGTTTGCTGGGCAATTGCTACATGCTCACTCTACTTTACTCTCCCTTCCTTTTAAAAAGTGTACAACTTTATTAATTTCCATGCACTGAACGTATGGGACCAACATCCAGACCAAAATACAGTATTTCCAGCACTCCCAAGCCTCCATGGGCTCCCTTCCAGAAGCGGTCCACTGACTTCTTACAGCAGAGATTCATTTTGTCTCTTTTTGTCCATAAATGGATTCATATAATATGTACCTTTTGTGGGTTGTTTCATTTTACATTATGTTTGTGAGACTCACCATATTGCTGTATGTGGTTTCTATTCTACTTATCCTTCTGAGTAGAATTTCCTCATCTGTTTTATAGAAAGAAGAATGGAGGCTTAAAGATTTCAAGGAACTTACCAACGCCACACAGCTGGTCAGGGACTGAGGCAAGAGTCACACCTAGATCCCTTTCTACTCTGCTCCAGACATGAGGTGTGTTAGTTGTCTTTCTTAACCCCAAAACCAGAATCTGTAAACCCGAACAATACTATTCCTTTAAACTTGATTTGGAAGCAGGATCTGTTTAAAAAGCAGCAGGAAATTTTACCTTCTGCTTTAGATAAGGTTCACTGCAAACAGTAAGATCTTCTGGATAACAAAGTATCTAGAATTAGGATCTCCCTTGACAAGGTTTTAGCAAGAGGCCCAGTTGCAAAAGTCAGCCTTGGTGATTAACTATATCATGTATTTTCTAAACAGAGAACAGCTTATAAATTCTTACAGAAATAACTCTTGATGGGCTGGAGGGGCAGCAAAAAGAGAGGCTGAGGAGAAGAGGGTCTCCCATTAGGAACCACTGTAACATGAAGCACATATTTCTTTAAACAAATGGATGCAGATTTTCTCTATCTATCTATGGCTGTGTTGGGTCTTTGTTGCTGCGTGTGGGCTTCTCTTTGTGGTGGCTTCTCTGGTTGCAGACCACAGGCACTAGGTGCACAGGCTTCAGTAGTTGCAGCACGTGGGCTCAGTAGTTGTGGCGCACGGGCTTAGTTGCTCCACGGCATGTGGGATCTTCCCGAGCAGGGATGGAACCCATGTCCCCTGCATTGGCAGGTGGATTCTTAACCACTGAGCCATCAGGGAAGCCCGGATGCAAATTTTAATACTAAAGGGATTTTCCATTTTTAAAGATCAATCTGTCTTAAATCCTTTCACAATTCTGTCACCACCATAACACTTTATCAAGAGGGATTTAAATGAGATTAGGAATGATTTTCAAGCACCTTTTATATATATTTAATGGCTTTAGGATGTTTCAAATTTTCTTTGATGTAAAACAGCATGCCTTTTGGCCAGCAACCTGAAGGTGCCTCAGATGGAGTTTACCCAATCACATCAGCTGATTCTGGAAGCTGAGAAGAGGTTGGCTATCTCCTCTGGAGGAACAGCCTTCCCAGTTCCATATAATTTGGGGCTGTACCTTTTTTTTTTTTTTCTTTAAATTCAAAATCACCTACTGATATCTACTGGACAGATATAAGAAAATTCTTGGAAAACTAGATGCGGGGTTCCCTTTGCTTCCAAATTCTCATTGCTTAGTACCCACGAGGGCCTACGTGCCTGGCTCGGACAGCAGAGAGAAACCAGACAAGGGCCCTGCCCGGAGGGAGAGATTTGAGAACGTATTTTACAACAAAAAAGAGAAAACTGAAAGTAGAATGAGGAAGTCTTTTGTGGGCAGGGAGTTCTGATGGAAAAAAAAAATATATATATATATATATATATGTACACACACACACACACACACACACACACATAAGTACGGACAAAGCTAGAAAAAAGATGAAGACCCTTTGGACTATTAAAATCCCACACTCCTCTCTGAAGCTCCAGGGCCAATGTGCCTGACTTGCCCAGGACAGGCAGCTGCGGCCTGGGGCCTCTCCTGATGTTTCTGATAGAGATCCCATACCTGCCCGCAAACAGGGCCCTAGCAGGACCCCCCCAGAGAGGGCCGCTGCCCTGTACCTCCCACCTGGCCTGCATCTTTGTTGGACTTGGACCCTCCAACCTTAAAGGATTCCCGAGGTCCAAATGGTTACCTGATCAAATCTCTGACCCCTCCGGCTCCTGGCCCTCTATCAGCTCTGACCCTCTGATCGTCATCTCTTAGACAGAGGAGGCCTTCCACTGCCTTTTTATGGCCGGATTTCCTGATGATGTTAAGATGGGGCCATGGTGGCGGGGGCAGGGGAAGGACAAGCAGGATGGAACTTCTAGTCTTTTCCTCAGAGCCTGGATACCACCCCTCCTCTTGCTTCTTGATCATGGGGTTATCTTTGATTAAGTTTTAATTTAAGTATTTTCTAAATTTAATTATCTTTGAGTAAGTTTTAATTTTTTTTTTTTAGGAGAGGGAAGCGGGTAAGAGATTATTTAAACTATAATAAATTGAGCTCAAAGAGATGTAAAATTGCGTCTTCCCGAGACCCACTGGGTTCCAGCCCTGCTGCCTGCCACTTGCTATGGCATCATCGTAAAAGAGTGGCTGCGGCTGAATTCTCCCCTTGCTGGCCTTTAGCAGCCCCGTCCCATAAGCATAGTTTCCATAGAATAGCAACCAACTGGCCGGTGAAGGCAGGAGTCAGAGCTAGGCTCCCAGTTTTCAGTAGCTCAAATGCAAGAGGTTTGGGCAAAGCCAGGCAGTCTTGGAGACTCTATGAACGGGACAGCTGTCTGGTTTGCTGCTGTGATTCCTAAACTTTCATGTGCACAATAATGGAGAACTTGTTAAAAACGCAGATTTACTAGATCCTACAGCCAGAGATTCTTATGCATCAACTGGTTGGAGAGCAGGAAGGTGCATTTTAATGACAACCCACCCTGGCGGCGTTTCTGCTGCAGACAGTGTATCAGATCACTGAGAATCACTGGGGGAAAAGAACACATTTCGCTGGATGTGGGTCTGCATCTGGCTCCACAAGGACCCTGGACGAGGCACTTCTCCCTGGGCCTCGGGCTCCTCATCTGTGCAACGATGGGTGCTGGATTGGACATTTTAGACCTCCGCACAGAGGCGCAACATCCGCGGCTGTTCGTTTCTCAGTGAGCCATCAGGGCTGGCTGGCCTAAGAAGGCCGGGTGCAGATGGGCCACACCAGCAACCTGCGTCCTCCACTGCCTGCAGTCCGGGCAGCTACTCTGCCTGCCCCGTCAGCCAGCCTGGCCGTGACTTCTGACAGCTGGGCCGAGAACTGGCCATGCTGTGCTTCTTGGCAACTTCCTCCAACTAATTTGGTCTAATTCAGTGTCCCTCCCCATGCCCCAACGTTTTAATTTTTAATAAACTTTTTTGTTTTGTTTTTTGTTTTTTTTTTGCAGTACGCGGGCCTCTCACTGTTGTGGCCTCTCCCGTTGCAGAGCACAGGCTCCGGACGCACAGACTCAGCGGCCATGGCTCACGGGCCCAGCCGCTCCGCGGCATGTGGGATCTTCCCGGACCGGGGCACGAACCCGTGTCCCCTCCATCGGCAGGCGGACTCTCAACCACTGCGCCACCAGGGAAGCCCTAAACTCTTTATTTTGGAATAATTTTAGATTTAAAGAAAGTTACAAAGGCAATACAGCCAAACATCTTACGTTATCATGATCTAGTTGTCAAAATCAACCACTTACAGAGATGGGTGCGCTACTATTAATGAAATTCCAGACTCCACTTGGATTTCACCCGTTTTTCCACTAATTCCCCTTCTCTGTTCCCTTCTCTGTTTCACCAGTTTTGCCACTAATTTCCCAACTAAAGCCAACAGTCCATTTAGTTGTCGGGTCTCCTTAGTCTCTTCAGGTCTGTGGTACCGTCTCAGTCTTTTCTTATTTCCTGTGACCTTGACAGTCCTGCGCAGCACCAGCCTACAGCAGAACGTCCCTCAGTTTGGTTTGTCTGATGCTTTTCCTCATCATTACTCTGGGGTTAGGGTTTTGGGAAGAAGACCGCAGAGGAGAAGTGCCCTTCCCATCCGATCATATGACTTATCACTGGTGATGTAACCTTGAGCACTGGGTTAAGGAGTGTTTGCCAGGTTCTTCCACTTTTAAAATTTTTTGATGAGCTCCAAGGCAATGAAGCTTTAACTCTCATCACCAAGAGTTACCTGGATAGACTGGAACAGGTAGAAGTGGGTACCTCAAGCAGCCTCTGTCACTCTCCCTGCTTGAGGATGAGCAGGGTACAGTGGGGTCATCCCTGACCTTCACTGAATTCAGGTTCTCCAACACAGAGGTGAGTGCATGAATCACCAGGAGAGCGCTTTGAGAGTTTCCGATCTGGCAGGCTTGGCATGGAGCCCAGGCTACCGTATTTTAATGAGTTCCCAGGTGATTCGGAGCTACACTAGCTTTTTAGAATCAGCTCAGATTTTTTTTTTTTTTTTTTTCAACTGAAAATATCCACCCTGGGTTTCACGCCAGTATTTACACTTGCCGGCAGGTGGAGCCAGAGGCTCATGACTCAATCTGCTGAAGAAAACTAGGACAAGTTCCAGGCAACAAAGCATTCCGCCCTGTAAGCAGAATTAGGGTTATTCTGAAACAGATGGGCTCTACAGAAGCCGTCGCACTGAGTATTACGCAGTTGTTTATTGTCTAGATGGCCTGAAACCCGGGGACTATTCGCCAGCATCTAGCAGTTTCTGTGTCATATCAGGTTTCTTCCAGAGCAGAGGAGACTGACAAGACCCTGGGAGACAGATGTGGTTATGGATATGGATGTGGACACAGATATTTTAACCAGCTCTGAACTCAGGATTTACTCCTGCTACGGTGCATACTGCCTTGCATAGCTGAGTGCGTCTTCCTGGAATGATCAGGATCCCTCTAACTCCACATCAGAAGAGTAGATACAATAGATACATTTGGATACACACATATCCAAATAGATACAATCTGTGACGATAAGACAACAAATCCCAGATGCAATAATTCTAAAACTGCTTTACTTTAAGCCTAATCAAAGTGGTCTGTTTCCTGGTTTACATTTTTACCCACACGCCCACTTACACTTGGCCCCATCCTCTTTCCTTCTGCCCCTCTCCTGTGCTACCCCAGCTGGCATTAGCAGGGAGGAAGCAAGGGCAAGGAAGGCCAGCTAGCACGCACTTGACTGTGCCTGATGCACTGGTCCACAGTGGGCAGGACCAGGGCTTACAAATGGAGTATTCTGTGAGTCCTGGAAATCTACAACGGCCTCCAAGCGCCAACGGTTCCTCCGTAGAGAATGTTTTCAGTTCCTTAGCCTGTGATCCCAGGCACTCAGCTGCTGCTGTGCTGGTCAGCCCGGGATCAGAGAGGCCGTGAAGGCGTCTCTGAGGTTGGCAGCTTGGGGACAGGTGGTTCAGCAGGTTCTGCTGTCTCTGTGCTGGACAGACCCTCAGTCACCTGAGGGGCGCACAGACGTGCTTCCTGGTGGATAAGGCCCTGCTGTAAGCAGTGGGTTCGTAACTGCCTGGCACAGCGGCTCCCTCCCTCCAAGGGATAAAACGTCAGTTGATGGTGCCCCCCCTTTCACGAACAGGGGCAGGTCCCCCTCTCAGAAACAACAAAATCCCCAACGTGCTTGCTCTTTGCCCAGATTCTCAGACGGAGGCAGAGAGAAGCACTGTTGATGACATTTAGACCTGTTTCATTTTGTTCTCACTCCCTTCAACTTGAGTTTCAAATCAGAGACAGCCCAATGGCCAGCTTTTTAAGCAACAGCCCAAGGTAATGTTTTCATTGACTTTTAAAATCATAGCCCATTTGGAATTAGCCCATATTTCCCACAGAAACCTCAATCTTCTGAAAATACCTTTTAACCTTTGGGCATAGAAAAATATAAGTAAATATCATCCCAAGAAATCAAAGAATAAGAAAGAGAAAAGATGGAGAGTCAGGAGGAGAACTCTGGAAAGGGACAAAGAAACTTAGATCGGGAACTTCTGCCAAGACCAACCACTGAGGGGTAACGTCCAGGTCACACTGGACAACTGTTGCCAGTGACTGTTTGTCAGGAGAAACAAGGATGTGGAGCCTGGGAGGGAAGGGGTTTGGGACAGCTGACCCTAGGCTTGGTGGCCGGACTGACTGGCAGCAAATAAAATGAGCCACGTGACAGGCCCTACACCTTCCCACTGCTCGCATGTCACAGTCCTGTGAAACACGCAGCAGCACGTCAAAGCTCTAGAGACTAGATACTGGATCTAGAAGAGTAATTTCCAAACTTTCATGTGGGTGAGCACGGTAAGAGGCAGATTCTAGGTTCTAACTTGGGAGATCCCAGATCAACGGCTGTGGTGAGACCCAGGAATCTGCATTTTTCAGAAGCACCTCGTGTGAGTCTGATGCTACCAGCCCCACTCTGAGAAACTGGGATCCGAGGGATGCCGTACTACATTCTGGGGTTTTCGTTTGGTTGTAACTAACGATCAGCACCAACACGGCATCTGGTTTTGTACACACAGGTCTTTTGTTACATCTTCCCTGAGCCAGAAGCTCTGGTGGTTTCCCAGGTTGTGCTGTGCTCAATCCTGGATGACGTGAATTTTAAAAGTAAGACACCAACGCAACCCAGCTCTCCTAAAGATTCTATTAGTTATAACATGAGAGTGGATGAAACTGGCCACTCACCCAGTCGTAGGAGCAAAGCCACTCACCTCTGGATCCCAGGTGCCTGGGACCTGGTGGGCACGTCATAAATGTTTGGTGAATGAACAAAAAACCAACTAATATGCTATCAGGGCTGAGCAGAGAGGGGGCCAGGAACCAGGGGCCCAGGCCAGGCCAATGGGGCTAGAGGACCGTGAGAGAGATGTGGGTAAATGGTGGCAGGTAGGGAATTTCAAGGCCCAAGAGTCTTGGTTTCTGGCCTCAGCCAACAACCAGCTTTCAAACCCTGAGACATAAGTGGGTGAGAACAGGTGACAGGAGGCTTCAGAATACAATTCAGTCTATTTGTTTCCTCTAACAAGTGCATGAAGTTGGTCTGGGCTCTGGGGTTCCGTTACATTAGAGAACTTCAGTATCCAGAAGTAGGCCAAGATATGAGATGTACTACGTACATCCATGTTGAATGCTGTAAACATTCAAATTATCTCTATTTTTCAGATATCATAAGCCTGGCTGGTGCATAAGTACACATCAAGAGATACCGATATCAACGCATAATTATGAAAACAATCCCTGACCTAGGAAACTGTCCCTGAGATGTTGAGAAGCCAAGAAGAACACCATGGTTCGAAGCTCTCACAAGAGCTAGAAGCTGCCGGCATGCTCCTCTCTCAGGTGGAAACAGAGGAAGATGAACTATTCTGGGAAAAGCCTGCCATGAGAGTGCGTCACAGCTGGTCTCAAAGGTGCGTGCATGTCAGGGTGAAGGTGGGGCGGGCACCCCGAGAACCACCGGCTCAACCCCACAAGGAAACAGCAACGCAAGGGCCTCGGCAGATGCACTTGCTGGGTTAAAAAAAAAAAAAAAAAAAAAAAGGCAGGAGAGGGAGGGGGCGGGAGAGCCAAGAGGGAAAGTAACTGGAAGAAGAATGACATCCTTGTCAGCGGTCCGAGCCCCACGAGTTTTGAATGGTTGGTGGTTTAGAAAACCAGGGTGGGCCCCTCGGCAAAGGCCTAGATAAGCTGGGAGGTAAGGACGACACAAGCGTATCCCTCCAGAGCGGACCAGCTCTGAATGAGATAAGCGGCAGGGTGAGAGCATCTGCACAGAACGCCAACAGGCAGGAGCCTTGCTCTCTGCACCAGAAGCTGAGAAATGCTTCCTGTGGGTCAGAGTTGGCCTAGAAGCGGGATGGCTGTGAAGTTCTGGGATGCGATAAACTATCCCGGAAGTAGGACGGTCATCTTAAAAACACGCTTCTTTTTGTATTTGGTGGTATTTAACCAGTTACCTGGCGGTCCAGTGGTTAGGACTCCACGCTTTCACTGCCAAGGGCCTGGGTTCGATCCCTGGTCACGGAACTAAGATCCCACAAGCCCTGTGGAGCGGCCGAGAAAACAAAACTAAACTAAACCAAAAAAAAAAAAAACACAAAAAAATATTGCTCTGGGGCTTCCCCGGTGGTGCGGTGGTTGGGAGTCCGCCTGCCGATGCAGGGGACACGGGTTCGTGCCCCGGTCCGGGAAGATCCCACATGCCGTGGAGCGGCTGGGCCCGTGAGCCATGGCCGCTGAGCCTGCGCGTCCGGAGCCTGTGCTCCGCAGCGGAAGAGGCCACAACAGTGAGAGGCCCGCGTACCGCAAAAAAAAGAAAAAAAAAAAAAAAAAAAAAATATATATATATATATATATATATATAGCTGTGATGGTATGTAGCGTAACCCTGAGCTGAACTCTGCCACTTTTTGTTCTTTTAGGTCTGATTAACCCACTTCCACCCACACCAAGTTCTGATCCACTAGTGAGAGACCGTATGTGTGTTTGTGTGTGTACATGCATCCTTGTGTGTGGTCTCGAGTATGTGTGTTACAGACACGCCTTGTGACTGAAACTTCTCCCATAAACAAGCCCTCCCAACCTCAGGAAGAGCCGGGGGCTTTCTCAGACCGCTGGCACACAGTCTTGAAACAGCCTGCCTCTAACTAACCTAGAATGGCTCAGAAATGATTCTAAAGTGGGCTGCGCTAGGGAGAGAGACTCAGTAACAAAAATGGCTTATTCTTACATGTCTGTTAAATAATTTCTAGTAAAACAAAACTTATTTTATGAACAGAAAGGGAGACCACAGAATGAAATTTTTTTGAACTTTGAATTCCAAGTTAGGAATCTAGAGCGAGGCTTACCTTGGATAACTGATGATTTAGATAAGTGGGGAGGAATATGTTGTTCTCTGAGCATCTTTGGAAACAGATGTTTCATCTAAGTGTTTGCTGTAGCCAGAGAAAAAGCGAGTACTACAAGGCCTACCTACAGTTTTGTTTTTTTTTTTCTTTATTGGAGTATAATTGCTTTACAGTGTTGTGTTAGTTTCTGCCGTACAACGAAGTGAATCAGCTACACATATACATATATCCCCTCCCTCTTAGGTCTCCCTCCCAGCCCCCCATCCCACCCATCTAGGTGGTCGCAGAGCACTGAGCTGAGCTTCCTGTGCTTTACAGCAAGTTCCCACTAGCTAGCTATTTGATGCAAGGTAGCGTATATATGTCCATCCTAGGCCTACCTGTAGTTTTAAGAAAGAAGCTTTAAAGACACCATGTCAAGTGTGGAAAGGAGATTCTGTGTGAGATGCATCCAGCGCATCTTAAAATCAAGGATTTTCAGGACTTCCGTGGCGGTCCAGTGGTTAAGATGCTGCGCTTCCACTGCAGGGGGCGTGGGTTCGATCCCTGATCAGGGAAGTTCCACATGCCTCACGGCGCAGCCAAAAAAAAAAATCGTGGATTTTCAGAGCGGGGTGGGGGAGGACTTGGGATGATGGAATCCAATCTGCTCAGTTCAGAGACCAGAAACGGAAGCCCAGAGAGGGTAAACGGGTCTCCCGTTTTGCACAGCTAATGGGGGCAGAATCAGAACCCAGGTCTCTCAGTGCTCTGGTCATGTCACTAGACTTCATTGTTTTCCCTTTTAGCCATTTCATCCTGAAGAATCCAAACCTCCCTTTCAAGTCCGGAGTGGACATTGGTGTTTTATACAAGTGCCTTCTGCTACCCGGCTCTGTGGGCAGCACGGGAAGGGAATGGGCTCTGGTGCCAGACAGAGCTGAGCTTGAATACGGGCTCTGCCCCTTCCTCTGTGCTCCTGGACAAGTCACTTTCCTCACCAACCCTCTCTTTTCTTATCTGTGTGGATGCAGGAACCTACCCCTGGATTGCTCTGAATGGAAGGAACTAAAGGACGCCAGCACCTGGCTCAAAGCAATCGAGGGTCAGTGGTTCCTGCTATTATGCTAATAACCCCTTCCAGGCTTCCCCACCCTGGGAATGTCCCCACCATCCATCCAGTTAGTCACACACACCCAGATCCCAGTCATCCTAGACAGCTTCCCCTTCCTCATGTGCCCCCTTCAACCCGCCACCAAATCCTGTCATTGTAACCTGAACCTTCCCCTAACTCGTCCCCCCTTCCCTGCACCTGCCATGTCACCAGCCCTGCCTGAGCCACCTGCTTCGTGAGCCTACACTGGTGCCTGAGCCCCTAGATGATGTCCTGCCCTTGCTCTGGTCTTCCAACCAGCCACCCTCCACAGGGGAGCTGGACAGCTTTGCCAGAACACGCATCTCATCCACTTCATCCTCTGCCTAAAGCCCTCCAGGAGTTTCCTTTCATTCAAGGACAAATATCAAACTTCGTACGCAGCCCAGTAAGCCTGCCCTCCCACAGCTCCAACTCCCAGGGACCCCTCCTCGCCTCCCCAGGCTCTCAGGAGAGTGGCCGCATCCCCCTTTGCCCTAAGTTCTCCCAGGATCATGTCCCCTTTCTCCCAAGCACATGATGCCACAGTTAGTAGTTACATGGGACTCTGATGATCCCAGTCAAGTGCATCCTCGTTAGGTGGTGAGCTCTGTGGGGTGAGAACACGGCGGGTTTGTGTTCACCTTCTCCCCAGGGATGAATAAATGAACAAAGCAGCAGGAATGGGCAGGAGGGAGATGTGGAGGAGTAACTACTGTCCTCATTTTACAGAGGGCCAGACTGAGGCTCGAGGAAGGCGTGTGACTTCCCGAGGTCGGGGCCCCCAGGAACTGGATGGAAGCGCAGTGGTCCTCACACACCGCCCACCACGCTGCTTCAGAAACCAGCTCCCACATTTCTCCTTTACCATCCAACCTTTCTTCACAGTAGCCAGTGGCTCAGCAAAAAATTAGTGGGTTCTTTAAAAAAAAAAAAAATAGGAGGCTCTGAGGGCATGGGGGGCGGGGACTATAATTGTCACATGGAAAAAGGAAGAAATTGCAAGTTAATAACGGGGAGATTTTGAGTTTTAAAAAAAAAGACCATCCAAAGCTACAAGATTTGTTGCTATTTAGACCAAATGGAACAACATTTCCAGAATTGTCTCTATGGATCTGAAGATTCTAGATTAAGGGCAAGTGACTTGGCCAAAGGCTTAGACCTGTTTCCCGACACAGGTACTCTTAGGGAAGGAAAAACAAGGGCGGTAAAAGCCCCAGCAAGGTTGCTACACCAGTATGACTGATCTAAATGGAACACACTTCCATGAGTCATTTGTAGCTTTAAATACTATAGAAAAAAGAATTTATGAAACATGCCCAAACAGTCTCCCTTTAATGTGGCGAGCTCTTTTCAAACCACATTGTTCAAATTTATGTTAAAATGCAAACCCTTCATGTTTACAATGGTACTCTTGGAGGAATAATATAAAAGTACAACTGCTAAATTTCAAAGACAAGACTTATAACCTCAGAACAATGGGGGCATTCCCAGCGCAAATTTATGAGCTGTTAAACCTCAAAAGCTTTCCTCAATTAGCAATGAAGGTTTTGACATATTTGCAGCCTGGTATAGGGGCTGCTTTTTATACAATTTGGGGTGTACCGCTTTTATCGGAACTTTTCCTTACTTTTATTGACCTCGGATGACAACTATTGTGCTCCTCTCTGGGCAGCGTTTGATCCTGCTAATTGTGCCGTGGAGCCGGGACGGCATTTCACGGTTTACCATTGCTCCTGGGGCGCACGACAAATTATACATAATGCATTGCGTTGTAATTGCTGCATTGTGAACTTGGCTCGCCTTCCCAACATAAAATACCGACAGCCAAGTAGTTTTATTATAAAAAACCGTAAGGGATTCTTTTGGATTATAAACATCTGAAGACACAACGTTCTCATGAATTCCGGTGGCTATTTTGGACACACACAGGGCGGGTGAGGCTGAAAAGCAAATCAAATGTACTTCACATGAATGTTTACAGAGAAAAAGAGGAGGCAGTCACGAAGGCAAGGCCATAGGGAATGCAAAACAAAACGGAGTAGGAGCTGAAGGGCAGACAAAAGTCCAAACTGGGAAATCAAAGAGGCAAGGTCTAGTGATGGCCCTTCGTCTCCCTGGGCCTCAAGTTCCTCCTTTTGAAAACAAAGGCACAGAACAAAATGACCACAAAGGTCCCTTTTCCATGAAGATAGGAGCCTCAGGGGGGCAGTGACCTGTTTTCCAAGACTGATTTGTCAGCACTAGAAACCTGTGTCTTGTACCAAACACACAGCTTCTCACCACTGCCTTGTTGGTCTGGGGCCTCTTAGAAAAAGATGATGCCTCTTGAAAGGGCAAGGGGCAGAATAAATAAAGCACAAGTTTTGTATATGCAATATGATCAAGTGCAAAAAAAAAAAATCACAAGAACAGTACAGCGATCACTCTAGATGCCCACAGCAGGCCGCGGCCACAGGACCTGCTGCAGATCTGGAAGCAACACCAAGGCACCAGGGGGTACCCTCTTAACCCTCCCTTCTCCTCTCTCCCTGCCCCGGGACAACAGTCTGATATATGAATTCAGGGAAATGAATGTCCTAGAGGAGCCAGAGGTGCTCCAGCAAGATTTCAAGCACAAGGGGTCACCTGGCAGCTCAGCCGGCCACACAGGTAACACATAACTGGACTGCGTTAGAACCGTGGCTTCTCTTTGAAGCCAGGCCACAGACAATCCAACGTGCAGTTGGTAGGCTGTTAACCTCCTGCCAAAGAATTCTGTGTCCCTCGACCGACTTCTCCTCCCACCTGGTTCAACAGCAAGCAAATGGCCCAGTTAATTGCAAACCGAATTTAAGAATTAAATTTGACAACGAAGTATGCTTAGAACTTTGAGTGTTTGGCATAGGAGGGTCAGAATTCTAACTATTTACTTAAATTATGACACCCAGCGCTGCATAAAAGGCATCCTGGATGAGAAACACACCGGCTGTCCATCTGTCAAGATTGTGGAAAGACTGTGAGGCAGTGTGGGCCTCCTCCCCCAAACCCTCACGTCTACTGTGGGCGACGTAGCCATTCTGCTACCAACTAGTTCACGTGAACAAAAGGGGATGCTCCAGAGTGGGCAGCTAGGGGGGCAACAGTCAGGATTACAGTTTTTGGACAGAATACTCTTATTTATTGGCCCTAGAGTTGTGCTAAGGCTCACAGACATGTTACCAGGGAGATATGATCAGCTGTGATTTTGTCAGTGAATGAAGCACATCAAGGTTTTTCTCTGGTTATCACTCCTTAAGAGACAATAATAGGGAATTCCCTGGCGGTCCAGTGGTTAGGATTCTGCACTCTCACTGCTGAGGGCCTGGGTTCGATCCCTGGTCAAGGAACTAAGATCCCACAAGCCATGCGGCGCGGCCGGGGAAAAAAAAAAAAAAAGGGGACTGGGCAGGGAAAGTGAGAGGCCATATCTAGGAATTGTTTTTGGAAACACTCCCAAGGCAATGGACTTTGCTCTAAATAAAGAAATACCAATCTTCAAAGGGGGATAGTTTGGGGTAAATGGCAAAGCATGAGGAAGCTGAGTAGCAAAGGGAATATGAAAATACTACCTTCCCAACAAATACCATATGATATCACTTAGACGTGGAATCTAAAATATGACACAAATGAACCTATCTTTGAAACAGAATCACGGACACAGAGAACAGACTGGTGGTTGCCAAGGGGGAGGGGGTTGGGGGAGGGATGGAGTGGGAGGCTGGGGTCAGCAGATGTAAGCTATTATATGTAGAATGGATAAACAACAAGGTCCTACTGTGTAGCACAGAGAACTATACCCAATATCCTGTGATAAACCACAATGGGAAAGAATATTTAAAATGTATATATATCTATCTATATCTATGTATAACTGAATCACTTTGCTGTACAGCAGTAATTAACACAACATTGTAAATCAACTATACTTCAATTAAAAAAAAAAAGAAAACACCACTTTCCCAACTTCTTTAGACAAAACTAGGCCTGAGGTCCCCCCCGTCAGGCAACCACTTCGTAGTCACGAGCATCTCCAGTGCAAGAAAACATCTCACACAATCTTCTTGAGTAATTATTTCCCTAAATTGATGCCAGGAAAATCTTGTTCCTTCTCTGGGGAGAATATATTTGGGATTCCTGCCACAAGTTAAATGGTCTAGATGAGTTTAGAGAAAGATCATTTAAGGACAATCAAAAAAATTATACACACACACACACACACACACACACACACACACACACTGGAAAAAGAAAATAACAAATGTGAACGAGAGTGCCTAGGTTGGAGGTCCAGGTAGGAACCCCATGAGGAAGGATAGTGCCAGGGAGACAGCAGAAACTCAAGAAGGGTTCTGCATCCCTCTATTTTGAAGTCCAGGTCCATCAAGAGATCTTAAAAGAAATACATAAAAAGAATATAGCAGTGGAGAAACTGAAGTTTTACATTTCCAATTTTTATGTTATAGGCTTCCTTCCCCCCTCTAACTTCAGTTTATAAACTGAAGGCTTCAGTCTTTTGAATACACAAGGACACTTGTGCACACACAACCAAATCCAACCAAAAAAAGAGAAATAAAAACCAAAGCCATTTCAAATATACCTCAAGCAAGAGCTTGATCGAGCATCTGGACTCCAGAGACAAGTCTGCCTGGTCATGGTGGTATTCCCAAGGCAGGTGGCCAATCAGAATTTGCTGAATGACTGAACCCCAAAGAGTTTTCATGGATGGAGGGTTAAGTTCCACCATTTCCAGCTCCTGCCTTGACCCACAAACTCAGCCATCCAGGGGCGCTGCAGGTTTTTGGTTTAGCCCTAGTCTGCCCTGGAGCCATCCAGTGAGATCCATCTAGAGACCCTGGGGATCCAGATGAGCTGACAGGAGAAACTGCTCCTGGTGTCCACTTACATAAGAAAAATGAGGATCCACTTTTCTAGGGGTGAAATCAGGGCTGAGGCAGAAAAGGATGGCTCTTACACAATCTTCATCTCTCTCTCCCCTCTCATGTAGTCCCTTTGTATTTCTTTCTTTCATAAGAAGGGGGCTCTCTAGCTTTCCAACATGTTCAATAGCTACCAAATCCAAGAACTCTGAAGACAGACCACAAAGATTCACCCTTGGATTTAAAAAAAGTCACATCTCGTGAAAACACAGATATCACAATGAGAAATACCTAAGAGAAAACACTTAGAATTCGAAACAAAACAAAACAAAAAAGACAGGCAAAAAAACACTTCTTTGGTTTTGTCAAGAAACTTATTTGAGTATTTGAATATTAATAATAACCACATTTATCCCACACTTGTAAGGCAAAGCAAATAAACTATAGCAATTAAACAGAGAAAAGAATTAACACCCTAAAGTAGCTACTCCTTCCTAAGAGCTACCAAAATGCAAATAACTTATAGCCTGTTCTTTCTTGTGCCTTAGCTGTAACAGAGGAGAAAACTGGCTTGGAAAAGAACAACGAGAGAAAGACAAGGACTACGTTTTGAATGCACAGTTTGGGGGACGTCCACCATGACGGCCGTGTAAAAGAAATAAGCCATCCAGGGCTGACATGGGCTTTAATATAATGCCAGACTTCACCACTTATTATTCATTCGTTTGTTCATTCTTTCACTCTTTCTCTTATTAGGTGATCATTCATCCAACAGACATTTATTAAGCACTTTCCCGGGGGGTCTGTGATAGGCGTGGGGTGCACAGAAGTGAATAAGAGCAGGGGCATGGCATGGCTTTATCCACTGTAGAAACAGTGCTCAGGGACTAAGCCTGTGAAAACGTCTGAGATCTCAAAGTAATTAAGTGGCTCCCTCAGTGAAAAAAAAAAATCTATAAAACTGAAAAGTAATAAGTATTTGATTAAATGCCTATGAAACGTACCATATCAATCATTTATATCTCAACTCATAAATATGACATATATATTTATAGTTGTTTACTTAAATATATATTTATATACTACGGATGGGCTGTCACATGTTTCAACACGTGAAATGACACAGGGTCGGGGTGGGGTTTCTAAAAATAAAAGCCCACATAAGTCCTCAAAAGTCCCCACAGGATGGACAGGACATCTGTGCTCTCCCGGAGTTTATAGTGTGTAGTGGAGACAAAGGCACATGCCAGTAGCCACAATCACCTTGTGAAATATCTAAGAAAGTACCCCTCTGAGCCTCATTTTCTTCATGAAAAAATAACCTACTGAAAACCAGAAACCGTGGCCTTTGGGGAAGTTCTGAGGTCCAAGTTAAAAAAAAAAAAAGATGGGAAAGTATTTCATAAGCTCAGAGTGATGAGAAGTAAACTTTTAACCCCTTTGGTCTTTGCCCCTCCTGGTACTAAATGCCTCTTACCATGTCGGATGCTACACCTGCCGCCTACCTGGGAACTGGTGCTCAGACCAGAGACAAATCTCTACCATACCCTAAACATAAGGCTGCCCTGGTGCCCTTCTGCAGCCCACAGATGTCTCTGATGGACAGACACACGTAAACCAGGACGCTTCACGTAAAGATAAAACTTGGCCTGTATCGTGAGATTCCAAAGAGACAGAGGTTAAAAAAAAAAAGAAAAACAAAAAATCAAAAAACCGCCCCCCCCTTACACTGGTAAAAATGAAACCATTTTTCAATTAGCTCAGCCCTAAGCAGACATCATCATCTATTTTGCCCTAAGAATGAAAAGCTGTGGACTGCTCCTAAAGTCAATTTTACTTCTCTCTTTTGTAGACATTTCATGAAATACCTTAATCTTCCCAGCAGGAAATATTAGTAGGTAAAAGAGGAAAATGAACTCAGTTTTGGAAAGAAAGGATCATGTGGTATAACACAGAAATATATCCTAGGAGGCAGTCTGGTTCTATTATTTGTCCTTTTTCCTGTTCTTCTTCATGGGCTCCCTTTTAGGCAGCCGGCTGGGATGGGGCTGCGGCAGGGTATGACCAGGTTAAAAGCAGCCCAGGACACAACATCATAAACGGAAGAGGGATAGCAGTTATAAGCTTCTGCAAATAGAACCTGGCCGCTTCAAATGTGTCCGACTAGACCCTCCTTCTGGCTTCAAGATTTCCTTTGTGTCTCACCACGGGATGTGTGTTAGGATGATATACAACGTGTTTAAATAAAACAAGAAAACAAACCAAGAAAAATTCTGCATGATGAAGAAGGAAAATCTACTAAAAATACTTTACAATGGCTTCAAACATGAAATCACATTTACAAATAACATTTTCATGACTTGGGCATAAGTGACTCAGGAGCATATGGATTAAATTTCCTTCAGAACGCACAGGGCTTTAAAAATCAAGCAGAAACTTGCTTGGCAAAATTAGTTTGTAGAGCAGAGCTCTGGGGAAAAAAAGAAAAGAAGTTTGTCAGACGGCACTCACTTTGGCATCCCTTCTCTGGTGCTTTCTTTGATGACCAAGTCAACTGGCTACGGTGGCCATTGCCTAGGAACAACTTTCTTGGAAATCGTTTAACTCTCTTTCCCTATTTAGGCAAAGTATTCAATAACTTTATAATAAATGACTCTCCTTCACCTCGACTATCTCAAGCATCAAAAATCGTGGTCTAAGGTCCACTTCTGTAAAAAATGCTGAGCCACCTTAGGCAGAGAGCAAATGGCTACCGCATCTTTGCGGCAATCAGGTATGACTGCATATATAGGGATGCTTTTATTTCCTATTAATCCATTTGAAACTAAATACTTTTTCCCCCAAAATTAAAGACACACATTTTAGACAGAGCCCACAACAATCAGGCTCTGTTTTACCTGCCCAAACTTTTTGGTTTCTTTCACCACACAAAGTTCACACACGAATACTACCACCACCAACATTGCTATAAAATAACCTTAGCATTCACAGGGTTTACTGTTTCCAAAATGCACCCTCAAACATCACCTCATTCCATTCTGGGGGATAGTCATGACAAGTATTTAACCCATTTTTAGATTAGGAAACTGAGGTTCGGAGAAAGGTCATATAGCAACAACTAGCCATTCTTCAAATGCCAATTGTACTTTCCTGTCTTGGCATCTTTTATTGTTTATTTTGATAATTTTTAATAGTCATGTTCTCTAGAATACCTATTCCCTTTATCCCCACTGACTAGAATCTCCCATTCTTCAAGGACCAGAACATATACCACACCTTTCAAGATGTGATCCCTGAACACTATATCTCCAAGCAGGATGATCTTTCTTATGTATCAATCAGGCTAGGCTACAGTTACCAATTATTCAGTCAAACACTAATTGGGGTGTTGCTCTGAAAGTATGTGGTAGATGTGATTGAGTATCTAATCAGTTGACTTCAAGGGAGATTATCCTAGTTAATCCAGGTAGCTGAAATTAATTAATTAGCTGAAATTAATTAATTAATTAATTAGCTGGAAAACCCCCTAAGAGCAAAGCTGAAGCTTCCTCAACAAAGAAGAAATTCCACTGATGAACTGCAACTTCAGCACATGTCCCAGAGTTCCAGCCAACCCTTCCCGGAGGCCTGCCCTACAGACTTCAGACTTGCTGGTTCAGCTCCCACAGTTGTGAGCTCCTCAGTGAGTCAGGCACTGCTTGTTACTGGATCATGAGAAAACAGCAAGATTTTCATGAAGTTCATAGGGCACATTTGGGATATCCTGACTTAAAATATCTGTTCTGTGGCATTTATGGAATTCACTCTTGGGGATCTGGGGTCGCCTCACAAAGAGGTGGTCCATTTTCTACATCAGGTTCTCAAAGTGATTCCCAGACCAGCATCAGAGCGTCACCTGGGAGCCTGTTAACCAGTCAAGTTCTCACACCCCATCCCCAAACCCATTAAGTCAGGAACTCTGGGGGTGGGGCCCAGCTCTAAACACAGGAAACCATTCTGTTTAGTGTGTAAGAGAATCACCTGCAGAGCTCGTTGAACTAAAGACTGTTGGGTCTCACCCAGGACACATAGCTGTTTACATGTAAATGAATTTTAAAAAACTAAAAAAGCAGTGCCTCAGTTGTACTAACTACATTCCAAGTGCTTAGCACATGTGGCTAGTGGCTACCATGTCGGACACTGAAGATAAAGACCATGCCCATCACTGCAGAAAGTTCTATAGGACAGTGATGCTCTGGAGCCACTGAGAGGGACCCCTAGGAGAAACCCCTCCAACACACGTCAGGTACTACAGGCAGGGAAAATAATTTCCATTATTAGCCTTACACTGAAAAAGCACAAGGCCAGATGGTCCAAATCAAAGGCAAATGTTCCTTTGTGATTACGTTGCTTCTCACGTGGGCGATTCTCTGTAGCTTTAGGAAGAGTAGCATCAGGGACTTATTTATTTAACACTAGTTAAACTAAGGCTGGGGAACCCAGCAGCAGTAGTGCAGGCTACGTGAGTCATCAGAATCCTTTTTTTTTTTTTTTTGCGGTACGCGGGCCTCTCCCGTTGCGGAGCACAGGCTCCGGACGCGCAGGCTCAGCGGCCACGGCTCACGGGCCCAGCCGCTCCGCGGCACGTGGGATCCTCCCGGACCGGGGCACGAACATGTATCCCCTGCATTGGCAGGCAGACTCTTAACCACTGCGCCACCAGGGAAGCCCAGAATCCTTCTTTTTATTCTTTCACAGGGGTGGGGGTGGGGATTAAGAAGCTCAAAGCCTTTAGAAGCTCAGGGCCTCTGTTTTAACTCTGGTGGAACCAAGGACAAAAGTAGGGTCTATATTGCACCATCAACTGTTCACTTCCTGAAACAGCTCCTGGCAAGGCTATTGCTAACCTCCGTGTTGCTAAATCCACGGATCATTTCTCAAGTCCTCATCTGCCTGGGACCACTGGGGCATTTGGCACAGATGGACACTCTTTCCTCCTAGAAAAAGATTCTTGTCTTCTAGGACCACCTGCTCTCTTTTTCTCCGGTTTTCCACTCTGCTTCACTGGTTCCTTCTTCTCCCTCTCCTTTGCTGCTACCTCTTTTTCTCTCTGACCTCTCTATGCTGGAGACCCCAGTGCTCAGGCTTTGACCCTCTTCTCCATCTTTACTCACTCCCTTGGCGATTCCACCCACTTTCATGAATTTAAATACCATTTATATCATGCTGATGACTACCAGATTTTTATTTCCAGACCATACCTGTCATCTGCTCTCATACAGAACTACCTACTCCATCCCCACATGGAACTCTCATAAACTTGTCACTCTCTCCAGGTCCAAGACTGAACTCCATTTTTTTCCCTGCAAACCTGCTCTACCTGCATGTTCAGGTTAGTGGAAACTCCAACTTTCCAGTGCCCTCAGCCCCAAACTTTATTCCCCCTTCACTTCTCCTTCTCTCACAATCCCCACCATTCTGTCAAAGAATCCTTCTGCTCTACCTCTGAAATGTACCCAGAAGCTAACCGCCATGCACCTCCTCCACGGCTGCCGTCCGGGTGGGGGCTGTGGTCCTCCCTTGCCTGGGTTACTGCAACAGGCTCCTAACTGGTCCTCCTGCTGCTACCCTCTGCCTCTGTCTTCCCATGGCCTATCCCTCTGTGTCTATCTTCTCCTTTGCCCTCCCTCATCAGCACACCCATCACTGGGTTTAGGGCCTACCCTCATCAGGATGATCTCACCTTGCCAGTGTCATTTTCATTACATCTGCAAAGACTCTTACTCCAAATACAGTTGCATTCTAAGGCTCTGGGGGCACAGCTCTTTTGGGGGTCAGCATTCACCCCACTATGCTGCCCCACAGACTAGTCTCAATACAGTAGCCCCAGTGAGCCTTTAAGAAATTAAGTTAAATTATGATACTCTGTGCTCAAAACCCTCTAAAGGCTCCCATCTCACTTAGAGAAAAACCAAAGTCCTTCTGCCGGCCTAAAAGGCCCTGGGTGATCTGGCTCTTAAACCTCTCTGTCCTCACCTCCCACTGTCCAGTCATAACAGTGGCCCAGACTAGCAGATGTGGATTTGAGACATGTTTTGACTTAGCATCAAGATCACCTGGTTACTGACAACACCCAGGAGGTAACACCTGACGAGGAACAAGTTGGGGAGGTGGAAAAGGTAAGTACATGCTGCATTTGAGATGTCCTTGCGTTCATTTATATATTGATATAATTTCAGAAAGAGATCTGGGCTGGGAAGATAAATTTGAAGTATAAATCGTAACTAAAGCCTTAAGAAAAGAGGTCCAAGAATGAAGTCATTAGGAAAACTGATATTCCAAGGTAGAGTAGAGGCGGGTGAGCCTGCAAAGGAGACCAAGGAAAGAGGTCAGAGCAGTAGTGGGAAAGCCAGGAGGGTAGAAAAAAGGAGGGTTTCAAGGAGTGGATAGTTATGTTAAGTAAACCTGGGGAAGAGAAGTGTCTCCGGGCCTTAGCAACATTGAGGCCGCTGGGGAACTTGGCTAGAACGGTTTCATGAGAGTAAAGGGGGGCAGCACCACGACTGAAGAAGTGGAGACTCTGCAGGCCGTAAGTGGAAAGGAAAGGTGGTGAATGAAAGGCAGTTGTGCTGTTGGTCTCTCTCTCTTTGGGGATAAGTGTGGAAAGAGACTCGAGTAGGTTTCAATATTGACAGGAAGGATCTGGTAAACACTCAGAAGCTGAAGACAGAGGGAAAGGGGGATAATCAGTAACAAGAGCTTTTCCTGAGAAGTTAGGGCAGGGAAAGGATTAGCTTTCGGTAAGAGGAAAGAGACTTTCCTGCCCAGCTATTAGGAGGGACAAGTTCAGTATGGGGGTGGATACAGGTAAGTTTGTAGTTTTCATCATGGGACGCTGAGGGCATTACCTACAGGTGGATTCTATTTTTGGGGGGAAGTCGAGGACAGGTGAGATGTTGATATCATTTATAATAGACTCAGTTTACTCTGTTGGGGCACAGTCTCCAATTGGGCTCAGCTGCCAGGTGCAGGGTCCGAGAAGCCTAGTGGCTGGGCTCACCTAGGTCTGTGGAATTTTTCCATATAGGTGGACGAAGGACTGAGCAACAAGGGCACGGAAGGTATCTGTAAGAGAGTAACTGAAACAAAGGACTGGAAATCTAAGCACTGGATGGAGGCAAGTAAGACAAGAAGGGAAGGAATTAATGGACTGGAAAGGGGAACAAAGAACACCTGCAGCTGAGTACCCAGAACTTTAAGGTCACCTAAAAGTGGTCGAAACACTACATACTAAGTCCATGAAAGCTAAGAGCCCAGTGTATTTAACACAAGAAGCAAAGGAGTTTTAGATACAACCCCTCTACTACCAGGGTACCAAGTGCCACCCTACTTGCTATCAAAGAGAACCAGAGGGACCTTTACATTGGAAAGGTAAGAAGGAGGTACTGAAATTCAAGGAATATCATTCCAAATCTGTATTTCCTGCCACTAAATCACTTCCAAGTGATGTGCTTGATTTTATTGATTTTGCTATAACTGATTCTATGTAAGTGTCCTATACACAAGTTTACCTGATTCTTTATCATCTAAACCTACCCTCCTGGTGTGGTGGTTCTCAACAGATTTTGCCCCCTAAGGGAGAACTGGCAATGTCTGTAGATACTTTTGGCCATCACAACTGGGAGGAAGGGTGCACGAGCATCTGGTGGGTAGAGGCCGGATGCTATTCAACATCCCACAATGCACAGGACAGCTCCACCCCAACAAGGAATTATTCAGCCCCAAATGTCAATAGTGCTCAGGTTGAAAAACCCTGCTCCAGAACAAACATGCCTGCAAATGTACACTATTTACATCAGAGAGAGGAGGGCTCAACTTGGGATCCAAGTAACAAACTGTCTTCAAATTTTCTGTACCACAAATATACCAACAGCCTAAATAAAACTACCTTAGTTTTTAGAAAAACATCAATATATTAGTGCACAAAACCTTGTAGACTTAGATATGTAAGAAAGCATATGGATGCCCTCGATGACTTCTTCCTACCTCCTTCCTTCCTTGCCTGGTTTTTCCCATTCTCCTGTTTATTTCTCTCCAGAAGGAGCTCTGTTCTTCACCAATTCCTGCATACTGGAATATTAAGTTCCAAAGATAAATTAACTTTGATAAAATTCCTTTATCAGAAGTAAATGTGAAAGTCTGAAGAATTTAGTGAGCTGGCCTTTTGCCCATATACAGAAATGATTAAAGACTAGACTGCGATTAAATTCTGAGCAGAGTGACATAATTAGCAAATTTATGAATGGGTCTTCTTTTCACGGTTCTACTGTCAGGACTAATTACTTGTATTAATTAGAACTGTCAACACATGAATATGCTTGTTGAAGCCGCTTCCTATGGTAAAGTACGAGACTGGTAAATATGAAGACACTTGGAAAGATGCAAAGACCTTCATTTATTAGCAACTCTAAATGATGCAGAAGCACTGACTGCACAATGAGCCCTGGGGATTGACTGTAAATGGATTCCTAGTTAATGAATTTGTTCTCCCTTGCTTAGGCGTTATTCTTGGTTTAGCGTTTGGACGAAATACTCAATGTATCACTACTTTAGAAGGACTGTAGCAAGAATAAGGAAAAAATTCTGCAAGTTACTGGAAAAGTAGAGTAGCAGGGATGGTTAAGTTGAGCAAGAGAGAGGTCCTGTCTCATCTTTGATTAGTCTGAGATCTAGTGTAAAACAAGTTTTGAGAACTGCTTAAGTGAAACGGGAAGGACAGCTGGGGGATTAAAAACTAGAGTTTGAGACCCAGTTTTAACTCTGTGTGACCTTGGGTGAGTGGACAAGTTACTAAGCCTCTCTGTGCCTTGGTTTGCTCATCTGAAAAATGGGGACAGCAACAGAACTTGTAGAGGGCTGTGGTGAGCCTTAAATGTCAACATATATAAAGGGCTTAGAGCGGTGCCCAGCACAAGCTACGTGCTGGCTGTTACTGTTTTCATAATCATCACCTGGGATGGCAGCAGAAACAGAATTTCGAGCTCCAAGAACGAGATCCTTGGAGCAGGACGCAGTGCTTTGGAGTCAGATAGAGTCGAGGTATGAATCCAGGCCTGTTACATTTAATTTTTAAGCTTCAATTGTGCCCTGCCTCATGAGTCCTTGTAAAAAGTAAATTTTAAAAAATGCATGAAAGGCACTTGCTGTGCCTGGTACATAAAAGAGGCTTGCTAAATATTAGTGCTTAAGCATTCATTACCATTATTATCTTTTTGGAGGAATCTCTGAGACATGGAAATAAATGCCAAAAGAAAAATTTTAGTAAGTGACATAAGATGAGTGGAGAGAGCACATGTGAAAGAGGAGAAAGGGAAATGAAGAGGATCTATCGAGGGCCTTCTCTGGGAAGGGTGCCCTCATCCCCTGTCTCAACCGGCCGTCACCACAGCCCCAAGAGGAGGGTTTAACTCCCCAGCCACAGAATCCCCATAAATCCCCTAATTACCTTGTTCACTGGTGAAGGAAAGACAGCTGGGATTCCAACTGGGGCCTGAATGGCTGCGAAGCCCACACTGTGTCAAGGCGTGAAAGCCAGGCTGCAAAGGGCTTCATCACAGACTGCGGGGGAAACAGACTCTAAGCTCTTCCTACTTTTTTTCCTTCCCCCCACCTTTATATATATTTAAAAACACAGTCATCAAATTCTTGATAGGCAAAGCTTGTTCCGGCTGGCTAGGTAAACTTTACCTGATAACTACCATAAAATAACTACTGTAAGACAATTTTAAATTAAGGCCGGTTAATCAGTTTTTTAATCCTGTTAAGTACCAACTTGGCAACGGTCCACAAAAGAGAGAATTATTCTCGTTTTCTGCTTTGTCTTCCAGAGACACACATTTCTGACAGTGTGAAGATGGCCCGACTCATGGAGGCTGCAGGGAGCATTTGGGGAATGAATGAGAAGCATCTCCTAGGGTCCCTCCCAATTCAAAAAGCTAATGCTTCTGCATGCAGCAAGATGTCGATGCTAAACTTGATTTCAATTAAAAACCCATTTCTGTACAAATGTTATAAAACTAGACTAATAAAATGTAAGTTGATGACTCCTAATTTTGTCTTAAAAATTATGTGATACCTTAAAGATCAATCTGGCCAAAACTCCATAGCATCAAATAATCAGTGCATAAAAAGAAAACCTAGTTGTAGGATGTTCTGGATCCATTCACAAGAAAGCTCGGTTAAATGCAAGACGCTGGTAAATCTGCTAGAGTTCCCAACGTCATGTTAGACAGCAAGCTGCTCCCAGCTGCTCCCTGGAACCCCTTAAAACTTAAAGGGTAGAGCTTCCCCCCTCTACTCTAGTTGCTCACTAGATAGTTCTCGAAGCAAATGCAGGTACCAAAGGATCTTCCTGACAGGTAGTGGGGGATATGGAGTAGTAATGGTCAGAATGTGCATTATTACTCTTCGAATAACCCCGTTTATTTTTTTGATTGCAGATTATGCTTAAAAATGAACTTGGGGGATATGGTAAAAACAGCTCTGAGTGGGGAGTATGATGATGCAGATTCCAGCACTAGCTAAGGGACGGTTAAGCCGTGTGGCTCTAGCCAACACCCTCTCTTTCTAGGGTGCAGTGTGCCAAGGTGGTTAGGACCAGGCCGTTTCTAAGGCTCTTACAGAGTTATAATCTAAGAATAACTATATTAACAAGAACTCTGTGTAATTCTTATAAGCCCAAACCGCCGCCACAGGGCTCTTAGGCTAAGGTTTTTTGCACAGTTGCTGAAAGTGTCAACTGAGCTCTCCTCAAATGGCAGTTGTGCTGTCAGGTTATAATCGTCTGTAATTGGTGCTTTCGTGAATTGCAAACTTCCTAACCACTAGAAGGCCTGAAAAAGAATCTCATTCCTCTGTAATAAGAAACATGTTAAAAGGCAAAATAATTAAAAAAGAAAGCACACTATGAGCAATAATCATTAAAACCCACTGCTTGGGCTTCCCTGGTGGCGCAGTGGTTAAGAGTCCGCCTGCCGATGCAGGGGACACGGGTTCGTGCCCCGGTCCGGGAGGATCCCACGTGCCGCGGAGCGGCTGGGCCCGTGAGCCATGGCCGCTGAGCCTGCGCGTCCGGAGCCTGTGCTCCGCAACGGGAGAGGTCACAACAGTGAGAGGCCCGCGTACCGCAAAAAAACAAAAAACTCACTGCTTTATGTTTATGTTAACATTCCTCATCAGTGAAGACAAGCCTAGAGAACAGAACAGACAAAAAACAAACATGCTATTTTACGATTTCTTAATAGCATGATTTCCAATAAGAATTCGTATGTGAAATAAGTCGGTCTTAATGGTTTCTTTTCTTGTCATCGAAACATATTAGGAAACCATCCACAGCTTTTCCTTCCTTCTTTCCATCCATCCATCCCATTCCTAAATATTCCCAACCATCAGTCACCCTCCTCTTTGATTAGCAACAGTTTCACCCAGATAATAGCTATTTTTGTTGATGCCTTCCTAGTTCCCTCCCTCCACCTTTCCTCACTCTCTCTTCCACTTGACTAAGTTCCCTGAAGGCAGAGAACCTGGGTTTTGTTTATCTTCATTTGGGGGGAAAAGAGATGGCTACCTTGCTCATACGTGGCACAATATGGGTTTTCCAAATATTCTAAAAATTACATAGAAAGAATTTAGAAATCTAGGTAACTACTAAAATGGATGGTACTATCTGTACCTTCAATTAAAAAAAAAGTACCCATTGTCTTCTGCTAGAGCTTCTTAAGAGCGACGCAGAGAGAAATGGGAACCTCTCTCCGTGGCCCTCAAGGAACTCCCCACCTAAAGACCTAAAGCCCTGCGAGAATCACTAGGGGAACTTATGAAGCAGTCCGAGTACCTGGGCCCACGCTGCCGTCTTTGTGCACCTGCCCTCACCCCTGCCCCACCAGCTGTATATTCTGATTTATTGGGGGCCAAGGCATTGACAATTTTTTTTTTTTTTTTGCCAGTTTGTTTGTTTTATTGACACCTGGATGCTCGGGCCTTGACCGCGTACTTCCAGAGCAGGTACAGCCGCTCATTCCACTGCTGACTCTTGGTCTTCATGTTCTCTTCGCGTTTGTTGAGCCGGCGGCGCGTGGCACGCGTTTTCTTGGGCCACAGATGCAGGGGCTTGTACTTTTTGCCCTAAGAATTTCCTGAGGTTCTCTTTCTGAGTCTGGTTAATGATGGTGAGTACACGGGTGATGGATTTGCAAACAACTCGGATCTTGGAAAGTTTGGAAGCCGCGCCGCCTGGTACTTTAGCCACGCGTAGCTAGGACAGCTCCACTTTGAGGTCCTCCAGCTGTTTCAGCAGCTCCTTCTTCTTGCCGCGAAGGTCTCGAGGCTTAATCTTGGCCATGACTGTAGAGTCAGCCTCCGCCGCCTTCTCGGAGGGAAAAAGCGGCACTGATAATTTTTTTTTTTTTGCGGTACGCGGGCCTCTCACTGTTGTGGCCTCTCCCATTGCGGAGCACAGAGCTCCGGACGCGCAGGCTCAGCGGCCATGGCTCACGGGCCCAGCCGCTCCGCGGCATGTGGGATCCTCCCGGACCGGGGCACGAACCCGCGTCCCCTGCATCGGCAGGCGGACTCTCAACCACTGCGCCACCAGGGAAGCCCCGGCACTGATCATTTTTAAAAGCTCCCCAGGTGACTGTAACAGGAAGCCAGGATTGAGAACTACCAAAATCTCTGAAACCCCTCCTCTAGTTACTTACAAATGCTAGTTAACTGTATGCTTGGCCTTTCATTGTCTTACAGGCCTTGGATGCACCCACCATTCATTTACTGAAACACATTGCACATCAATGGTTATTCTTTTTTCAGAAATCAAGTGAGGTCACTGCTTGAATAAATTTAATTCTCCTTGATGCCAGTGAGCTGTAGCTTTCATAAATGTCCACTCTCCTTCATTTAATATGGTCTTTTCTAACTTTCCATTGAATTGGAGTATTCTATCTATAGTTAGCTGAGTGTTACCTGGGGGCTGGAAAACAGCTGGGGATAGATGGCGCATGGTCTGGAGCCCACTAATTCAAATTTAGGATCAATACCTCGATTGCCCCAAACTTAGATATGATACATTCATTCATATGAGAAAGGATGCTCACTCCCTAAATACTTGCCTGCCAATCTTTAAGATAATTAAGGTGATAGCAGATGTTATGACGTCATTACAGTCACTCAAGAGGAAAACCTGTGAATTCTGAGTTTAGAATAAATAGTATCCTGTCTGTATACCTCTCTCTTCTGTTTGCTGTAGGTGCAATATTTAATTTATTCCCATGTTAAATAGTTGTTTGTCTATTCATGTAACTAAAGCAGCAGAGAAAGACACCCTTTTTAGAAAACACAAGTCTGGGTGTTTTTAAGGACAGTGCTCATTTGATCTCATTATTCTGCCAGTTAGTTGACAGGAAAGAACATCCTAATTGCTCATTAACTCTGAAGATGGCCCCTTGTCTGGTGTCAAGGTCTAAGAGAGACAGGGTACACAGCAGCTGTACAACTGCTGCTGCTTTAGGGGGACAAAGCATTAGGTTTGCACAGTTAGAAAACAGCAGATGTTCTGATATGGGTTTCAAACAATCCCATCTATTATATGGTAGAATTTGGTGGTGAGTTATTTCCCCCTCAGGCTAATAAGATGAACCACATCGCTGATTAAATATTATCTTCTGGGGCCACAAGGTTGTTTTCACGGCTACCGCTGATGGAAATCATTCTTGGTTGGACTGGAGACTGCCCAAATGCCAACTGGTTTGAAAGGCTCTCCGAGAAAGGCATTCCTTGGTGCTCTTTCCCTCTACCCACCCTTGTGCCTACGTGCAAGACCATCTGGTCCTCTGATAATAAGCAAAAGCATAAGAGACACAAGCCATCAACACAGGCCTGCACGGTGACTGTTCGGATCCCTTCCTCAAAGCATACAAAGAAACCCAGAAGTCCAGGAAACAGCTATGCCCACTTAGCAAGAAGCACTGTCTCCATGCTTCCCTGATGTATAAAACATTAAGATGATAATAATTAGCAAATAATTAGGGCTGCCAAGGGGTAAGGAAACACTGTCACAACCTGACAAGTGTCATAGTGTCAAAAGCTCTGCTCAAAACGGGCCTCGCTGGCCCTGAGTTATCTAAGCCAGGGGCTCATTTCCCTCCTCACCCCCATGTGTCTCGCCAAAAAGCATCCTCTACACAATGGTAAACTACTTGGGGCTTAAAGTTTATCTTTGTTACAGCACAGTGTGCCAAAAGAAGGGCCCTTCTAACCCCCAGAGACGCAGCTTATTTAAAGTTATAATGAAGACAGCAGGTGTTCCATACAGATGTCTCTTCTTTCAGAAGACACCTATGCGAAACACTTTATTCTCCCTTAACCTCGGTGGGCTAAGCTGCGTTTTATTTCAGCATCACCCGAGCCAAAAGCAAACTGTTTCCCTTTAGTCTCACTGAGCTGAAAATTAAAAACGACTGGGTTTTGGGTTGTTTTGGCTGATTTGCAGGGAATCCTGAACGCGATGATTCCAGAGTCAACTCCCATTGCTTTCTGGTGACAATGAAAGCAATGCCAGACTCCCCAGAAAGTATGCCAGACTCCCCCTTTCCTTGGCGACCCAAACCTCTGAGTGTCAATCACCTCACACCTTCCAGTGAGACGAAGCAGAACAGATCTGAAAGGACTGCACTCGATAAAATGTATGCTGCTTTAACTTTTGTAAACTGTAAAGTCAAATGGAAATGCCTAGTGCCGTGGCACTAAAGCAGCCTCAAACTGAGACAGGATCCAGTGTGTTCTGGAACCCTTAAGAAAGAAATCATTGTAGCAGCCAGGGGAGAGCTAGCTACCAGTAATAGGAACCACTGGTCTTCTTGCCCAAAGTGTATGGATACCTTTAGCCTGGAAGGTTGGAGTAGAGATGAGAAGGGAAAGAAGGCAATGAGCAAACAGGAAAAGTGGAGACAGGACGTCGAGGTCCTAGTCTGGATGCTCGGCTCTACGCAATCTCCCTCAACACACTGACAGACCATAAGTAGCCCACAGAAGCTGGAGGTGAAGGTGTGAGGTGCAGTTTTCTCTGCATTTCTCTACAAAAAATGACCTGATGCCTTTAATGGGATGGCACTGTGGAGAATATCAAAGAAGAGGAAGGTCAGGGCTTCCCTGGTGGCGCAGTGGTTGAGAGTCCGCCTGCCGATGCAGGGGACACGGGTTCGTGCCCCGGTCCGGGAAGATCCCACATGCCGCGGAGCGGCTGGGCCCGTGAGCCATGGCTGCTGAGCCTTCGCGTCCGGAGCCTGTGCTCCGCAACGGGAGAGGCCACAACAGTGGGAGGCCCGCGTACAGCATAAAAAAAAAAAAAAAAAAAAAAAAAAGAAGAGGATGGTCAATATTGAATATTTTTAGCAATGCATAGGTTTTCATATTTTTTCTTAATAAAGGTTCTCCGTGATTTTGCAGACATTTTAGAAAATGGAGTCAAGCCAAAACAAGAAAGTTAAGTCACCATAATCTTATTTCTGAGAAATAATGATGAGTGGCATTTTGCTAAATATTATTCCAGTCTTTTTTATAGTGCATTTACTAGGTCTTACAAAAATAAATGAGTTTCTACTAAGACTACTGCCACATCCTGCTCATTTGACTCACTGTGAACCTGCTTCTATTTTTAGCGGCTGTTACTCTAGATCGTGACTTACTTCACCTATCTCCCACTGGGGCATGGTTAGGCCATTTGCGCGTTTTCCAAAGCAGATGACTGCAGTGTACTCTCAATCAGCTTAATATTTATAGTATCTTAATAACGCTGTGCAGTTTGGGTCCTGTCTTGCAACAAGAGTAGATTTAAAAGACACAGATGTGACACAGGAAGATTGCTGGTCCCTAGTTGAGATGCTTGAAGATATATAAATATATATTATGCATGACTCTCACATCTGGCTCTCCATAACGAAGTTCAACAGAATTATAAATAGTTTTGAATCCTTGGAGAACTGCCATGTGATGAAACTAGACCACTCTGAAAGCTATCTGTGATTCTATAATAAATGGAAACCAACACATGACTTGATTTTTCTCACTAGCAAAACAACACAACAAAACGGATGAACACGTGCGCCTCTGAGCGAGATTCAAGAGGCTGAGTAAACGACAGTGAAAATTCTCACGTGAATGATTCACGTGTAACATTGATAGGTGGCTCAACATAAAATTCTGTCTTAAAGCACACTTAGTGCAAGCACATTTATTCTTTTTTGTTATGAGTCTTTTCTTTTCTAAAAAGAAAGCCACTGAAGAAAAACTGAGTCCTATTTAAATGAACATCGCAAATATCCTTAATTCAAATGTCACTAATTGTCCAGAGTAAAAACAGTATGTTCACTCATACGCTATGATTTTTGGTAGAAACAAATCACTGCCCAGCAGATTATTTATGATTGTCTATAGGAAGCATTTTTTTTGGTGTGTGTTCTATTAGGTACCTGAGATGCCAGTTTCTTGTGTAAGAAGGGCATTCTTTCCCTAAACAAACTATTTATTTCACAATTTTTAATTAATGTCAGGAATTTTTGCTTAAAAAAAAAAAGACAACCCAACCAATCAAAAGAACTTAGCCAATCATGTGAGGACAACAGTAAGAGAAATGTCATTGTCATTCTACAAGTAATACTGTCTTTTTAAACGTAGCTAAGGCTGTTCTATAGTGACCACACCTACCAAAGAGTTTTCAGTGTTCTGATTTCAGGATGATCGTAATGGCCAATCCACCTCCCAAAACACAAACATAACTCCGGCTCGGCCATGCGGGCTGACTATGTGGAAGGCTACAGACAGGATCATGCTGGTCTCTTCCATAACTGACAATTCACGACAGCCTAGAAGCGTTTTTTCTGAAGAGGCCCCGACTAGGAATAGAGAAGTCTGGCCTTCTTGCCTGGTGTTTACCACTCAGAATGTGACCCCGGGCCAGCCATTTCATTTCTCTGTGCTTCTATTTCCCAATCTAAAACAATGGCTATAATTACAAATGCTTATTTCGTAGGGTTCTGTGTGGGGATGTGAACCTTCCTAGCACAGTAACCACGAGGGAAGAGGTACTGCTTGTTGACCTGGAGAGAATTCACCAAAACATTTACATGGTTTCTTCTGGGTGCCTGGATTATGGGTAGCTGCAAGGATACACCTCAAATGTGATGTGGTTTTTCTCCGGGTGGTGGGGTTATGGATCACTTTTTGTCTTCTTTTTGGTGATTTGTATTGATTATTTTCCACCGTGAATATGTTCTGCTTTTATAACCAGCAGGACAAATGCTTATCCAAATTCTAAAAGACCATAATAACCGAGTTCAGGGACCCATCATCACCTGTCTCAGGCCCTCAGCACCGTCCACCCCGGGACATCTGGAATTCAGGGAGGACTTCCAGAAAAGGAGCTGAGTGCTGCCTATTCCCATGGCAAAACAAAAGCAGAATCGCACGGCAATCACAGCACGCATCTAACAGGTGTTAGCACACACACATCAGAGCAGTCTCACACGCGTCATCACCTGCCTCCCTTCCTTCTGAAGGCCAGAGGACTCTGTCCCTGCGGTAGGAGAAAGCTGAGAGTCCATTTGCAGCCAGACTGGAAGGCGGATGTGGAAGCTAATTCAGGGTTCAGCTCTGCTCTAGGGTGGACACACAGGAGCCCAAGGAAATGTGGATCCAATCTAGCACCTTCCAGGAAGGTCCTGACCCCCAGGCTCTTCATGCCTGGGGAACCCAACCTATATCACAACAGCATCCCCAGGGCAGGACACCGTCCACAATAATTGGGCCATAGATATAAATGATGGGATATTAAGTCTCTTGACTTCTCCGAGTCTGTTTCCTCATTGAGTAAGATCAGGTGTCAGATATGCTGACCTCTAAGGTCACTCTCAGTGCCAGTTACGTTTGAAAATGGTTCAGCCTTGTCTCATTCTACATTATCTACTTTAAAAAGTAATTTAAGTAAATTAAGCAAAGGATCAAAACAATAGGTCCCTCCCCAAGACTGCAGTTATGTGCTTAAAATTATATGCTAAAGTTAGGTGGTATATGTTATCTGTACTTACAATGCTTAGAAAGGAATTAGAAAGGTTCAAATAAAAAAGAATAAAATTTTATTCACTGAAAATATCAACTACTGAGTCTATGAAATAAAGTCTCAAAGTCTGGGCCTTCAGCTCAAAAAAAAAAATAGATACTGTTTTGTTTGGTTTCATATTTTAGTACAGACACAGAGAATTAGAAACTTCTTCGCACCCTCAATTGTTTGATTAATAAGAATGTAAAATCCACTATAATTTTAACGCACTATTTGACATCTCTCTTCCTAATTAAAACATTTTATGAAATGATGAGTTTCTTAATCACACCTATATTAATAGTTTTCTCCAATTAAGTTTGATCTTATGAAACACTGAATATACACCTCAATAACTTCAAGATTAAAAATTGTATAGATGACCTGAGTACCCAAATCATCATATTAGTAAACTTGATATTCTCTAAAATTCTTACATAACTTAGGGAATCATAGTTGCTGAAGCAGAGAATTTCATAGATGGGTAAATAAAGTGATCAGCTCATTTCAAAAGGTACTGTATCTCTTTCCTAAATCTAATATATTGGGTAGCTGAAGTGAAGTCAGTCAGTCACTAAAATCTCCTGTCGCTCAGCGGAAAGAACAATGTTTTTGGTTTGATAGCAAAGAACAAGATTGACTCATTTCCGTACCTGCAGTGCTTAACAATACCGTCTACAAACAAGGGGCTCCAACTGGGATTTCCTGAGGAACAGAATGAATAATGATCCAGAGCAACATGACGAGTGTGCAAGGTAATATTTCCGAAACCATCAAGACTTGGTAGCCCACGAAACAGGGTCCACGTGTGGGGGAAGATGAAGGGGACATGGGTAGGTGGAATTAATTCATTAGAGGTTTGTGTATACTTTTATTGCTAAAGCTACTCATTAGCATCTGAATGATCCCTTTCAATAAATGGTGATTGTGGGGTTAGGTAGCCGGAGGAAAAATTATAAATTCACATAGAACTATTAATGTTAATTTCTCAAATAGGTTTCAATTTCATGTATCATTATCTTTATTATTTTAGCAGCGGCTGAGCTACAGTTAATCTTTTTAGGTATAAAACCTCCACAGAAGCCTGCTCCTTCCCAATAGGGACCTAAACAGAACTCTGGTCCACTTATTTTATTATTTCTTTTCCTGACTGGGATATATTCACATGTTCTTTTGCAGGTTTGAAACATCATATATTTACATTTCTTTATATGCACAATTTCACATCTAGATACAGTCTCAAATATCAAACTTTACTCACTGAAATGAATATCTCCAATGTAGAGAGAAGGGAGTAAGAACCTATAATCCAAAGGAAGTGTTCTGCAATGAAACTGCTTTTAGGGAATCTGGCAGATGGCGCTTTTTCATTACAGAGAACGTTTTCCTGGGGGAAAACACACCAAATTACTTAAAAAAAAAGAAGTGGTCACATGGAATGAGCTGTACCTCTCTGTCCTGGCCTGCAACACGCCTGCAAAGCCAAGCAGGCCGGCCGTGGTCATTTGCATATGTTAAAAATCGCCAACTGCATTATGCCTGCACTGGGCCAGTGAAGGCTCAAATAATCATGCAACTGACGCAGATACCACCATCAAATGCATGTATTTACCAATTTAGATCTGCCTTAGACAGTTGTGTGAATTTATCTTCCAGAAATGATCTTTCATCCGTCAGCCCTGAGACCTAGATGACAAACACTCGCCAATATTCCTGACATTTCTCAATATCCGCATGTCTTTCTAGCTACGCCCGTCCTGCTCAGTCCATTACCACGGAATGGAAGAGGAAGAAGCTCTGAAGAGGACCCAGTCCAACTCTCTTATTATAAAAAATAATAATAAAACAAAGGTCTGATCAGATTCAGTGACTCACACCTCAAGTAAAGTTAGTGCACTGATATTCCAGGACTGAAGCTCGGACCACTGAATTCCCATCCTTTTCTCTTTGTACCACACGATGAAAGATTAAAAGAACATGTACATAATTTATTCCATTTTTTCCAAAATTCTTCATACAACAATAAAGAAACAAGACAGATGTCATTTTTATTTACCTTGGTGTAGCCTCAATAAAAAGCAAAATATACAACACACTTAAAGTAAATTCTCTTTCTGCTTTTTATTTAAAATGTATCTGAATTGGCCCCTATGAACATATATGCCTATAAACAGGATTCAAAGATATTGTCAAGTGATCTTTTAATAATAAAAGCCCTAGATATTAATTCGGAACCCAGATACTCTTTTCCAATATGGCTCTCCTGGTAATTTTACATGTAAAGACTTAGAGACAAAGCCGCAACCAGTTTCATTCTGAAGCCAAGACCTTTGTCGTATGTCCCACCACAGCTTCACATATGGCTAGCCAGCAACCCCAACTGTACAATGTGGGGAGTGGGTGACAACTCTGCTTGATTTTCACAAGAGAGCCAAAGTGTGATTGTGGCCATTTGCCTTTCAGAAGAGTCTAAGAAAAGAAGCACACGTTACTCCACATGTCACGAGGATTTCCAGTTTTAACCAGTACACATGCTCCAGACTGGCAGATAGAAGTTGAAAAGGACACGGCTTTGTACCCAGCCACCCGCTGAACTTGGTGGCAGGCTATTTAAAAAAAAAAAAAAAAAAAAAAAAAGGCACAAATTATACATGGAAGGACGTGGGGGAGAGGGGAGAGGAAAATGCAATGAGCTAATGTTCCTAGCTGGCATCTGCCTTTTGACTCAAAGAAAGGAGATGGCTCTCGTCCAAAATGTTTCTATTGTTCTGGTATCAGCTGCCTCTTGGATTCGTTTATAAGAACTGAGGCTGCCGACAGGACAAGACAAGATTTCTGTTAATGGTAGTAAATGTGCAAGCTTCTTGAAATAATAGGAATTTCGATATTTCTTCTACAAAGGCTACTTTGGTATTATTATTCCTGGCATGAGCTTTAGGACTTATAATTATGGCCAGGTACTATTAAGAAATATGACAACAGCAAATTCTGAGGTTAAAAAAGTTGTTACCTTGATTCTCCAATTTACTCTTCCAATATATTGAACTAAAGAAACTAATTGGTGCTGGATGTCTCTTGCTGGACTGGCATTCTACCAAATGAATTTCTATTAGTTGGCCCTTTCAAATCTCAGTATTATTGATGACTATTACACTAACTTCTTACTCTGAAAACTGGGAATCAAAGAGAAAGAATTAAGCATTTACCTAGCCTTTTAAAAAAGGACTATAGATTCTACCTACTTCATGAGGGAATGATCACATTTTTTTAAAAAAACCAATAAATAAATTACTAGACAGATTATGTCTAGTAAATGACAGATTCAAACTGAGGATGTAGAAAACAGGAAAAAGCATCACTACTATCCTTATAATAAACATGAATGCTGGACAATCTGCAAATCAATACCTTTTCCTGAACCCAACAGAAAGCTGAGGCAGTAGGGCAGCCAACTAGACAGAAGTCTAAAACAGCATAGGAACAACACTTGCTTACCTAGGACAGACTCTGCTGGACACTAATAAAAAGAATCCAGCCAAAACTGTTAAACTGCTAAAGGCTGAGTGTGAGCTAGCAAGATTCTATTCATAGAATATATAACACAGAACATATTGGGAGATGCAGTACAAAGGAATTCACACCCACTTTCAGGCTCTTCTCAGGACCTCATGTGGCCCTTGCAAAAGACATATGTGAGCCCAGAGAAAGTGTCCTTTGTCCTCTGTCATTCCTGGCACAGTCCTGAGGGAAAGAACAGCAGCCACCGCAGGAAAGGTCTGCATGAAAGGCTGCCTAGATCCTTCTTCCCTATCGTCCCCAAGGAACAAAAGACTTAAATGCCTGGGAGAAAGGCGAAAGCCAAGTTTCCCTTAAGGAAATGGTGAAAACCTCCTGCAGCTTAGAGAAGGAAAGAGGAGAAAAAAAAAAAAAAACGTCTAAACTGGGGAGAGGGGCAGGGATACTGAGAAGGCCACACCTCCAAACCGAGGGACACAGTGACTGCGTGGACTAAGGCTTAATCAGGGCACCCCCAGGCACCGGTCTCCACCACCAAACTAAAAAACACAGGCTAACAAGTAATAGCAGTGTGCCACCGGGGGAGGGGCGACGGAGGGGATGGAGTACCTATCCCAGCTGCAGCACAAAGACTTACAACTGAAGTTCAAGTAGACATTGAGAGGCACTCTGGCAAATCAGCCCCCACCCTAAAAACAAGGTAACATTAGAGGAATTCGAAGTCTTTGATGCACTGAGGGGACCATACAGTACCTACTCAGTATTACTCACAGTAATTCTATATAATTCACAATACTCACAGTGCTCAGTAGAACAAGTAGACAGATAATCCAAAGGGATTAGAAGATCTGGGCAACACTATCAACTCAATTAATCTAACTAACATTTGTAAAACACTCTACCCAACTAGAGCAGAACACACATTCTTTTCAGGTGCACATGGCATTTTCACCAGGATGGTCCATAAAATATCACAACCAGGTGAGATTTATCCTGAGAACACAAACCTGCTTCAAGTTTGAAAATCAAAATAATTTAGTATGTCAATAGACTAAAGAAGAAAAAGTATATAATAATCTCTACAAATACAGAATAAAAAATACTATTTTTAATAGCATACCTCTCCCTGCAGAAAGAAAGAAAAAAAGAAAGAAAGAAAGAAAGACAGACTTAGGTATAAGTTTAAGGAAATATATAAATATATGGAGGAACTGTATGTTCAAAAAATTTTAGTGGTGTGAAAAAATGATTACAACATAATACTGAATGAAAAAAAAGTAAGGTTCAAAATAGTACATATCATATGGCCAACTTTTATAAAATAAACTCAAACCAAGTATTTTTCCACCAGAAAAAAAGGCTAAAAAGTAATAAAGGCCATTTAAAAAGATGTCTCCTTGGTTTCTCACTCTTAATAAGACAGTCATGAAGTGTTTTAAGGAAAATAAAATTGAAATTAATATAAACAATTTGCAAAGCTATTTCCTTTGCTGTCACCTGTTACTGTATAATGCACTCCAAAGAGTCTCTTCAGATCAGTTTCATTGGAACTAGTTCCATATGCTCTTAAAAACATCCACTGAAAATGAAATTCTGTGGTCAAATAAGTTTGGAAAACATTAATTTAATAAATTGGTTTCTTAATTGTAGAACTAATTAGAATCGTCAGTATAATAGTACCATTCTGGATCTTCAAGGGGGTATAGTTTGCAGTTTCCCAAACTTATTTGAATGTAGAACTTATGAAGGGGGGAAGTGAGTGAGTGAAAGAATGAGAGAGACAGGAAAGGAGAGAGCAGAGAGAGTTGTTTCAGCTAAAAATTGAAAGTTGCAGACATATTATTTTGCTTCTAAATACTTCAGTGGGTATCTCCCAAGAATCAGGGACCTTCTGCTACTTATCCATAATACCAAAGAAAGTTAATTTCCCAAATAACATCTAATATCTAGTCCAAATACAAAATTCTCCTATTTCCTCAAAATTTTTCTTTTATAAGAACCAGTTTTTCAAGGTTCTCATGTTATATTTGCTTGTTATTTCCTTTTAATATAAAATCACATCCTGCTTTTTTTATGATACTCTTTCCCCCCGCCCCCGCAGGAGACCAGTCTCACTGAATTGTAGAAACCTCACGTTTTATCTGATTTCTCAACTTATTCCTCTATTCCATGTATTTCCTATATATGGACCCCTTACATTGGAAGACTTAATTAGAGTCGGGCTAAACGTTTTTAGTAAGAATATGTCATAGACGGTGCTGTGTTCCTCACATGGCGTCATATCAGGAGACACACAGTATCAGGCCCTCCCACCAACAATGCCGCCGCGTTTGATCGCTGGATTCAGGTGGTGATTGTCAAATCTCTGTTTGCCGCTCCTATTAGCATGTCCTCTATGAGGTGATACTTTATCACCATGTGAATGTCCCGTTTCTTTTTTAAATTTTTATTGGAGTATAGCTGATTTACAATGTTGTGTTAGCTTCAGGTGTACAGCAAAGTGAATCAGTTATACAACGTCCGGTTTCTAAACAACCTTTTAGCTAGTGGTTTACGGTGCTTGATGATCTTTGCAAGGCTACCAGTTATTTCATTGGTTTCTTGTTAATTTTTATTTACTTCTTTTAAAATTCCTTTTTAGGAAAATGTACTCTTTGTGGGATATAGTTAGGTGAGTTTTGACAAATGCAAAGAGTTGTGTATCCATCACAACAACCAAGATACAGAATAATTCCATCACTCCAAAAAATTCCCTCCTGCTGTCCCTTTGTGGTACTAAATAAAGTTTTGTACAAAGTCCATGATTAGTAGGTTTGCCCTGACTTACTTAACTTTTTTGTGTGTGTGGTAGACTGGGATTAATATTTTTATCAACGATAACATTCCTACTGCATTTCTAAGATTTACATCCAAGAGAGCATATCGTATTTACGTGCAATGGACAATCCAAGATAACAAATCAGACCACAGTTCTGTTAAGATTATGGCTTGTTCCAAATTAAATTAAATACATAATATCCTAACCTCCAGTAATATTTCATGTCTCACCTGGGAGTGATTAAGCAGCTGTGTGCACAGGACTAACCTTGAGAATTTGTTAAAATACAGCCTCTGGGGCCCTGCCCCCAGAGGTTAGGATTCCAAGGCTAAGGCATGCTTGCAGTGATTGTAATACCAGTAGTCCACTGAATCTAGTGATTACAAGAATGGCCCCAATTATCCACCTCTCCTTCTGTGCAGCCATGTGACTCTGCAGCTCCTCCCATGCAGAGATGGAGGCTATTTCCCTATCCCATGAATCCTGTCTGGTCTCCTGACTTTGCTTCAGTAACAAAATACAGCGGAACTGACAAGGCATCAGCCTAAGTCTCACTTGTTTCCACACTCTCCCTTGGAACCCTCGTGCTGAGGCCTTGTGAATGAGCCTGGGCTGGCCTGCTGGATGATAAGTCATGCGCGGCCCAGTCTCCACCATCGCACCAGACAACAGTCAGTCAGGCACGTGAAGGAGGTCACCCTAGAGCAGCCAGCCTCAGATGACCACTGCAGACACCTCAGCACACCAGCCGAGGTCACGGAAGCCTGGCCCAGTGGACCCGTACACACAGGAGCAAGAAGAAATGTGTATTGTTTTAAGCCATGGGTGGCAGGGTGATTTTAACCAGTAACAGACAACTGATAGACCACAGTTCTGATACTCTTCACCTGACAAGTACTAATTTATCTCTTCCTCCCCATTTCCTAGGTCACCCCTCCAAGCACAATGCTGCTGCTAAGACCGTATTCCCTCAATTCAGACACCAAGTAGTCACAATTTATGTATTCCCATCATCTGGTGTGATGCCTGGTGTGACCCCCCCGCCGGAGGTGCTCAATTCTTGTTCGTGAAATGACTGCTGCCGATTCACATACACAGGTCTGATCTCATCGCTCCCCTGTGCAGAACTCTTACTGGCATTCACATCATATACCAGATCCATTTTCCACGTGGCCTATTTAATTCTAGGACCTCTGTGATCAGGCCCCAGCCTAGCTGCTCACTCTTCTTCCCCTTCTCTTAATGCTCCATTCGAAAGTGAAGGTGGGATGACCACACCGCTTGCTTCTGTGTCTGAGCAGATACTGACTCCTGCCTGGAAGGACCTTCCGCATCTCTGCAAACCCTACACACTCTTGAAGGTCCAACTCGAATGCCGCCTCTTCTGTGAGGTGGCACTGCCTCTAGCAATTGCCTCTAGCAATTGGCCTACGCCTCTCCTAGGTACCTGACATTATGATTACTTATGGCATCTAGCATGCATTTCCCCTACCAGAGATTGTGAACCTTGGGTGGTGGGGGGAGATTCCATTTTTTAACCTTCCTGTATTCTTTATCACGGTACATGAAACACAGTAAGACCTTAATAAATATTTATTGAATGAATAGATGATTTTTACTGCTCTTTAAAAACGGTAATACCCAAACTCATAAGCCAAACCCCGGAACAAATATGGCAAAATAAATACAGCGGTTTTCATATATCAGTTTGTAAAAGGATCTTCTGGAAAGTTGGTTAAGAATACAAATTCCTAGTCTCTGCCCACAGGAAGACTGGTTCAGCAGGCCTGCAGTGGAACCCCGAGTTTGAATTCTTATCAAGCTATTCATGTGATTTTGAGGAAGGCTTGTGGCCAACAATTTGATACACAGCAATCTATAGCCTACTTTACAGACATGAATTTCAAAGTAAATCCCTTCTTTCATGCACCTAAGAATTTTTTTTTTTTAAGTTTCTTGACTTTAATGACAAAGCACTGAGTGCAGCAGACCTACAAAGAGAACCACTTTAACAATACATACATAGTCTGGCACCTTATTAGCTTAAGCTGCTAGGAATACGGCATCACACCCCATTCTTTGTAATCACGAGCTGCACACATTTTTTCATCTACATATCCTTTGTATAAACTATTTAAAGTTTAATTTGCTACAAATAGTCCTTTTTCAGACATCTCACCACGTAAGGTATGTACTTTAAAATAAAGTGAAGGGCGCCAAACTCCTACCTTGGTCCCGGAGGCTGGCTCTTAGCGCTCTCTCCAGCTGCTCCTCTTCACTCAGTCCTGCTGTATACGCGTCAAAGTTCCTGGGTACTTCTTCAGGGTAACCTGGCCTGCCACGTGGGTAATAATCCTGATATCCAGAGTAGCCTACAGGCACAATGAAAAAGTTATGGAATGTTGCCATGGACTATTCTTTTCATACTTCCTATTTTGTTAGCAAAGACAATAAAATAATTTATGTCATTCTTTTGACTACAGTGATAATCCTCAAAATAAGAAAAGATGACCAATGGATGGAGAATGCCTCCACGAAGGCGGGCGATGACTGTCCCATAACTGTTGTAGCCACAAGGCCGAACACGGGACTGGATATGAATGAGTCCTTATGTGCTGAAGACGAAGAAGATGTTTATTTTTTTAGATCAATTTTTACTGGAGTCTAGTTGATTTACAATGTTGTGTTAGTTTCAGGTGCACGGCAAAGTGAATCAGTTATACATATACACATATCCACTCTTTTTTAGATTCTTTTTCCATTAGGTTATTACAGAGTATTGAGTAGAGTTCCCTGTGCTGTACAGTAGGTTCTTATTAGTTACTTATTTTATATAAGAAGATATTTTGAAGACATGAGCAGTACTGGAGAGGGGACTGGAATGGGCTATTGACATATGGAGTGGATTCTTTCAGTTTACAGCTACTTAATACTTGGAGTATTTTCAGTGAAGTCCTGGCTGGAGTCAAGGGAATGGTTGAACTGATAGCTGATAAAGCCTTACTGTCTGGTGGCTCCAAACAATGAGAGGCAGACCAATATTTAACACACATTCTGCCGGGCTTCTGTGCTAGGTATGATACTTCAGATGCTGATAACTACATTGAGAAATACAAGCCAGTGTCTCTCTAATTAGAATCCTAAGTCAGAGATCATAGTTTCTATTACTAGCACTTCCGAGAAACTGGTTGCAAGATTAAATGAGAGAAGAGACAACCTGGTCATTAAATAATGCTTTAAGAATCAAACTTCGACATACCATTAATAAAGGGCAAAGTTGACTTTTGCAAGGTACTTCCATCGACCTTTTCAAGTCCGTTTGAGTTTATTCCTTACATTTTTCTTTAATCACCACTTTTATGGAATTTGTTTGGAAGATACTATTTTTCCCCACAGACGATTACCAATCTAATTCTGGTATAATGAGAGAGAAGTATGTTTGATTTTTTTCCCTTCTCTCCTTCCATTATCACACCCTTTGAAGATGATGTTTCAAATGTTTAATTAATGTGCTTCTTATTATTGATGAAAATTCCTACCCTTCATAAGTCTTGTGTCATATGTCTCCATATCACCCACCATAGCACATGCCTGAGTTTAAGCTTCTTATTGCTTTAAAAAGACTAAAGAAAAAAAAAAATCAAGCCAACAAGGGGAACACTGTAGGGTAGAACCTGGTTAATTGAAATTTCATATTCAGAATTTTTGATAATTGGTCTTGAGGCTATTTTAAAATTTACTTTTGTGTTGGTTATGAAAAAAATGCTTTCCTAATATATGAGATTAAAATGAAAACAGTTAATTTCCCATAAAAAGCTTTCAGGCACTCTAAAAGTCTTTATTTTCAAATAAAAAGTGAAATGACAATAAAACACACTAGTTTCAGCTGATAATATATGTGTTTACATAAATATTTGTCATATAAAGTATTTGTGTCTATTGGTATGTTTTTACAACTTTCATGAGACATAACTGATATACTATATAATCCATCAATTTAAAGCATATAACTCAACGGCTTTTAGTATATTCGTAAGAGTTGTGCCATCAATACCATAATCAATTTTAGATCATATCTATCACCCCCAAAAGAAATCTGTACCCTTTTAGCTATCACCCTCTGACCTTCCTAGCCCTAAATAACCACTAATCTACTTTCTATCTCTGTAGCTATGCCCATTCTGGACAATTTTATAAACAGAATCATATAATATGTGGTGTTTTGTGTATGGCTTATTTCATTCAGCAAAATGTTTTCATGGTTCATCCATGTTGCAGCATGAATCAGTATTTCATTCTTTTTCATGGCCAAGTAATACTCCATTGTAGAACTATATCACACTTTGTTTACTCACTCATCAACTGATGACATTTGGGTTATTTCTGCCTTTTGACTCTTGTGAATACTGCTTCTATAAACATCTGCATACAAGTTGTCATTTGGACATATGTTTTCAGTTCTCTTGGGTACATACCTAAGAGTGGAATTGCTGAGTCACATGGTAATTCTATATTTAACCATTTGGAACCACCAGAATGTCTTCCAAAGCAGTGACACAATTTTATATTCACACAAGCCACATATATGGGTTCATATTTCTCCACATCTTCACCAACACTTGTTATTATCTGTCTTTTGAATTACAGCCATCCTAATGGGTGTGAAGTGGTATCTCACTGTGGTTTTTGATGACTGATGACGTTGAGCATCTCTTCATGTGCTTACTAACCATTTGTATATCTGCTTTGGAGAACAGTCTATTCAGAGCCTTTGCTCACTCTTACTGATTACTACAATACTCTTCTATTTACCATCTATTACAAAATCTTCTAGATTGGTACTATTTTATTTAATGTCCTTGAAAGTCACAGACATGAATGATTTAAACAAACATTAAATAAAATTGTTCAGGATTTCGGGGGCTAATCTTTTCTTCTAATGTAGTAAAAATTAGTGGGCATTTACTAAATACCTCCTATAACGCAACTTCCATATTCTCTCTCACATGTTTCCCATGTCAGAATATAAACATTATGATATTTGAATCAGGATAAGGATATAAGTATACTGAATGATTTAGGACTGAAATGGGATCTGGACACAATTTTTAATAAGGACACTCTTCCTCAAATTGGTCTCTACGCAATAGAACAATCAGAAAAATTCAGCTCCCACTACTGTGTTGGGGAACACCCACCAGCAAGGTTCATATCCTGAGATAAAGACGACTGTGGCACTGCTACAAATCTTGCTTTCTATGCTTCTCACCAAAAAAGCCAAAAAACAAACAAAAAAAAACTTTTCTATAAGGGCAAATGGTCAAAACACAATAAATGTATCTACTTCACAAAGAATAAAAGAAAGGGGCAACCATTCCAAAACATAATAGAATTTTTATGGATAAGTCGCTGAATACCACAGGATGCTTCAGCAATGCCTGAATAGAGAGACTGCCCAATTCCCTAAGAGTGCCAATTATTTTATTGCAACACAAAAAGCACATTGGGCACTTTCCCATATGGCTCATTACCACTTTCAAATCCCTGTGGAAAGTCATTTTGTTACAGAAGGTCTAAGCAGCATTTCTACCTTTCTACCCTCAAAAATATTCAGCTCGTTCAAAATCCAAAGTAACCCCAAAGCTCTGAATAGCTATCTATGCAGATACCGGAAATACGACATACATCTATAGAGTTTCAATTGACAGGTAAACGTGCTACGATTTGAGGCAACATTTTCTTGATAGAGAAAAACATCTTTCTTCGTGTATTTCTTTTAAAATACAACCGAGCAGTGCCTTTACAAAATATAAGACTACAACTCTAAACATCTGAATATTATAAAATCTAATTTGGTACTTGTGAGACAAAACATGGGGAGAGAGAAAGGGAAAGTTTTAATGCCTTAAGTCAAAAAGACTAGTGTGGTTAAAGGTTCTATATCATCAGTCATAAATCATCAACAGGACCGAAAATCCCATCAATATCTATTATAATTAGAACACGTCTCCTAGGACCAGAAATTTTCTACAGCTGTTCCACTGGCCCAATCAGATGTTTTTAAATCTTCATAATAAACATGGCTGGAAAAACCTAACAATCAAACACTTAAGATAAAAAAGTTTAAATTATATCCTGCAATGAATACTAGTTTAATATTTTTTTGTAGTTATATACTTTGGCTCCATAATAAAAGAAATTCTGGTTATCATTATTCTATAAACTACTCCATCTGTTCCTTATACACATACCAGAATTTCACAGCAAAAGAGATCAAGAAACACCACCGAGATTAGAAAAATTGGTAACAGCTTTTTAAACATTCATGAGGTTCTCTGACCTATAAAGACTTTTCCAGCTAAGGATGGCCATATTAAGAATAAATCATTACTTGTAAGAGATACATATGCTCTCATAAAAGTTCCCTAGATGACCATTAGTATGGCCACCGGGCCTTATGTAGCTCTGCCTTTGAAGAAATCCAATCACTTCAGCGGAAGAAATATAAATATGGTAATCTTACAGGGAATAAGAAAGAAAGGTGAAAGGGGCTTTTATTTTTGCCTTTAATTCTCTGGCCTATGTGTCTGCTGTGCTTATGCCTCTTTCATATGAAGGAGGCTTTTTGCAGGTTTCCGTTTTTTTTCCTTTTTTTTAAATAAGTTCAAAAAAGATGAAAGAAAAGTCAATACGGGAAACTTCCCTAATTTGTAAGGTTAAATCAGTAGAATGTCCATCTCATATCCCTGTACAATAGAAAAAGCAGCAGCTAGGAATCAGTGACTTGCATTTTTAGTCCTAGTTCTATAACTAACTACCGGTATGACTTTAGCCAAATTACTTAACATTTCTAAACCTCAATTCCCAGCTGTCACACAAGATATGAGGACTAGGTAATCTATGATAGTTCAAGTCATGTCTGTGCACAAGTATGTTATTATTACTCTTTTCATCCAGAGGAACATTCTTGTTTCTTTTGGAGATTTAAAAAATGAACCAGGAGACAAGCTCCTTTTCCTCTAGCAACTCTGAGGTATTAGGAGCCATGTCCTCTGCCTACTGGAGAGAACAAGGTCAACAGGAAGAGAGAAATCACAATGGGAGACAGAACCAAAATGGTCTTCCTGTACAATTCACCTCTTCCTAGTCACATAGGCCGAGAAACCTCTTCTTATACTTAAGTCAGTGTAAACTGGCCTCCATAAAAACAACCAAAAGAACCCAATGCTCTTCCAAATGACTACATCAGCTTTGTTGACAACTAATCATCACACCTCCTCTCCTCGGGTGAGTCCACAGATAGAAGCAGGTGAGCCTGCATTGTCCAGCAACCGTTCCTCTCCTACACCAAGACCACGTTTCTAGGATTTGAAGCATCCAGATCATCATCAGTGAAAGCCTCAGAGTAAAGCCTCTTTGGGCAGCAACAGCATTCATCTCGGTAGTCCCCAAGCCAATCACCTAAGCCTATGGTTTTCGTTCCTGAACCCGTTAGAATCACCTGGGAAGCTTTAAAAAAGAAAGTCAAAGTCCCTGTCTCTATCCCTATTCTAACTTAATTGGCGTGGGTTGAATTCAAGGCATGGACATGTTGTAAAAGCGCCTCAGGTGATTCATACAAACAGCCAGGATGGATAACCATGCTCCGAGCCTTTAGAACTACACCAAAAACATATCTTCACTATAACTCCCACAGTGTCACTCTACTGAATAAATTGTTCAGTGGCACTCCAGTACATTCTGGATAATCCCAGACAGGCTTTTTCATAAAGGACTGAAGAGCCCTTTCCTTTCATGGCTTTCCTTAACTTCTACTTACTCATCAAGACACAGCACCCCACTTCTTCTGGGTAAAACCTCCTTCCTTCCAGGCTGAACCCCGACTGCACTACATTAATATCGCTGAATTGAACTTCTACCTCTGCCAGGAAGGAGTAACTGGGACTGGACTAGCCCTTCTACTTAATCTTAAGTAGAAGACTGGAGAAAATATATGAAACAAATGTTTTTAGACATTGTACAATTGGCAGTTCAAGATTTTGAATCTTGAGAGAAAGGAAATAAAGGAAATGAGCCTGGAGGCACTTTCCAGACGGTGGTGCAGGGAGCGTGAACACAATCAGATGCAGCAGGCTCCCTGAGTTGAGCTGGAATTTGCAGGGCAGAGTACAGCAAAGGAGAAAACTACGTGCATAGCAAAACCTCCAGAAATCTTCATGGGGTCGCCTGGAGATGTTGTTGAATATTAAGCCATGAGTGCAAAATTCCATGAGACCAGGCAAAGGATGCCTGAGAGCTATAAACTGAACAATTCCCAGAGCTCAGGCAGGGCTGGGAGACCTTTGCATTCCAACCAGCCAGAGCAGAGTCCCTGCTGAACAAAGGGCATTCAGGAGAGATCCCACAAAAGTAACATCTCAGCCACAGCACAGAATTAACCCTGGAATAAAAGTTACTTTAGACCCACCCTCAAGAATTAAAGAATAAGCCCCAGAAGGATCAAACTAATCATCAGGAAACTTAACTGTGTGCCAGAACAAAGTCCAGTTTTCTTTAAAAGAAAAGAGACTCTAGCACTCAATACCACAAAATACACAATGTCTAGCATCCAATCAAAACTCACAAGATAAAAAAAAAAAAAAAATTGTGACCAGGAAGAAAATCAGTCTAATGAAGCAGATGCAAAAAATATATAGATAAGACAGAATTAGCAGTCAAGGACTTTAGGATAGCCATTATAACTATGCCCATGATTTAAATAAATAAAAACATGAATTTAATGAGAAATGGAGGATATAAAAGGGAACTAAATGGAACTTCCAGAACTAAAAAAGAGAGTATCTGAGAGGAAAAATTCACTAGATGGGATTGAAAGCAAATTCCACATTGTGGAAGAAAGATCACAGAGCTTGAACACACAGCCACAGACACTATCCAAACTGAAGCCCACACACACCAAACAACATAAACAGAGCCTCAGAGACTTGTGGGACAACATGAAGTAGTCTAACATTGGTGTAGGTGAAAATCAGATGGGAGAGGATATTCTTTAGTTCTTTAGTAAGACAAAAGCTAGAAGAATTGATTGCCTGCACTAGAGGAAATGGTTAAGATAGTTCTTGAGGCAGGAGAAAAATGATACTACCTGGAAATTTGGATCTGCACAGAAGAACCTTCTATTTCTGCAGATCAACTGAATAAGCCCTGGGCCCATCCCTAAGCTATGCATGCAGGGAACAGACACAAGGGAATAAAAGAAGCAAAGACTTGGAAAACTGAACTACCACATAACTTAACTACACCAGTATCAGATCATCTCATGAGTGGTACATGAATGGGATAGGCCCAAATAGTACAGTAAAGGATTTGAAAACTGAGCTGACACTGGAACCCACCACCCACAGAAAGAAAAACAGAATTTGTGCTCTAAACCTAACCAGGTTGACTGCTTGGTCAAACAAACAAAAATCAACATTCTGCAGAGGATTTTGACAGAATCTAAAATCTCACAATAAAGGTCAAAACGTTCAGATAGAAGAGAAATTTACCAGGCATACAAAACCAAAACAATACAGAAGAATGTGACCAATTCTCAGGAGAAAAAGACAATCAGCAGGTGCCAGCCACAAAATAGGACTCAGGATTATTAGACGGATTTTAAAGATATACAATAACTGTGCTCTGTAAGATAAGGTGCACTCCTGAAATGCACAGACAGAGTTTTCATCAGAGACACAGAAACTAAAAAAAGAACCAAATGGAAATTTTAGAACTAAAATTACATTATTAAAAAAAAAGTCACTGGATAGGTTCGCTAGGTTCAATAGCAGAATGGAGATGACAGAGGAAGGAGTCAGTGAACTTGAAGATAAATCAATAAAAGCTATCCAATATGAAGAACAGAGGGAAAAAGATCGAAAGAAATAAATAAGAGCCTGAGGAGCTTGAGGGACATTATTAAAATGTCTAAAATTCATGCCATTAAAGCCTTGAGACGAGCAGCAGATAGGTGGAGAAAAAAAATACTTATAGAAATTGTATCTGAAACCCTTCCAAATTTAGTGAAAGACAAAATACACGATAAAAAATTAGATACAAAACCCAGTAAAGACCCAGAAAATATAAACAAGACTGTAAACCGCCTTAACTTAATTGATATGTGTAGAGTACTACTTTCAACAATGGCAGAACACACATTCTTTTCAAGGGCACATGGTACATTCACCAGGATAGACCATACACTGGGCCAAAAGAAAGCCTCATTAAAGTAAAAGGATTAAACTACACTGAGTGTGTTCCCTAACAACAAGAGAAATAAATTAGAAATTATTAAAAAAGTGATATCCAGAAAATCTGTGGCATATTGAAACAATAAAATACCATTCAGCAGTAAAAAAGAATAACTACTGATACATACAACAACATATATGGAGCATAAAAAAATGAGGTTGAATAACAAAAGCCAGATGCAAAAGAGTACTTAGTAAATGAGTAGATTTATATGAAGTTCAGGCTCAGGCAAATTAATCTATGGTGACAGAAATGAAACCAGAACAGTGCAGGGGGTAGTTACTGGAAGGAGACATTTTAGTAAAAACTCAACAAATGTCATTATTAGCTATCATTGCCTTATTGTGTACCACCCCACTCCACAGTTCACCATTCTACTTTCTATATCCTAGTTAGTCCTTTTCATTTCTACTGTTTCACCTTTTTAAATGTATGGCACCTACATTCTCACTCCTGGTTAAATACTGAGACAGGGACTATAGCTCTTTCTTTCTCTCCCACAGTGGTTAGTCTGACACGTGCACAATGGACCACTTACAAAGTGCTACTGAGTAAACCAGACTGAGGCTAAGAACCTGTACAGGAGAATAAAGCAAAAGCACCGTGCATATAAAGCTACAACTTATAGTCCAAGTACAACCCACTGCCTGTTTTTGTAAATAAGGTCTTATTGGAACACAAATATGCACATTTGCTTATGAATAGTCTATGGTTGCTTTCATGCTACGACACAGGTTGACTAGTTGAGACAGAGACCATATGGTCAACAAAGCCTTTAGAACCTCAAACAGTAGCTATCTGGCCCTTTACAGGAAAGGCTGCTGACCCCAGACTTAAGCTGCAGCAATTCTCGATGGGCAGGACAATAAAGCCACCCACTGCTTCCAGAGCCTACGGCTTCTCTGACACCTATCTGCTGGTATTGATCCAGGATATTGCAGTGCAGCTTCCCCAGGCTGGAATGTAAGAACTTTAGCCTAAAACAGGTCATATGCTTCAACAGGAAGTCCTTTCTACCTATTTACAAAGATATCTAGAAAAAATGCATTCTCCTCTTTAAGTCACATGGTATTAACTATTAGAGGAATGCCTATATTAGCCTCTTAGGGCAAGCATGATTCTTTCTGAATATGTAGGTGGCGTGGACCGTGGAGAACTGTATATCTGAAACTAACTTCTAACACTTAGCCAGCAGAATGGTCTCTTAGGCTGAGAATCAAGGGATCTGGGTCTAGTACGACTCTAACCACGTCTGAGAGACCTCAAACCAATCATACAGTATTTTCACACCAGAGTTCCCTCCTTCCCTAGCCTTCCCTAACAACGTGCCCACATGTGCTCCCCGGGTGGCCCCTCCATCTAGCTTCCATGCATGTTAGAGGCACCAGTATATAATGTGTGAAGTACTCTCCAAAGGCATAAAGTATTATTTTAAAGTAGCTCTACAGTAGCAAACACTATCATTTTAAAATATAAGTTTAAATGTATTAAATGAAACACAGTACTTACCTAAACTATTAAAGTAGTACTGCTGTCCTGGGTAATCAATATTGGAGGGAAAAACGCCTAAATATGAAGGAAACAAACATTTTAATTGCAGGGGTAGGCTTCTCCCGCCACCCCTGCCAGCTTTACTGAGGTGTGACTGACAAATAAAAATTGTACATGTTTAAGTTGGGCAGCGTGATTTTTTTAAAGGTGTACAATGTGATGATTTAATATACATATATGTTATGAAATGATTTCCAGAATCAAGTTCATTAACTCAAGTTCATCACTTTATATACTTACCATTGTGTGGGTATATACGTGAGAACACGTAAGATTATCTTAGTAAATTTCAAGTATGTAATACAGTATTATTAACAATAGTCACCATGCTGTATATTACATCCCCAGAACTTACTCATCTTACAACTTAAAGTTTGTACCCTTTTACCAACAACTCTGCATTTACCACCCCACGCCAATCCCTGGAAACCACTGTTCTACTCTCTGGTTCTGTGAGTTTAACTTTTTTAGATTTCACAAATAAGTGAGATCATACAGTATTTATATTTCTCTATTTCACTTAGCATAATGTCCTTCAGGTTCACCCATTTTGTCAAAAATAACAGGATTTCTTTCTTTTTTATGGCTGATAATATTCCATTATATACATATAAATACCACATTTTCTTTTTCTTTTTTTTCTTTCGGAAGATGTTGGGGGTGGGAGTTTATTAATTAATTAATTAATTTTTGCTGTGTTGGGTCTTTGTTTCTGTGCGAGGGCTTTCTCTAGTTGTGGCAAGAGGGGGCCACTCTCCATTGCGGTGCGCAGGCCTCTCACTATCGCGGCCTCTCTTGCTGTGGAGCACAGGCTCCAGACGCACAGGCTCAGTAGTTGTGGCGCACGGGCCTAGCTGCTCCGCAGCATGTGGGATCCTCCCAGACCAGGGCTCGAACCCATGTCCCCTGCATTAGCAGGCAGATTCTCAACCACTGCGCCACCAGGGAAGCCCAATACCACATTTTCTTCATCCATTAGGTTGTTTCCCTATCTTGGCTATTGTGAATAATGCTGTAATGAACATGGGGGTGCAGATATCTCTTCGAGATACTGATTTCATTTTCTTTGGATATACACACAGAAGTGGGATTGCTGGACCATATGGTAGTTCTTTTTATTTCTTGAGGAACTTCCATGCTGTTTTCCATAGTGGCTGCACCAATTTACATTCCCACCAACATCCTCAACAATACATGTTATCTCTTGTCTTTTTGATAATAGCTATCTTAACATTTCCTGATTGCCATCTATATTATAAAGCTATAGTAAACAAAACAGTATGGTAGTAGCATAAAAACAGACACATTTGATAGAACACAACAGCCATAAGGCTGTAACTATTAACCTTTCCAACAATTAAGAGATTCTTTGTAACAAAGCTCAAAGCCATTATAAATGATTTCTAAACAATTGTTAAAATAAGCTCTCTTTTGTTTGGGGTTAGCCCTACAGGGAACAGAATGTGGTGGGGACAATGAAACCCTAACTTATACTCTCTGAAGTTCCTTAAGGTTCCTAACGACATAAGATGGACTTTGCCTTCCAAGGGACCAAGCTTGGTCTTTGAAAGCTCTGACAAGTAGAGATGCTCTGGCTATTGAGAGAAGCTGCCCCACAACAAAGATGCTAGGTGAGCCACGTTCTTACCCCTCCTAAGGGACTTTCCCGTTTCTTATCCCTAATAAAGCAGTAGGACAGACGACTCAGTACTGCTGAAGGAAAGGAGAGAGGGAGGAGTGACAGGGGACACCTTCAGTGTGATGCTCCTCTCCCAGGAGTTATCAGACAGCAGCCTTCATGTACTTGATTATTTTCCACAGGGCTCCCATGTCACCTCAATTCTCAGATCACTCTAGATCTTTCTCCGACTTCACCGGAAAAAACGGCGGACAGATTGCAGGCCATTTGTAAATAGCACTGAATGTTTCAACTTTTAATTTAATTTTCTACTGTATTACACTGAAAATAGAATGATATAAAAGTAAGTCTCCTTAGAAAATAGACAAGGTTTTAAGAAGGAAACTAAGAGTTTAAATGTTATAATTGTGGGGGAAAATCCTCTTTAAAACCAAAATACTTGCCTAAATTTCATAATATGTCTGTAGAAAGCTTTACTAACCACTTAATCCTCAGACACACAAAGAAAAAGGAAACAAAACATTAGACTCCCGAGAATCATTTCTTTTCCTTTGTCAGCACTGAGAGCATCTGGGCAAAAAAGCTCATTACTAGATTTCCATAATTAAGTTGTATCAAAAATATAATAAAACTGGACATTTTCAATAAAGGAAGCTCCTGCTGCCTCTTCCAAGCACACACACTAGAAACACAGTAATAGGCAAACACAGGAAAATAAAAATCTGCGTAGATGCAACACAATCTGTAAAAATCACCAGAAAGTGAATACAACCAGCTAATAAAAGCAACAGCACAGTGCTTGGAAAGCTTTCTAATATCATGAATATCATATGGTTCTCAAGAATACCAGTCACTGGCACAAACTGTGAAAATAAATTATTTATGGCTCAAGAAAAGGTAAAATAGTCTCAGAAGATTTCCCATGAATAAAAGATGAAATACTGGGGACTTCCCTGGTGGCGCAGTGGTTAAGAATCCGCCTGCAATGCAGGGGACATGGGTTCGAGCCCTGGTCCGGGAAGATCCCACATGTTGCGAAGCAACTAAGCCTATTCACCACAACTACTGAGCCTGCGCTCTAGAGCCCGCGAGCCACAACTACTGAGCCTCCACGCCACAACTACTGAAGCCCACGTGCCACAACTACTGAGCCTGCACTCTAGAGAGTCCACGTGCCACAACTGCCGAGCCCGCACGCCTAGAGCCTGTGCTCCAAAACAAGAGAAGCCACCGCGATGAGAAGCCCGCGCACCACAACGAAGAGTAGCCCCTGCTCTCTGCAACTAGAGTAAGCCTGTGTGCAGCAACGAAGAGCCAACATAGCAAAAAATAAATAAATTTATTTATTAAAAAAAAAAAGATGAAATATTGGACTCACATGGTCTATAGAACAAGTGTTTGCAAAATATCAATAGTTTCCTTCTAAGTCAAGACCAGTATAGCATTTTCAATTAAGAGATCCAAAAAATTCATAGGTTTCTAAATAAAGTATTTTCATTGAGCATCAATTAGATGAAAAAAAAATTTTAATTAAAAAGCAGAAGCCACACTTCAAGCAATAACAGACTTGGTTTGGCCATGCATGAATATATGTCTCACCCGCCAAGGACCTAGTGGTCATTCTGAATTCTTTAAAATACTGGCCTTGCACTTCAGTACAGATTTGTCTTTCTTTTTTTAACTTTTCCTTGTACTTTGAATTCATGGAATATTACAGAAGAAAGCATATTTTAAACCCGCTTTAAGTCTCCAAATTTCAAGAAAACCATGGTTTTTGGTGAGTAGCAATAATGCTGTGGGTATAAGTGTGCAATGCTATTTGTCCCCTAAGAAAGCCTCAGGTTTAAAATTGGGGTTTGCAGCCTCTTCTTCGGAGCAGTGTGAGGACCAGCACCAGCTGGTTTACCTCTTGGTTTAAAAAGAGCCTATTAGGGAGCTCCTAAGCTGAACCACAGGGAACTGTTCCCGTTAAATGAAGATTCCCGTTAAAATGAAGATGAACTTCCAACCTGTCAGGCCAGGAGTGTTCTGCTCTGTACCTGAGCACGTCTCCATGATCCTCTTCAGAGGTCCGCAGGTGTACATTAGTCCAACAAGGATCCCGGCCAGATGCCCGGCGAAGGAAGTCCTAGGGGAGAAGGAAAGCCTTCGTGAGTGTTTGCTCTGCTGCGGACTAGCAACCGTCTTCTCATCGGCCCAGGGCGCGTCAATTAGTCACAGTCTGCAGGCTCTCTTCCACATCACGTGTTTCATGCTGAGCAGCATTTAACTTAGTCCCAAGAACAACATTTCCTATCTTACCAAAACAAAGTACAATGAATAACAACAATGACATGTTTAAAAGGCAATATCCCTCCTTCACCGAGAAAAGTGGGCTGGCTCCTTCAGAGTAGCAGAAGCATTTTGTTAAGATAACCCATTACACTTCTTCCAGTTTTTCCTCTGTAGCTCTTATCACAAAACATAAATGAAACGCATTTTCTCTGAATTAAATCTTGAATTAGCTAGCCACTGTGAGGGATGGGAGCTATCTGTGTTCACCACAGAGCAGACCGCTACGTTTTTACCCACCCCTGAGTAGTGAGGTGGAGAGCAAGAGAAACTCGGCAGAAGAGATGTCCACACTGGGCCCCCCTAGCCCCGCTACAAATATGCATCTTTCAGTCGCTCAGCCAAGAAAACCCAAAAATGTAAACTTCAAGCGTGAAAGATGAGATAGAGCATTAAATTGGTTCCACTCTTCTTAAAATAGCATCTAAGATTGGCAATCATTTCTAAATATAAATACAAGGCAAGCCTCAGCTAAGTATATGCTGAATGAGTAAAAGAGTAAATGAAAGAAGATCACCCAATGGGGCTCTCTGCCTCCCCCCAGCTCTTCCTCTCAATGCAGCCCATACCCTGCCATCAGTTACTCTCCCAGAACTGAGGTGAGGTCATGTATGTCACTGCCATGCTGTGGGGATCGCCGTCTTCTCCGTTGACAGGATGCTCTAGCCTGCAGTCAAGGCCTCCCAACGCCTGGCCCTGCCCACCTCCTCCTTCCACCCTCACCTGCTAAACCCATTCCCACAGACCCCCCCCCCCCCCCCCCCCCCCCCCCCCCCCCCAACCCCTTCCCCCCCGCCCCCCCCCCCCCCAAGTGCTCACTGGTGACCACAAGGCTAGGAGGAACAGCGCGCCTCTCGTAAAGAATCACGTCCCAGTGGAAGAGTTGCTCTTTCCTTCTGCTGCCTGGCAACTGAAAGTTACCAAGGAGCCGGATGTGAACTCCAAGGGAACAGTGACTTCTGTGGTTTTCACATATGTATGTCATACACCTAGGACTGTGCCTGGCACAGGACAGACACTCAAATATGTGTTGAATGCATGATTCCAGTGACCCAGGATGGTTTAACCAAGAGCACCAGGAGGCAAGTTAAAACCGCTGCATCTTCAATCTCAGAGCGCTGGCTGTGCCATGGCAGTGACCGAACCGTGGTGCTGACATTGTCACCCACGCAAAACCTAGAATCAAATCCAATACACCTTGTGACCACGGCCACAGAGGACAGGGGAAAGAGGCCCTAAATGCCACAAGCAAGGCAGCCACAAGTGACTGTCATTAGCTCAGAGCCAGGGAAAGACTTGCTGGTTCTCAGGAAAGGAAAAGGCAAGGGAACACGTCAGAGAAAAAGACTAAAGGAAGCTTTCTGTAGACAGGACGGCACTGCCTCTTGTTCCCAACAGCCAAGTCGACCACACTATTGCCCAAACAAGGTCCTGCGTACGTCTACACACACCGAAAGTCATGCCATCTGTGCGTGCGTGCACATACACACACACACACACACACACAATTATCCCTCAGGACAGCTATTATTTTCATCAAATATATCTACCTCATAGTATGTTTAACCTGATAATAAAAACATGGGATCAGATACTCAGTTTTCCCATTTTCAGGGAAGAATAGTATCAACTGTGCTTTCCTTTAGCTTTTCCAAAAAAACCCAAAATTGTACTTATTTTATTCTATTTTTAGGCTAAATACACTCTCCAACTAGTTCTAGGAATGGCAAAGAAAGTGGTAGTTTGAGGGAAACAAAGAAGAGGCCAGAATCAGTTTTTTAAAAACAGTAACCTCAATTTAACTGAAAAGAATAAAATACATCAATATTTTGGAAACTTATTAAGCCAATCTTTATGGTGAATCATTAGATATAAAATGACAAGGAAGAAAAGTTTCAATTTTAAATCCCAACCTATTAAACAGTCAACCTTGAAACTCATTTACAAGTTAGAGTCTAATATAGTTAAATGAATTTTTTCTCTCTCTAAGTGGGTTTGTAGAAGTCTGAGTTATAACCTAATTGCAAATAACTAGGAAAGGGAGGCTGGCAGACCAGAGACCACACAGCATTATCTGCCAACATTCAGCATTTTCCACAAAAGTCCCAACTCGACACTCTTGCTGTCCTTATCATTTTCTTCAAGCTCTATACTAGTGTGCTTCTTTTAAAATAAAAAACAAGAAGAAGTAATGAGCTTATTCAGTCAAAACTGAGAACCTCTCAACATTACACACAGAAAGGGGAGGATACCGTCAATGAAAAAGGAATCATATGCTTGTTTCAAGACGTATGTTAACTTGCTCCATGCCGTAGGTAACCATGTGACCAACTACCTCTCTTGGCCCTCTAAGAGATACCCATGTCCTGAGAGAGGAAACAGACCTGCAGACAGAAAATGGAGCTGGGAACCACCTTCTCCCCAGCAGGATGGGGCACCCCAGTCCTAGGATTAGGGCACTTTATCCCCACCCCCAGGGGGTGCTGTGAGGCCACAAGGAGGCCCTGGGCTTCGGGGGAAGACGACACATCTGGGTGCTGATCAGTGGCTGGGAACTACCTTCAAATGTAACAGCTTTAGAAACAGACTGTGTTATGATCATAATTATACATGCTAAACACGTTTCAACATTTGTGGTGTCTGAGCATGCCCGTGGCTCCACAGAAGCCCTCCTGGAAGGCATACACTCCCCTCTGTTCTTAGTTATACCTACAGGCTGACACCCCAAGGGGCAGGCTGGGAAAACCCTGCTCTTAGGAACAGCTTATTCTTGACCTAAGCAGGTCTTAGGCTGGGACTGAGGATTTGGTGATGACCTGCCTCCTCACATCCTAATTTAAGGTAAGTCCTCAGGAACAGAACCACCATATTCAATGCTACATCCATGATCACACCTGGTACAGTAAATGGCCTGACACTAACACTCAGTAAACAACTACTGAATGAGTGGAGAAGTGGAATTAAAATAACACATAAAATGCACATATCTAATGTACATTACAACTGTATTATAAAAACACAAGTCACACCGGTCACCAGTTAATAGCTGTTTTTGTACCAAATTTCACTGGGAGAGCTAATGATTGAACACAACACCTCCTCCCCTCCCTCCCCTGTGCACGCTTGGACAAGGTATTACACAAAACATGTGCTCGATTAACAGAACAACAGCACTAAGCCTATTATTATAGCTTAAAATCGATCACTGAGAAGCTTCACTTCTTCTGATAGCTCAGTAGTGACTCTTGAGAAAATCATAACAGCTATAATCAAACACTGACTGTGATGGTGCGAAGAGGTCACAAGAGCCCGATACACTGTTGCTGTGTGTGGTTACTCAGGTCGTACACTGTACACACTACTGTGAGAAGGCACATCACCTGTCCAGGGTCTCAACAGTTCCACAAAGTAACTGACAGATCCAGCAATCAAATTCATATCATTCTATCTCAATGTCAGAGCAACTTAAGTACTGATGTAATTTCATCTTAATAGGGGACAATACCATAATCCAGTAGTTCTTAAACTTGTCCAGGTTCTAAACTCCTTTAAATATCTGACAAAAGCCATGAATCCTGTCTGCAGAAAGACTACACATACACAAAATATGTCATTTATAATTTTAAGAAGTTCATAGATGGCTTGCATCCTATCCACGGACCTCTCACTAAAAATCCTTGCCTAAAAACAATTCATCACAAACAGAAGAATTTCGAACATCAGCACCAAGTCTAAGCAGTTATATACTCAATTGGAAAAACATTTTGTTTATACTCAAATCCTAACACAGAGGCAGCCATTTACTTAGATTACTTAAGTTTATGAACATGTCCAATTTCTTTATTGGCCCATTGCTCTCTAATGGTGGAACCTACATCTGGGTTCAATTTATTTCTTTCTAAAATCCAACTTTCAGTAATTCTTTCAGTTAAAGTCTGAGGCTAAAAAATTCTGCTAGTCTTTGTATGTTCGAGAAGGTCCTTATTTCTGCATCCTGTTTTGTTGACAGGTGTAGTGATCTACTACTGCTGCTATGAAATGCACTGTCAATCGGCCAGTCATTCTTCTGCAGGTAATGTCTTTTCTCTCAGCCTTTGAGATTTTCCATTTGTGGTGGATTTACTATCATTATAGAACAATCATTCCAGGTGTAGATTTGTTTAATTTACCCTCCTTGAGATTTGCTGTGTTTTTTCAATCTGAGGTCTCATGTCTTTCTGGAATTCTGAAAAATCTTCAGTCATTGTTTTTTGTCCTATGGACCTCTAGATATACAGTACTTGTGTATTTCCTGACTCAGAGTGGGAGCTCATGTTTATAGACAAAACTATAAAAAAAAAAAAAAAAAAGATGAAAAGCAAATATCAAATCAATGTTGCTACATATTACTTACAAGGGACAGTGACGGTGGAAAGATAATTTGGGAGCAAAAGTAAGATTAAGATACTCTTGTGGATTACAGGTCAGTTATATCTCAATAAAGCTGAAAAAAAGATATTATTGTGGGCTTTAGTTACACAAACTATATGCGGATATTATTAACACCACCACACAGTGTTCTTTCCTATGATGCCAGCATTGGCCGATCCTCACTCCTTAAACAGGCTACTTGTAAGGCTGAGCTACCTTACGTGCTTATGCAAATGTTCCTGCTGTCATGTGCACTACTGAAGACTCAAAAACTAAAGCTATGATTGAAATCTGGGATAAGCTATACAGGTCCTCTGTTAAATGGCAGCTTCTTCCCACAGTTGAAGAGGCTGCCCTCTCAGGCACAGCTCAGAAAGCAGAAAATGAATTACTCTATGACATAATCTCCCGTGTATGCAGAGCAAATGACCTCATTAAGGGCGTAACTTGATGGAGACACAGGGTTGGACAAGGTAAGATAATAAGGCAAGGTAAAAGGCAATCAGCTAGAAGTGGCCTCTTGTACTGTACGTTCCAGAATTTCCTCCTGTAAAAGCAGTTACTATTACCAGATAGGGACTGAGCTGATCAGAAGCTCTGGGGTTTGGGGATCTTAATAAAAGGTCCCAGATTGGCATTAGAGCAACAAGATGTAGCAAGAATTTTTTCAGGTTTAATGAATGCCACTACAAAAAATCTTGATCCTATTGCTTCTTCCCAAGATAAACTATTCTTAAGCCATCTGTTTCTATCCGTGATGCTGTCTTCAACCACACCAGCCTGTGTCTTTGGCAATGGCAATCTGGGAGAGACTTGGTCTGTATGTCCTCTTTGTTTCTCTTACCATACCTCCCTCATTCTGCCCCCGTCCCGCCCCACCCAGCCACCTTTGGCTTCAGAAGTAAAAACTAGTCACCTTCCAATACTACATCCTCGCAAAGGCAATGCAACCTCTACTACTCTTGCTGGTTTAATAAACATGGCTCCAACCTCAGACATAGGGTTGGGAGCTGACTGCTGACATTTACTTCAGTCCCGGACAAACATGACTTGGACAAAAACAAGCATTACAAAGGTGGAAGAAGTCTCTTTTACAAAAGAGCTTCCAATATAATAGACGATGCCCAGCAATTCCTTGGCTCTCAAGCCCATGTCTCTCAGCCGGGCAGGAAGAGAATTCCATGAGCTGGTTCAAGGAAGTAGCATTCATTCATTCATTCATCCATCCATCAAATATTCACTGACTGACTACTACATAAATAAGACAAACACAGTCACTGCCTCACAGATCTTACGATTTGCGGGGGTAACAGACACAGACACACACACACACAATAACTGCAAATTGTGGGAAGTGTAGGAAAGTGAGCCTCTTTTCCCTAGAGTGGTCTGGGATGGCTCTGTAGGTGGCATTTAAAGTGACACCCGCAGGATTTGGAGCTGGCAGGTCACAAGGTGAGGATGGCTGCTTCTGGCAGGGAAAAGCACATATGGAAGAGCTGTGAGGCAGGGAAGAACTTGGTGATTTAAAAGCACTGAGCGGCTATCAGGTGGCTGAGCACAGTGAGGCAGTGTAAGGACATGGGGTACAGCATGCGATGAATTTAGAAAAACAGGTAAAAGTCAGGTCCTACAGGCCTTATGTGCCATGCAGAGGAATTTGGGTGGCTTGATAAGTACCTTGGGAGGCCACTGGAGAAGCTTAAACAGGAGAATAAGAGTGATCTAACCTGTCTGCTGAGAGAACAGACTCTAGAGAGGCAAGAATGGCCAGTGTAAGCAGATCAGGAAGGAGGCCGATGTAGCTCAGGTGAGAAACGGTGGCACCTTGGGAGAGGGTGGCAGCAGTAAGAGTGGGCAGCAGTGAATGGCCTGGGGTCTGTTTTGGTGGCGGAGATAAAAGGACTTGTTGACGGATTCAGTGTCTGGGGTGAGGGAAAGTGAGAAAGCTAGGCTTTTGACTTGTGCAAGGAGATGCACGAGGGAACCACTTACTGAGATGGGGAAGATGGGAGAAAAGGGGGAGGGTGCGGGGAGAGCCCAAGTGCTCAGTTTTGTTGTTTACTCCGAGATGCCTGCAGGACAATCAAATGGCAATATCTAGGGGAGTGTTCAGTAGGTAGCTAGATACCAAGTTGGAAACTGAGAGGAAGAATAATTCAGAATATTGCTCACATATTTCATTTTATTTGAGTCCTAGACCATTTGTATACAATAGGACCATGATATTATATCTTTAAGTATATGATATATAATGCATTATATGCACGTAATTATATGTATAATATCTAAAAACAATATTTAAAGGAAATACATAAAAATAGCAACAGATAATATGGGGAAAATACATCCCCCTTTTTTTGTTCCAAATTTCTTATAATAGTGTTTTAGTGATTTCATTATTTTGTTTTTTGAAATATAAAGGGAACAGTAACTGAGCAAGGCTCCCATTTGAAAAACAATATTTCTTTCATCGTTGTGGCGGATAAATCTAAACATTTTCGTTGCTGTTGGGGTAAATCATCAAGAAAGCTTTCCCCCATGTGGCACGTGCTAGTGCTTTTAAAACGAACTCCAGATGAAAATCATGATCACTAGCTTTGTGGTATTACTAAGTTTCTTTAGGAACTGTGTTGTTATTCCAATCTCCTTCAAAGCAAAATGAGAAGTTGTGCCCAATTAAATGAAAGAAACAAGTAAGTGAAATTACATGTAAAATAAAGGAATAACCCAGTACACTTAATTGGAGGACAGATGTTAAAGAGTCAGTGTAACTCTGTACGGGAGGCCGGTGTTCTTCTCCTCACCAAACTCTTCACATAATTAGACACCTCCTAGAGTCCCCTTTGCTGTATTTTCCATATCACTGCTGAGTAGATTCCAATTGCCCAAAATCTCTCCATCTGCTCTGCACTGCCCCCGGCCCAGTCCTGCCCCACCCCAAGCTTGAGCCATTTGCAAAAGCCATGCTTCCACTCTTCTCAACTTTGTATGCACTATTCCCTTTGCCCAGCTAAGCCCTAGCAAAACAGCCTTCCTGGTCTGCCTTCCCTCAGGACAAGGCAGGGGCTGCTTCTGGGCTCCTGCAGTATAGTCTGAGTTCCTCTAGCATTTAAGGACCTTCCCTGTCTGCTGACTTTTCTGCCATTGCCCTGCTGCTTAAGCTACTGGCTACCAACCCTATCACACCCAATGCCCCCTTAAACCCAAATATTCTTTAATGCTCTTTCTATTTTCTTGTAATGGAATGTATAAATAACTTACCTACACACATACTTTTAAAAACACAGACACAACAAACACGTGCAATCTCAACACAACGCCCCAGTTGTAAAAATTAAGAAAGAAAATTTTAATTCACATAGTAAAATACTATGAATTATAAACGTTGAGGCAGAACACCACCAGAAGACATATAAAGTCGTCCTTTGCTTGCCCCTCTATGTACGGAATCTGCACGAAGGTGAGGTTAAAAAATGCAGGGAGGTACAGATGGGCTTTCTGTGACTCAAACACCACAGGCAGGGTTCCACTGGTCACGTGATCTTACGTGAGGGTAACTAACTTTTGACTCCAAATAAAGCAAAGTATAATACAATTTTCCCTTCAGTTACATTTACAATTCAATTTACAATTTTCCTGGAAAAGTCACTGTATATTAAATCTATGCCAAAGAAAAAAAGTCTTTGCGTTTATATGAAAAACACAATCAGGTTTTAGGCTGGGATAATCACGAACAGGTTTTTTACCTACAGAAAAGTCCTTTCAACAGACTGGGGTGTGGGGTGTGCCGGACATTGCTGTTGAAGGGGACGGTCCTGCGCGCTGCAGGGCAGCCAGTACCTCTGGTCCTCACGCGCCAAATGCCAGTAGCACCTCCACTAATCATCATGACACCTACACACAGCCCTGTAAATGTCCAAGATCCTTCCTGGGGACCATGTGACCTATCCCAGTGGAAAACCACTAGCTTAGCACACAGCAAATGCTTATGAAATGTTTGTGGAACTGATGACCTTTAATCATTAGGCCTCAAAAATATTTCTTTTCAAAGTACGTCTCATGTGACCACATCATGCACAAATTCCAAGGATTCCAAGTAAATTTACAACATATTGAACTGATACGCAAGAAAACTTCCCAGCACAACTGACATGCACGTGGGGAGCGAGACTGTTTGGAAGAGGCCGTGATCACTTCCACGCTGCGCTGTGGCAGAATAAATGCAGCTTGGCACATGAAACCACTCTGCCATCTGCTATTACTACAGACGAAAATATTTCTGGATACCACATGAATGATTATGTGCACATCACCTCCAGAAAGTAAATGTAAAATGAAAGAGAAGTTGGATTGTTTATAGCCTGATTTTAACATATGCTACTGTTATGACACAAATCGGCCTTTTGGAGGTATTTTCAGAAGCCGTGTCATAACTGGAAATCCTATGGCCCTATGGTAGCTGGGCTCTTCGAGGTTGCAGGAAGAGACTGGCTTAGGTGACCCTGATTAATGCGAGTTCATCATGGGGTACACAAGGAAGAGAGGACGGCAAGGAACAGTCTCGACTGTGAACTGTGGCAGTAACTACGACACTGTGCTTGTACACCAGGACACAAATGGACAGGAAGCCCTTGCCAGGTGGTGATCTTAATCCACTGGCTCTCAATCCTGGCTACAAAACAGAATCTCTTAAAGAGATTCTCAAAGTTACAGCCCCCTGGACTCCACTCCCAGAAATTCTGCAGAATTGCTCTCGAGTGGGACCCTGACACTGTTGGGTTTGTTGGGTTACTTTTTGATTATGTTGTTTTTAATTTAATTTTAATTTTGATTATGTTGTTTTAATAACAACAATTTATGTTGTTTTTAATGTGTTGAGGTTGAGGACCATTGATCTTAAGCCAAAATTCAAATTCTAACGAGATTTCGGCTGGCATAGTAGGCCAATAAAAAAAACATTTTGAGTATTGGCAAGACTCTTCACCCTGCAAAGTACCCCACAGAAGTGACATCTGTTTCCCTCCTTGGGAAGTTGGTCTTAATATATTCCGAAATGCTGCAAGAGAAGTAGGTATAGCTTTGAACATACATGCAAGGAAACATATGAACTTACTTCAAAAGATTTACAAGTTCTGTGTTCTTATAAAAACATGATAATTTAGCTAATGTACCCACATATTCAAGACAGTCATATACACACAGTCAAAGATGAAGACAGTAAAGAGCTAAGGTAACCCCTCAATCCCTAAATCCAACAGAAAGACTGGGAAAAAAAACTGGATCATAAAGCTAGCCTATAATTTCAGAAAAGGTAACTACTACTTGTGGTTAACTCTGGTCTGAATCAAAATTCTAACTATGAATGCCCCACCTATTATATGACTCAAGAGACCTGGGCATGCCATGCATATCACATTCTGCTCCTGTAGCAGCTTTACTGGTATGCCTGTAAGGCACAGTTAATGTTGAACAAGAGCACAGAACCACCACCTGCAAAGTTCTGAAAACCGCCCATATTTGTTTATGCAAGACAACATGCTAGGCTGAACATCTATAGACAAAGTAACCCAGTGAAGCCACGAGACCCATGTGGGCTCATCTGAGGAACACTGTCACGATTAAAGATACACAGTTCCACCTCTGATGGAGGCCCAAGCAGGGCAGGTGTTCCCTCATCTCCCTTCCTGTCAGCTAGAGCACAACTGTGGGACTGACACTTGGCCAATGAGATACACCTCATTCCTAATCTTGAGAATATGGCGATGAGAGTCCAAGGAAGCAGTGGCAATGGCACAAGTGTCCATCCAGTTCTCACAGGTTTTTTTCCAGCCCAAAACTTCAGAATTCTCAACAATTCTAGAAGCTGCTTGGTATCCTTCTAATAAGTCTTTTGTGGTTAAATATGCCAGAGTTAATTTCTGTTTTCAATCAAGAATCCTGACTGGTAAGGAACAGGTACATATATGGATGCCGAGGAGATATGTGGCTCTATCTTCTCCAGAATTGCTGGCCTTACGCTGATGTAAGACAGGAGCTGCTGGTCAACTCCGTCAGCATGTGGAGAGAGCTTTCCTGAGAATGAAGCTGTGGTGTACAAATTCTAAGATGGGCCTCGTGATACCTGATTCCTGGTATTCTTGCCCTTCATAAATCCTTTCTCCCTGAGCATGGATGGGACTACAACTTCCTTCTAACCAACAGAACAGAGCATGCCACTTCCATGATTATGTTACATAGGACTGTAATTTCTGCCTTGCTAGCAGACTCTTCCTTGCTGGCTTTGATGAAGGAAGCTGCCCTATGGAGAGATTCAAGTGTCAAGGAACTGAGACTCTGGCTGACAGCAGACAGCAAGGCTCTCAGTCCAACAACCCACAAGGAACTGAGTTCTTTCAAAATCTACATAAGCTTGGAAGCAGATCCTTCCTCAGGCAAGCCTTCAGATGAGACCTCAGTGCTGACTGACACCTCTGTTGCAGTCTCGCGAGAAAACCCGGAGCAAAAGACCCAGATAAGCCATGCCCAGCCTCCTGACCCACACATGCCATGAGATAATAAATGTGTGTTTTAAGCCACTACGTTTACTATAACTTGTTACATGGCAATAGATAACTAATACAGAAGCCAACACAGGAAAAAACAGAGACAGAAGATAGAGAGAGAATCCTGACAACATTGCTTGAGTTGAATCCCAGCACATCTTATGTCTCTGAAACCCTGAAAAGCACCACTGGAAATTTTAATTATGTAAGCCAACAGAGGTCCTTTTCTTTGATCAAGTTAGTTTGAGCTGGGTTTCTTTAAATTGTAACTAAAAGAACCTCAATTAAAGTGTCCAAAGATGACAGAGGCAATGTAGAACCAACAGATCTCAAAGTCTCAAAGAGAATTCTGCTCTACACTATTTCAGTTCCCGTGTTGGCCAAGACTCCAGGTGGAATGGAGGACTTGAATATTCTAATAAAACTGTCAGAAAGGATGTTACCACACTAAAGAAATATTAACCCAGATGTTCAAGTCACTATGAATTTCCAGAACCTACACCCTTGGACTAGATACAGCTCCATTTGTCACGTGTGGGAGAAATAAAAATAAAATTGCAAGAATTAAAAGAGAAAATACACATAAAAGTGTCCCATATAATGCCTAATACATTGTAGGTATTAAACAAAATTGTGAGTCAAAATCCACCCACCTCACTTTTTTAAACTGAAAAACACTATTTGTAATTACTCATTTACTATCTCTACTCAAGAGCTCTTTGAAATCCATAGATACTTTTATCCAGTAAGGTGTTATTCTCAGGGACTCTGATGTGCTCAGACTTGTGTGAGCTTCATCAACCCTTCTTCTCGTACCCACAGAAGACAGCTCAGGGGCACTGAAGTGGTGGCAGCTCTTCCAAGGAGCCAGACACTGATTTCAGGACCTTCCTGTGTTGTATTTTTAGTCCTCCCAACAAACCCATGAGATGGGTGCTGTTACTGGCCCCACTTAACTGATGAGGAACAGCAGAAGCGGCACTCAATACGTGTGTGTTGAAAGGAGAACTGAGTAATGGATCCATCCCCAGTACCGCTCACTGATGGATACACCTCTGCCTGCCTTTGCTCAGCTTCTGTGCGTCTAGGAGAGCATAAGTAGGATGTATAATCTGCCATGAGGAACATGAGAACAAGGCTCCACATATATAACCAGGAGCCATATAACTGTTCATGTAACACAAGTCTAACAATATAATGGATCATGTTTTACCCACAAAACACTTCCAAAAAATGAATTAATCTACTCTGATTTCTAATTTGCACCTCTCAACAAACTTTTTCAAGAAACAATGTGTGCCTTTTTCAAATCTACTGAAAAATTTGTTTCACCAGGTGGTTTTAATCTTCTTTACTATTTTCTAAGAACTTCTGCCGCCTGTTCCCCATCCAATCTTTTTTTTTTTATTGTCGATTCTGCGCTGAACCTTAAGAAAACTCAACTGAAACTGACATGCAAAAATCTATGAAATCCAGATCAAGCCATCATTAAAAACGAAGACCTCTGAGGAGGATCTTAGAATAATATGGACCACAGGAAGAACACCTCTCTCATTAGTTGGGCAGTCCACCTCTACCTGACAGGGAACAACAGCTCTCATGAGTCTTTTCGGACTGAATACAGCAGTGCCCCCTGGTCCATGATTTTGCATTCCAAGGTTTCAGTTACCCAAGGTCAACCGTGGTCCAAAAATGTCAAATGGAAAATTCCAGAAATAAACAATTCATAAGTTTTAAATTGTGTGCTGTTCTGAGTACCATGATGAAACCTGTCACTGTCCTGCTCTGTCATGCCCGGGGTGTGAATCATCCCTTTGTCCAGCATGTATGCCTGTTAGACACTGAGTAGCCATCTGGGTTATCAGATCGACTGTCACGGTATCACAGGGCTTGTGTTCAAATCACCCTTATTTTACTTAATAATGGCCCCAAAGCGCAAGGGTAGGGATGCTGGCAATTTGGATCTGCCAAAGGGAAGCCATAAAGTCCTTCCTTTAAGTGAAAAGGTGACAGTTCTCAACTTAATAAAGAGGAAAAACGTACGATGAGGTTGCTAAAATCTACGATAAGAATGAATCTTCTGTCCATGAAATTGTGAAGAAGGAAAAAGAATTTGTGCTAGTATTGCTGTCACACCTCAAACTGCAAACGTTTGGCTATCATAATGTATGATAAGCGCTTAGTTAAGATGAAAAAGGTATTAAATTTGTACAATAAGATATTTTGAGAGAGAGACCACATTCACATAACTTTTATTACAGTATATTGTTATAATTGTTCTATCTTATTATTGCTGTTGTTCATTTTTTTCTGTATCTAATTTATAAATTAAGCTTTATCATAGGTATGTATGTAGAGGAAAAACATACATATAGGGTTCAGCACTATCCATGATTTCAGGCATCCGTTGGGGGTCTTGGAACGTATCCTCGGAGGAGAAGGGGGGCCTACGGTACTCAGAATGAGCCAATCCTGTATCATTTGAAACATCGTTGCCAACAATGTGCGTTAAATAGTGTATAATCAGTATGCTCAAGACATTGATAGCAACCATATGTGGTGTGCTCAGAGAGACGCGGGAGTGGAATTTATGAATTTTAAATGAACTTTGACTGTTTCTTAGGGCAGATCTTTAAAATTACTGCTACAATGCAAAAAGCTTAAAGACAGGTGTTTTCAACCTTCCTGTGTCTAGCTATAACCCTCCAATCACTGTGGTTGTGACTTGAGCCATTTCTCAATCCCTGCAAACACACCTTAAATCTTTTGCCATGAAAGCCATTTAATGCCTAACTCTGAGATTCTCAGATTAGAGATCTGATAACTCCAGAACATGACTAAGACCGCTATTATTAGTGTAAAATGCCTGAGGAAAACAAAACCAAATACGAACCATAATAATGACCATGATGAAGGAGAAAATTCTTCCGCTTTCAGAAAAACCACAATTCTTTATTGGCAGGAGGAAGAACTGTACAGAGGACCACACATGCCACTTAGCTTTTCCCCATAAACAAGTTTTCCTGGATAAGATCAGGAGAAATACGAGAGGAGCAATGAGTCAATGAGAAATGTGGCGAAGACTCATCATAACCTATGATCCTTACTTTTTCACTCCCAATTAGACTCCTGAATTAAGGAGGAGACTTAATATTCCACAAGGTTATTTGGCCACCACCTATCCGGGTAGGCAAGCTCTTAGGAATCTCACACTTATTCAAAGTGAACTGTCTTCCACGTGGACTCTCCCCTCATCCCTCACTCAGCAGCACACAAGAGGGAAGAAAAGGGGAGGAGGCTGCCATGCGTCAGTGATCAGGTTAGATAAACCAGACACGGCTCCTATTAGAAACCTACCATAAGTACACACGTGGTACCTGTGCTGAAACGACTTTAAGGCAATTCTCTAATGGGAAAATACAAAAAAAAACAAACAAAAAGAGAAACATTAGTAACAGAGAATTTCCATCAACACCATACTGGTTATTAGTAAAAAGATGTATCGAATAGTGTTCATTTCTAATTCATAGACTCCACTAGTATATTCAGTACAAAAGAGCACTGCAAGTTTATAAGGCCATTTTTCTGCCGCCTGCATGGTACTGAATTATTTAAAACTCATTTGAAAAACACACACACCTGACAGCTTTTAAAATATCATTTCACAACACCGTTTTCAACATCTATAAAAATATGTGCTAGAAAAGCAGATTCTATATACTCTGTCTTTCATTAGCAAGTCCTGAAGTATTTTTACCCACTGGTGCATCACACTTCACAAAATCACTTCAGAGGAACAGGAAGTAATGTGAGCCTTTGTTCAGAGTTCAAGTTACTTGGTTTATATCATACAATGAATTTATATCACCCTCAAAGTAAAATTAACTGCTTCACCAAAATCTGCACAATGTCAGTTACACTAGGACATCTTCCCTCAAAAGTTACAGGATCTAAGCCCTCACAAACTGACTCAGTAAGATCTCATCAAATAAATTCTACAACTTTGGATGCAATACTGATGTTGGAATACACCTTAGAAACTCAAAGACATTTTAAAGATTATATATCAATATTGTTTGGATCATAAAATCTCTATAATGTTTTCTTTTAAAAAGAATTTTTGGGTTTAACAATATTAGTCCAAAACTTTAATAATAAAAAACAGTGATCTCTTAAAACAGAAAAAAAATTTTTTTTTAATAAATTTATTTATTTACTTTTGGCTGCGTTGGGTCTTTGTTGCTGTTGCGCGGGCTTTCTCTAGTTGCGGCGAGTGGGGACTACTCTGTTGCAGGGCACAAACTTCTCACTGCAGTGGCTTCTCTTGCTGCGGAGCACAGGCTCTAGGCACGCAGGTTTCAGTAGTTGTGGTGCGCGGGCTCAGTAGTTGTGGCTCGTGGGCTCTAGAGCGCAGTCTCAGTAGTTGTGGTGCACGGGCTTAGGTGCTCCGTGGCATGTGGGATCTTCCAGGACCAGGGATCGAACCCATGTCCCCTGCATTGGCAGGCAGATTCTTAACCACTGCACCACCAGGGAAGCCCCAGAAAAAAATTTTTTATGAAAATATACATCCTTTTAGAAGTTGATTTAGCTTCCTCCATACCTACTTACATCTGCTTTTTCATATCTACTGTTTCAAGTTTTCCTTCTAATTTTCTTAATTAAACCTGCCATAGACTTGTCCATTTGATTCGTCTTTTTAAAGATATGGCCCTCCAATTATATCATTTTTTTCCTTTTTAGTTTATTAAATTTTGCTTTTATCATTATCAATTTCTTCATCCTCTAGTCTTGTATTTATTCCTTCTCTAGCTTCTTAAATTGAGGACTTCATTTATTTACTTTTAAAACTTCCTTGCTATATTATAAAAAGCACTTAAGAGTTTGACATGGAGTGCTCTCATTGTTCATTTCTAAAGGTTTTTTTTTTTAACTTTCCTCTTAATCATGGAGTTATTTAAATTTCCAAGTGATTATGAATGATTATTGGAATTTATTTTTTCCTTTTACTGATATTTAATTTTTAAAGTCTTTATTATTACTTTGTGATCAGAGAATATGGCCTATAAAATCTCTATTTTTAGATGTGATTGAAGCTGCCTTTGTAGCCTGGTACAAATCCCTGTTTATCTTATTATCTCATGTAGGAATGTGTGGTCTCTGTGTAAGATGAGGCTGAGCCGACGGGCCCAGGCACTGCTGGGCACTGAGGGGCGCTTCAAGCATTCTAGCCCCCTTGCTGAGCTGCCTCTCAAGCCTCCTGAGTGTTGTTTTCTTTTTTGTCCATTTGAATTGACTTTGCCTTCTAACTCAAAACTCAGGTTTTGCATCTGACTTCTTTCCTCTCTAGACTTCTGAACTCGGGTCAGTAACTCAACAATTTACACTTTGCCTATTATCTTTAGTTGGGCCAGCCACCCCAAACTGTCTTTATTCAACAAACATACACTTTTGAGTAACTGTGATGGGGCAGGCACTGTTTTAGACACTGCGAATACACAGCGAACAGAACAGACTATAGCTCTGCCCTCCTGGAACTTAGGAGGCACAGGTAAGTTAAGCCTCATGAAAATATGCTACTGTTAATATTTTAATAACTCAATTGTTCCACTGTAAATAATGCATGCTCACCATAGAGGATCTGGCCAAAAAAGTTGAATAAAAACAATAAATAATTCCATAACGTTAACAAGTAATAATATTTTTATGTGCTTTTCTTAGTCCTTTTGGTGACTATTCTTACTTTGGAAAAAAACTGAAACCACATCATATGTAATATTTTGTATTCTACTTTCTACCCTTATCTTTTGTTTTGTGTTTTTGGCCTGCTGTGCTCAGCTTGCAGGATCTTAGTTCCTTGACCAGGGATTGAACTCAGGCCCACGGCAGTGAAAGCGTGGAGTCCTAACCACTGGACTGCCAGGGAACTCCCTCTATTCTTACCTTGATGATCTTCCAATTCCATTAAAATAATCTCTGAAAATACCATTTTAATGGCTATATAATATTCTATTACAACATGATTTACTAAACCACTTACCTACTACTAGATATTTAAGTGGTTTCCAATTTTCCAATACTTCATGACAATAAATATACTCACGTCAAAAAAATTTTTTTTGTATTTACAGTTATAATTTGGACAATTTCCTAGAAAGGTAATTACCAAACTAAAGGGTATAAACTTTTTACAGCTCTTGATACAGATCATCAAATTACTTTTCAGAAAGTCTGTACCAAGATACAGTCCCATCAGAAGTTTATGTAAACTCCCATTTCACCAAACTCTTAACAACAGTAATAATTTTCTAATCTTGTTGGTTTAATAAGTAAAATAGCTTATTATTTTAATTTTCTGTATTTGGTCAACAATGGATTTTTATGTTTTACATTTATTAGTCACCGATTAATTTTTTTTCTGTACATTGTCTATTGATGGACTTCTTTCTTGCAGTTATTACTGTTCATTGCAAAGATATGATCCTCTTTTTCCACATATATTTCTAACTTTTTTGCCTTTCGTTTTAATGTATAATGTATTTGGACCTGGAAAAAAAAAGTGTTGCTTTTGACTTCATTTGAGGTTATATTCATTGTTTTTAGGTTTAGAAATTTCCTCCCAATTCAAGAACTGAAAAATTTCCCTCACACACTCCTAGACATTTTTCAGGTGCTGTTTTTTAAATCTTCTAAACATAATCTATATGAAATTTGTTTTGGAGTACCGTGAGTTAAAGCTATAAGTTTAATTTCTTCCAAATGGTTAAACTATTCTTCAAGTACCATTTGCTAAATAACCCTTATTTTCCCCCGCTGATTTATGATGTTATCTTTATTATGTTTGTGGCCTATTTTGCCCTAAAAAGACGTAGGGGAAAAAAAGTGTGTCTTAGAATCAAGGAACTATAGTAATATAAATAATAGAAGAGATATGTTGCTAGAAATAAAACTTGTTATTTATTTGACCTGTGTGTTATAAATGACTACAAAATTAAAATGTTCTACTCTTGAATTCAGAGGGGAACAATGTTCATTTAAAGAGAGATAAATTAGAATCAAATTATTTCATCTCTCATATAAGCTAATGAGAAGCCAAGTTTAAATGGAAGGAGCATTCAAGTAGTCTACAGCCTCTTCTCAGCTGGTTATCACAGAATAATTGACGTACTAATGATTTCAATTCATAGCACCGACTGTCTTCATTTTGTATAATTTGAACCAAACCTGAATGTAAATGGAAAACAGTCCTCTTGACTATTTAACTCCCAAGACTTTTAACTAAAAATCACTTAATACTGCAGAAGAGGAAGGGGGAAATTAACAAATATAAAGAACTTTCTATTTAAAAACATTCCTCCTTATACTGAAATGGGAAGAATTAAGAAAATACATCAGGAAGTTCCAGAGATGTGATTTATCATCTTATTAATTGAGAGTGAAAGTTGTAACATTTATCTCCAATACTGTCTCCTGAAAAAAAAAATTCCAAACAGACCAAAGTGCATATTCTAAATACTCCAAAGGGAAATAAATGTGCTTCACAGGGTTCTTTTTTTTCATTAAAAAAAATATTAGTAAGAAAAAAAGTCAACTCAAAATAATTGCTACAATTGGTAATTAACTTCTCAGATTAAAAAACACCCTTTTTCCTGTAACACACATTATACAGATCTCTTTAATTTAATAAGATGTACTTATTGATATCACCTTTTAACTTAGGGCGTATGACTTTTCTTTGATTTTTAAAAAATTCTATCTTTTAAAAAGAGCCTCCAGTTGTCATTACCTGAGACATCCAATACAGTAAATCCAAGTCTTGCACCTGTCACTAAGTCACCAGAATTGACCATTAACAAGCCTAGTTAGTTAAGTACAGATTGGGTAAGTGCTATCATCCACACATCCACAATTACATCACAGCATGATGGCCAATTAGTTTCAACGTGAGTAGTGAACCTTATTCCAGACAACTCTGTGTTCAACGGGAAAAACAGCTGCTTCCTTATTTCTACCTACTGTTCTTCCCTGCTGTTCTGAGCCAGCCAATTGGGTGAAGCAGGCCTGAAACAAGGTCTGAGTAACTTACAGACAGCAGGAGTCCTCCATGCTGGTGTGCTCTAGTCAGGATGGAAATTTCTCATATCTACCTCTGTGTATGACATGCACATTTTACAGTGGAGCCACAGCAGTTCCATTTAACAGAAGACAAGATGTGTCCATACACCTAAATTAAAACTTGCTTAGAAACCATGCTACATGGCTAACTGAACACTACTTCTGGGTTACAAGAGGGCAAATAAAAGGAAGTTAATGCTTATACACATGGACATTCAGGAGTGATATCTTACAACTCTTCATTAAAAATAAAACCAATTGTCACAGCCAAGAGGAGCTGCTATGGACTGAATTTTGTCTCTACCCAAATTCATATGTTGAAGCCCTAACTCCCAATGTGATGATATCTGGAGATGGGGACTTTGGGAGATAATTCTGTTTAGATGAGGTCATGAGGGTGGGATTCTCATGATGGCATGCTCTCATGCACTCTCTCTCTCTCTCTCTGTCTCTCCCCCTGTCATGTGAAGACACAGTAAGAAGGCATCCATATACAAGCCAGGAAGAGAGTCCTTGCCAGACTCCAACCATGTTGGCACCTTAATCTTGGACTTCTAGCCTCTAGAACTGTGAGAAAATAAAATTCTGTTGTTTCAGCCAGCCAATCTACAGTATTTTGTTATGACAGCCCAAGCTGACTAACACAGAAGCCTAAGGATACATAAAATGTCATGTGGTATTCCAGATAAGAACCTAGAACAGAAAAAGGACATCACATGAAAACTGGGGAAATCTGAATAAAGCACGGAGTTTAGTTAACAATAATGTGTCATATTGGCTTATCAACTGTAACAAATATACCATACTAATGTTAAGATGTCAAAATTAGGTGAAACTGGGTGCAGGTTATGTGGGAGCTTTCTGTATCTCTTCACAATTTTCCTGTAAATCTATAAAGCCATTCTAAAAAATAAAATTTATTTAAAACATATAAATAAATAAATCCTGTCTTCAATCTACTCCCAAAACAACCTATCATATCATTTCTTGATTTTCAGTGTAAAAGACTTTCTGTTCTTAGCTATAGTTTAGAATAAATCTTTATCCATTCATATCAGCCAAAAAAAAAATCCCCATAGACATTGGCTAAGTTATTATTTATAGAACTTAAAATTGTACTGTGTACTTAAGGTTTCTTAGTATATATAATCTAATAAGAACCCCTTGAAATTCAGTATCATCACTCTAACAACGAACAATTATAGCATCCTGAAAATATGTAGAGGACACAAAGACAAATCACAGACAAGGAAATATAACTTACTGAAAAGGAAATAAAAAGTTGTCCCATTTCACTAACAATAGAAGTGTAAATAACAGCAAGAGAATAATTTTTGTTACATATCAGATTTCCAAAAACCTTACAGCAAATATTCAGGCTGGCCAAGAAGTGGGGAAGCAGGCACTTTCATATGCTTTTGGTAGGCTATAAACTAGAACAAACTTATAGAAAGCAAGTTGGTAAAATGTATAAAAGTGCCATGAAAATAGTTCAAATCCATTATTCTAATTCTGGAAATCTACTCTGAGGACATATTCAGACCTGGGAGCCAAGACTAGCAAATAATGCTTTGATAGACATCCTCACTTATAATTTGGACGATTAGGTAATAAAACTAGCATGTAAAATTAGTGAATGAGAAAATAAAGGAATCATTATACACCATTAAAACTGAGGCTTTTGAAGAGCTGTTGCTTATAACAAGTTAAATGAGAAAATAGGAAATATAATTGCGTATAAGGGAAGGGGTGTGTGATGGCAGAATGCTAAAAGGAGTTTTCTCTGGGAAGGAGACTATGGGCAATTTGTTTTCTTTATCATACTTTATATATCGTCAACTTTTCTACAATGAATATATTGTTCTTTCAGTTAGGAGCTGAGAAATTAGGTTACACTCTAGTTCAGCTACTGCTTTCTTTTCAGTTTAATTCTTTACGTAATATAACCAGTTTTTTAAAGAAATTGTTACATTAAATCTCTTATAAAAGAAAGAAGAAACTTAGTAGTCAGATACAATTCTTTTCTGTTCCTAATGCACCTCCTATTTAGCTTGAAGCTCTTCCTACGGTGGTCAGGGATGGGCTCAGGACAAGGCTGGGTCTCCTCTCTTGCCACAAACTTGGACTCCAGAGCTAGAGAGATGATTTACACACTCCCTTTCCCTCGAAGAGTTCCAATTCTAGTGGGAGGGAAAGTTCTCTGCCTCGAAATTTCTCATTCTCATCTCGTAAAACCTAACTCAAGGGAATCACTGCTTTGGTTAAGTACTGCTCTCACCTTGAGTCCTGGTCAACTGGAAGCCCTCCTGGAGACAGACAAATTAACTAACTCCTTTATATAACTCATATAACCTTCCTTTACAGGAGTCTGTAAAGGGAAAAGGGAGGAAATATACCAATGGACATCCAAGGAATGCAGAAGAAAAATCTGCTCAGGAGAGTCCTGGGACATTGATTCAAACTGAACTCTTTAACAGGCTGTGAAAACATGTTTCCGTGAAATAAAACAGAGGGTGAGTATCAATTCTATATATGCAACATTTGTCATCCAAGTTTAGTAGAAAAATGCAACCGTCCCAGTAGATACAAAACAAAAGATGCAATTGTGTAATATAACTTCTTGAAAAACAACTTAATCCGCCCTTGAAGAACAGGAATCTCAGACAGCAGCCCTCTCTCCTCTCCATGGGCTGCCATAACACGGCCCCAGCCCTGAGAAGACCACAGTTCCTGCTTAGCTCTCATCCATCAGGCCATTTTTGTCAAAGGAGCATTCTCTCCAAAGCACAATTAAGTATCACTGGATTTACCTATTTGCCACTTGCTTGCTTACACAAACTCCCAATGTATATTTTAACCCTATATCCATTCAGGTTTTGTTTTATTTTCTACTAAGTTATTGAATACGTCTACATTTAAAAGGCTTGGAGAGGAATATTATACTTTTTGGGAAAATGTGGTAACTTTTACACTTCATTGTCTCCTTTGCTCCAGGTAACCCCTTTCTCTTGAATTCTCAAAGGATTTTTACGAATAACTTTATAACTGAACGACCATTACTAGCATTTCTGGTTTAGGTGAAGTCTAAATCTGTTAGCACACATCTCCATATACAGACAGCTATCTTGAGAGCTCACTCAGTCATTGATAAGCCTTGTAAACCAGCACTTATTCTAATGAAAGACAATAAATTAGTAGAAATCTGGAGTCACAGCCTGTTCATCTCATTGCCACCAAAGACCCGGCAATCTAATCCTCTTTTGCTGAAGGCAATAAATGTCTCTGATCCTATAAATGTATTTAACTCCAGTTTAAGCAACTAGTAGCTGCTTTAAAGCAACACCTCCCAAAATCTTTGTACTCTGTCCCACAATAAAAGTACATGTTTAGAAATACAGCACACACATACATATAGCTAAAACAAAAGTTCCTTGAAATCATACCCTTACCACATTCAACACTAATCCATCTTTCTCCTTCCTTCCCTCCCTCCCACTCCCCTCTCTTCCTTCCTTCCTTCCTCCCTCCCTCTCTCTCTCTCTCTTTCAAATGCTGGTTGTGACCCACTACATTGATTTCAGAACGTTTTAAAGGATTAGAACCCACAGTTGCCAACCACTGCTTTAAAGCCCTGCTACTTGATGAGTGGTGATGTTATGACTTGTGGTACCACAGCATCTCAGCATGGATTCCTCCCCAGGCCTCCATCCTTGGCTCTCTTCTGCTTTCACTCCACTCTCTCCCCCACTGCCCAAACACTGCCCTTTGTACTCCTTTGCTTTTCATTCTAGTTTCCCCTCCCTTTTTTTTCATTCAACTCGTTGACATTACGTAGAACAAATCTCCCCAAATGTAGTGACATAAAACAACACTTGTTTTCTTCCACTCACAGATTCCGTGGGTCAGGAATTCAGAAAGCACAGGGGGTGACAGGTCTCTGCTCCACAATGTTGAGGCTGAGGGGACTCATGGCTGTATATAATGGCCACTCACTCACATGTCACGCGCCACTTCCTCGTAGCATGGTGCAATCAGGGAACATGGGCTCCATGGGCAAGTGTTTCAGCTCACAAGGCAAGAAACTTCTTGCCTGAGAATTAACATGGCACTTCTGCTGCCACCTACTGATCACACTGCGTCACAAATCCACCCAGTTCAGGGGGAGGCACACCGGACCCCACCTCTAGGTAGAGCGGCAAAGTTCTAAAAGAACACGTGGGACAGCAGATGGTGTTACCGTCATCTTCCAAATTGTTATTCCCCAACCTCAGTTCTAATTCCCAAGGCAAAAATCCAATAGACTACTACGTAGCTAGATCCACAGGGGTGTCAACTGACACTCAAACAGTATATGCCAGCCGAATGCACTTTCCTTTTATATTCCCTATCTCAGTACTACTGGGGAAGAAAGAACTGTATGTTGCATTTTAGATGAATATGCCAGAAGCACCTTAGCACAAAACGTAAGCAGACGCAAGGAGAGAACTGAAAGTAGGACGGGAGTTCCCTGCATCTAAGGAATTCTGTCCTGTGTGGAACACAGGCAGATCTTATAGTCAGTCCCTGTAATGAGAGTGACAAGTGGCCATTCTCCTCCAGACAGTGTTAACAGTTCATGCTAATTAGCAACTGTTAATTAGCAATTTCAGTGGTTATACAATATATGTTCTCACATACTTCACTGCTTCCCTTTCTCTGCCATCCCTGACTGCATGAAGCTCCCTATCTTTCCTTTCATACAAGCTAACAAACGGTCAAGAGTAGTGCTAGAGAGGCAGCATGAGAGCTGGGAGCAGCGATTCTCAAAGTGTGCTCCATGGGCCACTGGAGGTCCCAGAGGCCCTTCCAGCAGTTCATGAAGTCAGAACTATTTTCATAATTATACTGAGGTATCATGTGCCATTTTCCACGTGTTGATGTTTGCATTAGTGGTATAAAAGCAATGGTGGGTCCAACTGCTTGTGCCTTGGCTGCTTGAATCAAATGAATCAAGACGGTGACTCCAAAGAGTACCAGTAGTCACTGTATTTTTCACAGGCACACATGCACATTTAAAAAGAAAAAAGAGGGCTTCCCTGGTGGCGCAGTGGTTGACAGTCCGTCTGCCGATGCAGAGGACACGGGTTCGTGCCCCGGTCCGGGAAGATCCCACATGCCGCGGAGCGGCTGGGCCCGTGAGCCATGGCTGCTGAGCCTGCGCGTCCGGAGCCTGTGCTCCTCAACGGGAGAGGCCACAACGGTGAGAGGCCCACGTACCACAAAAACAAACAAACAAACAAACAAAAAAACAACTAGTGATATTTATTGTCAATGATAAAATTTGAGCTTTAAGGTGAAAATTAGAATTTCGCAATCACCTCCCCACTGTGCCACCTTGGGAGCAGGGTCACTTCTTTAAACACAACCACCTACCAGGGCCCCAGGACATGCAGGGAAAGTAAAAGACCATGTGAGGCAAAGATGTCACTGAAACAAGGGACACACGAGAACTGTAAAAGCAAAAGCTCCAGCAAAGGAGTGCGATTACGTCACTCTGCTGGTCAAGTCCATAACCTCTCACAGTGCTGAACCAACGGCTGGCTGTTTGGAGTGGCTTCCCTCCATAAAACTCCCTAACTGGGGAAATTACTAATTCTCTGGCTTTCATAAAACACAGAGGTCCACCAAATGTTTGCCTGGCAGGTTTTTTTTTCTCCCAAAGGGCAGCTCATTAAGTCCGTCGATAAAGCAGGCTTTGTTGTAAAGATTTACAGTGTTTTCCCAATGAAAACTCTAATTGACAACCACCAGGAGAATAACAATGCAGAGCCCAGAGAGCTCTGGTTTCCCCCATCCTTCCAAGATCCATCTCAAAAAGCATGGTTTCCTGGACCAGTGTTCAGCTCCGTCTTTAATGGACACATGCATAAGCAGATGCCTGGATATCAGAAGTTTATCATTCAAAGTAGTCAAATCTTAAAAACCAAAAGATTTCGTCTTTCAAACTTCAAAGGAAATTCCATTTAATTCCCAAGCTCAGAATATCAGGTCCTTCCATGCAGAATAAGCATATTACATAAAAATGCAACCATCCCTTATCTATGTAAAGGGGGGGGACCCTAAAAAAATAAAATGCGTGATGGAGTCTTCAGAAATAGTTGCATGAGACTATTAAAGGCACTGCTGTTCAATGGATTCATTACAGAATAAAAGTTCAAGTACCAGAGAGAGTGATTTTCATATGAATGTTGGGTGTTGCGCTCACACACAAGAGTCTCTGGTCTCCACAGAGAACCGAGTCACATCAAGCAAGTCAGGGAGCTGTGAGTGACAAGGTATAGAGAGGGCTGTTCAGATAAGGGACAGACATTACCAGACCCTTTTTCAAAGAAAACTTTGAAGATTTTGTTAGGCTTTCTTCGTGGAACTGTCACAAGATAACAATACAGTTGCAAATGAGTGGTGTTCAGTGGCCACATCACTGCCTTTTACGGACCAGCTGGCAATGGCTGCCCATGATGGGAAATTAGCATTAAAGAAGGACTCAAGGCTACTGGGCTGACACACAGCCCAAGGAGAATACTCTCAAATAAAGTACGACACCCAACGCGGTCACACAAACGGAAAGCTGAGGAAAAAAGCTCCTGTCTGGAAAGCACAGCAGCAGAAAAATATCCTCCTTACTTCTTTCTGAATCTTCCTGAATCTCCCCCTTCTCCAGACAGCGTCCAGGTCCCCGAAGTAAAAATAAATGAGCAAACCATAGGCTTCCAGGTGCATTACACAGATTAAGAGGAGTGCAGCTGGTGGAAGAGGTGGGAAAATAACACAATTCACTCTCTTTTTCCTGAACAGAAAGTACAGAAAAGAACCAAAGCGGAAAAGCACGCCCCACCTCACCCCCATCCCCCCCGAGAACACCCAGACCAGGAGTCCAGAGGCCTGAATCCTAACTAGTCTAGTGTCTACCACAACACTGCTTGATGAGTCCCTAAACCTTCTGAATTTCCCTGCCCTCACCCATAAAGGAAATTCGCAGACATCAGTGATTCCCAAACTGTGTTCCCTGGAGCTCTAAGGTTCTGTGGAGGTGCCTCTTAAGGCAGTCAGTGACACAGGGGTAAGGCAAAGGGAGTGGAGCCCTATGCTTCCTCTCCACCCAAAACAGTTCAGAGTTGATCCATTTTCTATATCAAAATTGTGAGTAAAGTCTTTTGTTTAAAGAGTCTACCACCAAGAAACTTCACAACTAAAATGGCTTAAAAGCACTGGACCAACATACCTTTTGATTTCGTATCTTTCTAATTATGTGGTTTCTATGTGCCTCTTTGGATTATTGTTATTAGAAATAATTAATTGACAGGCTGGTTAAAATTAATCCCCAAATCTGCGTACCAGGTTCAACTTAAAAGGTGAGGAAATGGAAACTCAGATAAGACAAATACATCAAAATCACTCAGCTCAGTAGCTGACTAGATTCAAACACGGGAATATCTGACATTAAAACCATTAAGCTGGATTCTGTCCTTATAGTTAAAGAACAAACTTCACTGTAAAAGACAATTGATTACCTCAGTATGACTATAATTCTTTCTCTATGGAACATCAGGTTCTTCATTTGTATTCTCTGAGAGTAAACACTTACCCTGTCGAGATGAAATGAATAGCCAAAAGTTCTGCCCAACAAGCAAATTTGCTGGGTACTGGAAAGCCCAAAACGTTGACAAAGCCTCCAGGGCAATAATGGTTGTTAAGAACTTTCAAAGCAAACAAAACTCCTAAAAAAGGATAAAGAGCATATAAATATCAACAATCCAAATGTGGAGATGATTAACACTTACAAAGAAAACTAGCTGAAAGTGAAAATGATTATTCCATTACATCCAGCTTTTTGCTTCGAAACATACTCTATTCCTTTCAAGTCAACCCAGCATTCGGTAGAAAGACAGTCTTCAAGGCAATCATTCCTTTGATGTTTCTTAACACGGAAGTTCATACTGACTTTGAGTATGCTACTAAATATATAACACATAAAATGGGAATAAGACACCCGCAATGGTGCAATACTAAATGCCACTGAACTGTAAACTTCAAAATCATTCATTTTATGTGATTTTTAACTCAATTTAAAAAATATCATTAACGTGTAGTTTTCTAGCTCCTATGGAAAGACATATTGAAGGCAGGGCTTATTTCCTTTCTTCTCACACAGTCAGATGCATGAGGATGCACCTTAGAGGGAAGGGGTAAGGACGGCAGGGAAAATACAGGGAAGGGTTTGATCTCCTTTGGTTTCAGGACTATTTCCCTCCTACCCTTCACATGCTAATTTTCACAATACCTATTTTAAGTCCTGATGGCAATTTAGTCCTATGAGAAAAATGTAAAAAAAGAACTAGTGAGGGGAACAGTGAGAGGCAATGTAAGACGTGTTTAAAGCCACGAAGACTGGGTTCAAATCCCAGCTCCGTTACTTATGAGGTGTGTAACCTTGAGCAAGTTACCTGACTTCTCTGGGCCTTAGCTTCCTCATCTACAAAATCAAGACAAGGCCACCTCCCTAAGGACCTGTTACATTAATTAAACAGCATGAATTATGTATAAAGACTATCACGGCTCTGAAAACACAGTGAGCATGCCATTGTAGGGTATGGTGCATTTATTTTAATGGCGTTATTGAGATGTATACCCATCTTTTTAGGGAACTCCCACAAGTACACCAGTGCCTCTCTCCCTCGTCCCACCATAATGGAGCCAGTGCATATTTCCAGGACCACGTCTCCTACAAAACTACCTTTGGGCAGACCCTAGTCTCAACTGTCCAAGAGTGAATGACGCGGCATAATGGGAAACAGCAAAATTTATGTCTCTCCTGTGCTCCAATCAGCCTATTCGCCAAAATCCAAGCCCCAGCAGCGCTTAGCCACTCATAATTCAGTTCCCTCACCAACTGGGACCCCTGCTTCAAAACATGACAACAGCTGCACCTCCCTGACTGTTTTCACGCGGACTACCTTAGAAATGCATCTGCCTTACCTGAGAAACCTACAGCACAGTTCCTTCTGAAGTCAGGTTCATCCATAAATTCTGCCAGAGCAAATTCCAAGAGCAGGTACACCACCCCAGTGAGTAGGGAGAACGTGGTGATGACGTAGGCAAACCATCTACTTCCTAGTCTTCTTTCCAGATGAATTCCTTTCCAGAGCATGGAAGCCATATTGAAATACAAGTGCCAATCATCCACGTGGTGAATAGGGGAAAGCAGTAAGCGCTGCCAGTCTTTTTGCTGGTAACACTTCTCCACGCTAAGGCAGGAGCCCAGCAGCGGCTTCAGAGGATTCAAGAAGAACCAGATGTTGAGAGCCAAGGTTGCTAGGGTGACAGGTGGAATATTGTTGATCCCAACGTGGAAGATTTGAGAAAGGAGCAGGAGCAGCCCAGTGTTAATTCCTCTTGACCTCCGCTGCATGGTTAGATATCAAGCCTGTGACGGGAAAATGTGGTCAGACGTGAGGAATCTGGGAAGATACAGAGGCAGCTGAGCCTAAGATGTAAAATAAAAGGCACATGAAAATCCATCAATTGAGAATTAGGACAGTGACAAGACGTGCTCACTTAAAAGATGGGCTTACATTATGTGTATCTCATCTCCCATCTAACAGAAGCATTATTTTCTGCGTCTTCCAGAGTAACGCCCAGGACACTGGCTGATGTCCCTCCTCATTTTACATCCTAAAGGAGAAATGTCATCCCAGATCCCAGTGGACCAGTTAATGGATGGGTATGCTTTTGCTGACAAATATGCCATGAAAATGTAACTTGTCTTCCTTATAAACAAACTTATAACCTAACAAAAAAACATACAAAGATAGTGCGCAAATATTTAATAATTACTTCTTCTCAGAATGCTGGAGAGAATTCTTCACCCCTTCACTTTTTTAAAGAAATATTCGATATTTATATATTAGATAGAGTCTGCTCCAAAGTTCTTCAACATTAGCAAGCAAGTCTTAAAATGCAAGCATATATTATCTTCTATGCCATATCGCCAGATGTCAACTGCTAGACTGCTTTATTCTCAGAAAAATTTCCACTTTTAAAAGTTACCTACTATGAGCCAAATCCTGGATTAAAACACAGTCGCTGTCTTTAAGGAGCTCATTTTCTACTAAGAAGTAAACCAACAACTGCCACACAATGTTCTAAATGCAGGGACAGAGGAAGCCCAGACCCAAGGCACACAACTCAGTCTGAGGTGGTCTTGAAGGGTAGATTGGATTTACCCACGAGGAAGAGTGCCATATTCACGGGTCTACTTCTCCATGCCCTGCGCTGGCCTTGTGACCTGCTTTGGTTGACATAATGAAAAGCAAGCGACACTAGTTCCGAATCTAGGCCTCAAGATGATTTGCAGGCTTCTGCTCTCTCTTGAAACCCTCCTAGGCAACCATGCGGACAAGTCCGGGCTGGCCTACTGGATGATGAAAGACACATGCTCTAGTCACCCTGATGGCCCTGGCCACTGACCAGCTAATGCCTCAGAAGCAAAGTGGTCTAGCTGACCAGCAGCTGACCACAAATGCATAAGTAAATCCAGCTGAGCCCAGACTAATTTGTTAACCCACAGAACAGTGAGCTAAATAAATGATATTTTAAATTAACTTCACCAAATTTTGGAGTGGTTTGTTATACAGCAATTACTAACCAATACAGAAGGTATTTGCTTCAGAAAAGGTCTAGGTTATGCTTATGGGAAAAAGCTAGTAAAGAAAGAGACACAGACTAAAGATGCAAAAGAGAAAAAGAATCAAGTCCTTAGAGGGAATAGCCTTGTCCATCATAACAGGAAGGAAGAAGAATTTCAGGTGCAGATATGGGTAAATAGGCAGATTAGGGGACAGGATGCTGAAAAAGTTCTCATCTAATGGTTTTCTGATTTCCCTGTGGAGCTATCTTGGCTCCAATCAAATATATAACGCACTCTGATACCCTAAAGGTTCTCATTCAGACAGCACATTAGAAAGTGCATGGGCTTTAGAGTAAAAAACAGCTAGATTCCTACTTACTAGCCCTGAGATCTACGGTAAATTACTTAAACTTCAATTTCTTCACTTTAAATTAGAAATCATACCTCCTTCTCAGGATTACTGTAACATGTCTGGAACAAAGTAGGTACTGAATAAATAGTAGCTACTTTTATTCATTACTATAAAGTAATCTCACTTAGGAGAAAAAGTCTTTGCAACGTTAACATTCGAATAATAAGACTCAAATGTACTCCCCATCCCTCTCCACACAGGGATTCTTACCAACTTCACGCCCAAAAGAAACGCCCAAGAAAATATTATATATACGTATGTGTTATGGGTGCACCCCCATTATTAGCACAACCCCAAGTTTCTTTATTGCCAGGGCTTATTATTATAGCTTTGTAGCGTTCTCATGAACTAAAGAATTTAATAAAATTTCACCTGAAATGCTCCCAGATAATTTTGGAGAAATAGTCTATATTTTTCACCTTGATGTTCAGGTTGATTTTCAGATCTCCAACTACTGTGACATGTTTTCAATTCCCCTAGATAATTATATATATCAAACATCATTACCTGTAACAGGAGCAATGGAAAGATATGGGCCTGATCATTAAGTAACCAGCTTATAAGAAATCACAAAATAAGCCCTTCAATATCAGTACAGTGTCCTATGATGGCAGGCTACGCACAGCAGAAAATCAAACATAATTACGTCTTTGCTTAAGAAAAAGTCCCCTCTCGACTGGAATCGTTAGTGGTGGAGAGTATAAACAAAAGGACAGTGGAATTTCCCCAAGCTTGTCTCACACTGTGCGCCCAGGCTCACATTAACCCTCAGCTCTATCTCCCCACTGCTGGCTGCTCCTTCTTGCCTGGGACGCTGTGCTCTCCTGCACGTTCCTGCCTCCTCCCAACTCCCCTTCCTCTGCTTCTCAGTTTCGCTCTATTCTTATTCTACGCTATTTTGCATACACTTATGGAATTCCACTCTCATGGGTTCTGTAATTCTTTTTATCAGGATGGCTCCCAAATTTATGTTTTACAGCTTTGACTTTGCAGATTTCAGGGACACAACCTTGTAGGAAGAATACAGTCCACCTGATCTCTTGATTTCCCAAAACTGAATTAGCCCTCCTTCTTACAGAATGACTATTCGGCCATTCCTCAATCACTTAGTTTTTAAAATAAATATCAAGTGCCAAATGCATGCCAGGCCCTGTGCCAGGCATTAGAGGTACAGCAAAGACCAAAACACTTGCAATCCCGGCCCCTAAATGGCCCATTTCTATCATTTCTATTTGTTGAAGGAAATAAAAATACTGGCTGCAGAAAATCACAAGTTGAATAAAATGATGTGGTATGCGTAACATAAAGGCAGATAGAACCATAACCAATGTGAGAAGTGCATAATATAGGTTGGGCTCTGTTTTCCAAAAGGCCACTAGACCGTAGTTTTAAGTAGCGAAGATAAATCGACACTATTTCAAACCAGCTCTATGGCCCAGTTTCCTTCCTAATAAGTAATCAAGTCAGCCATCCAAGGTGAGGGATGTAGCCTGTTTGTAACAAGATAACAGAAAATCTAACTGGTTCCTGTGAAGATCAAATCTGTAACCTGACTTTGTGTGCCAGGCAGGCACACATCTTACTGTAAGATGAATATTGTTTCATCCTGCCCATAATTACATAGATATTTTTAGAGAGCTGAGCTGTAGCAGAAAGCATAGAGGCATGATTCATACGCTGGAAACCAGTGCAATGTGTTTGGTTTTGAAAGTGACTTGTTATTCTAACCTGTACTCAGCCCATAACCAGTTACACCAGCGCGAGGAAGAGTAGGCTGGTCCTTGCACTCCATCCCCACCCCCCGCCTTGTAAACATATCCTCCCCCTCACATTCAACATGCCCCAAACTGAACACTGGACAGTCCCTTCCAAGTCTACCCCTCCTCCCATGTGCCAGATCTCAGGACACAGAATCTCCAGCTACCCAGTTGTTCAGGTTGGAGATACAGACAACATCCTCGACACATCCTTCTCCCTCTTCACTCTGCTTCCCCCAAATCCCATCCACCACACTTTGCTAACTCTTCCAAACTATTTGTATCATCTACCTCTTTCTAGCTCTAGAGCCACTACTCTAGTCTAAGCCACCATTATAACTTGCCTGGATTACAACATAAACTCTGCTTCTCCTCTTCTACCCAACAACCATTTTTCACTACTGCTCAGGGTAATTTTTATAAAACTAAAGTGGGATTCCCCTGCAGTAAGCCTTCAATGGCTTATCGTTACAGTTGGAATGAAGTCCAAACTCTTGACCGTAACTACACACTCGTGCTTACCACTGTCCTGCCTACCCCTCTGGTCTCAGCTCACGCTGGTCTCTGCCTTGGTCACTATGATCCAACCACCCGGGTGCTCCCACACAGGGAGCTCCAAGATTATAGCATAAATGCTGAGGGCAGAACTATCTATTTTGATCACCACTGAATACCCAGATCCTAGCATAGTGACTCGTATACAGTCAGTGCTTAATAAGTGTTCGTCCATTGACTCAAGATGAGCATGCTGAATATATCTACATTATAAAATAAACAAGACTGACTGAAAAGGTCTATGATACATTCATCCCTAAGTATTTTTCCTACAATTGCAGCAACCTTCCCCAGAGCACTGTACATATTATTCCACTTATCATTTACTTCCAGAAGAGTGTTGTAACATTTATCTCAACTGTACAGGAATAAACCTCTGATCCATTTAAAACGTATTAATAGGTTGCTTTGCCAGAACTATTTGATTAAAAAAACATGGCATTTTAACCCTGACCGGACGGCTGTTTTGACTTCTACTTCCACAAGGGCTCTGTTGATAAGAGCGTCCACAGGGTTGTCACTCTGGTGTCAGTAGGTTCCATGAACACTACAAGGTTCACGACAATTTACAAGTTTCAGTGCTACCTGCAGTGCGAGCCACAAGGATTAGAACTACCTAGAAGATCTGGCTGTCGGTTAAAATCTTTACCAAAGACTGCTCTTCTGAAAACGTGGAGAGAGCAAATAAAACAGAGGGAGGAGCAGGGTGAGGAGAAGAAGAAAGAAACCAAACTTATTTAAATTCGTGCTGTAGTGGTTTGTTAAACAGTTACCTTGTCCTGGAAGTGCTCTGTTTATGAGGAAAAACAAAAAAACAAAAAAAACATGGTGTTTTAATTATGTAGTAATACACACCAGATAGTGCTATATCAAGGTTGTGACAGAGAGAAATGGAAGACCTCTTGAAATATGGATAGGAAAATTAGCCATATTTACTTTTAATGAGAAATTAAAAATTAAACAGGTTGTAATAAGAAAAACTAAGTGGCTAGAACAAACAAAAGAAACTGAATTCATAACTTGGGAAACCAACGTGTCTCACGGGGTAAAGAAAGGAATTTTACCAAAAGGGAAAAGAAACTTACTATGATGATTTTCAGCTCTACTTACAAAGCAGGAAATGTTTCATCGTTATCATTTACCAGGGTGACATTATATATCAATTTTCAGTTTAAATGTTCAAGAAGAACTCAGGCCATTAAACTGCAAGAATATGTACCAGTTATAAATTATATTCCCAGTCTGGCATCTGACAGTAACCAAATTAATTTCACATGAAAGAAAGAAACTACAGTCTTAATAGGAGTAATTGAACGCTTTTCTGAAAACAGCCTTCCCGGTCATTAAAAGTGCAACAAATCTTAAAATTATTCATTGAGATCTTTTAAAATTGTGTGAGATTTTTAGTTAAGAATCAAGAAAAGGTTTATCAATACTTATATGAGGTAGATTAATGATATGTCATTATTACTATTGTCATGCCTTTGGAAAATTTCATTTAGGTTCCATATATTTTAAGCATATTCTCTAAAAAAAAAGAATCATAGAGGAGAATGTAGGTTTGTTCAAGTCACTTGGCAAGTATTTATCAGAGGCCTGCTATCACTCAGGCTGAATATTTTGCTAATGCCTAACTTTCCAGATGCTTAAGCATTGATTTTTTAAAATTGAGATATAATTCACACACCATAAAACTCACTGTCTTAAACTACACAATTCGGTGGTTTTTGTATATTCACAAGGCTGCACAGTCAGCACCGCCATCTAATTCCAGAACATCTTCATTACCCCCAAATGAAACTCTCCCCACTTATCTCCCCATCCCGCCCAATGCCTGGCAACCACCAGTCTACCTTTCATCTCAACGAATTTGCCTATTCTGAACATTTCATCTAAATGGAATCATACAATATGTGGCCTTTTGTGTCTGGCTTCTTTCACTGAATACTGTTTTCAAGGTTCATCCACATCATAGGAAATATCCATACTTAGTTCCTTTTTATGGTCCAATAATATTTTATTATATAGATATACCACACTGTGTTTTTATCCATTTATCACTTGATAAACACTTGGGTTGTTCCGACTTTTTTGGCTATAATGAATAACGCTGCTATGAACATTCATGTACAATTTCTTTGTAGAAACATGTTTTCAGTTCTCTTGGACATATACCTAGGAATAGAATTGCTGGGTCATACGGTAACTCTATGCTTAACTTTGTAAGGAACTACTAAACTGTTTTCCAAATTTTTGTCCATTTTTCATTCCCTCCAGCAGTGTATGAGGGTTTCAATTTCTCCATACTCATATATACTCAACAATACTTGCTTTTATCCATCTTTTTTATTATAAACATCTTAATGGATGTGAAGTGGTACTGATTTGCACTTCCCTAGTGACTAATGATGTTGAGCAAATGCTTAAATTTTCATTGCTTAAAATATAAATATGCGTGTTCATAGGTACACGTAACCATACAGAAAAACATGTCCCTTCTCCCAACCTCCCCCCACGCCATCCCCCTCCAAGAAATAGTTTAACAAGCTCTTCAGAAGAAAGCTTCAGAAAGAAAGATGAAACCATGAAGAAATCACCCTGGTTAAACTGCCAGGATTTTAGCACTACCATCCCCCTGCACTGTGATGGGTTAAAAGTGAATGTGAATGCACTTCAGTAGCAGGGGCAGGGCTTAGGCCAACACATTTGACTCTAAACCCTGTAAAATCTTTTTGAAAGACGCAGAGGGTTAGTATGACTTATCGCTTCAAACAAAGCAAAAAAGCTATGGAAAAAGCAGACTGGATATGCTAAACATGAAAACTTCCTCTGCTTTTTAAATTACAAGAGCTGAACAACAAATTAGAGCGTCATAAATACCACATTGACTTGGGCAAAATATTCACAAAACAACTAGATGCATTTTTTTCTCTCTCTTACTGTTTTAGTACAGTCTACCTTCTTTAGGAATGAAATGAACTGGATCATTTCTTCTCACTCCCGTAACTCTCTCAGGAATCTTTTCATTCATGACTTTTTTAATCCAAACATAAGAGACTGTTTTCACCACCTGTTACTATAGGGCCAATAGATGAGAACGTTTTAGTCTAGCACAATAATAAAATCCTTTGTTCTTCCAATAACATATCTTAGCATAATTTTATTTTTCCTAAAAGGCATTAGCTTCCTTAGGCCTCAAGAAAACCCAATTACAAAGTGCAGATTTTCAAGATATTTTTGAAAATAAGAAAATGGTACAGTATAATATGTATTTGCATTTAGTGGAAAACAAGAATTTATTAACTGAATGCTTGTGAAGTAATCTGTTCCTCTTTTCAAGTATATGAATGCATTTCAAAGAGCTTACATAGCTTCAATGTGATCACAGTCGTTAAATGCAATACACAGTTATATCAATAACGTGAATTATACTTTTAAAACTTAGTATTTAAATATTAAATGTAACAGCAGATGGTCTGGCTTCACACCACTGCACCCTGTTCAATTCACCGGAATGCATCATCTACCTGAGTTGATCAGTAAATGGGGAGCTCTGGGGGTGCAGTATGAAATCTGTGTCAGAGTACCATCATCATTTAGTGACAAGTTGCACATAAATGACAAATTTTTTCTGGCCATTGAAATCTGTTACATGGCTTCATGAGTTACATTAATGATAAAAATCCAAGAGAATCAGCGTAGGATTCTGTTTTCTTATTTCACATTAAAGGCAGAGAGATACAAAGAAATGAGGTCAATCGAATGAAAACTGACTTCATGAATAAAAAATGAAAACTGGAATCAAATTATATTAAGAAGCTAATGGGAATCTAGTCCTCATGAATATTGTGACACTCAGTAATTACATTCCAGTATCTATTCACGGAAATATCTACAACTTGGACTCTGTTCCAGAAGAAATTGGGAATTGAGAGCACTTCCCCCTTTTGAAGGCTGCTGAGATCTCCATTTATACGATGGTTCTCCAACCTCACAGACGTCATCATCATAACCATATAAGAAATTGTCTTACCCAGCTGGAAACAACCACTAAATTCTCTCTCAAAGACCAATGGGCTAAATCTTTCTGATTTTAAGCCACCAGATCTAGCTTAAACACACAAGACCTAGCTTTTAACACACAGGAGTTCCTCCTTCCCTTTTTCCCCTCATATGCCATCTCTCAAAATGAAAACAAATACAAAATTTCCCATACCTTAGTGGAAAAATGTCCGACTGTCTTTTACAAGGCTTGTCTTAAGTATCAATGCCATCCACGTGGAAGGCAAAAGACCTGACCTCTAGGGAGTTAGGATTTAAGACCACCAAAACAACCTAAGAAGTTAAAGAATGTTCCAGACAAGTAAGCAGCCATCAATAAGGTCACATGTTATGTGGTGACAGACCTAACCAAAGGTCAGACCCTTATCACCTGACACATTTCCCCCAATCTTACTTATATAACACCTGACTTGGTTTGCTTAAAATCCAATCTCATCATGTTATCCCCACCCTCAATCCACCGTGCTTTCTTACCTAGATCAGCCTTCTGTACTTCATCATTGTTAAGACTGAATAGCATCAGAGTTAACAGAACGGACTTCGAAGCCTAATGGCTTGGGTTCAAATCCTGGCTCAACTGCTTGGAATTGTATGACCTTGGGCAATTTCTTAATCAATGTAAGCTTACCTAAGTTTCCCCACTTATAAAACAGATACTAACAATACTAAGACCTGCCTCATAGAGTTGTTGATGAGTTAGTATAGGTAAAACACGTAGAAAAATGCCTGAAACATAGTAAGGACTTCACAGGTATTAACTGATATAAAATCATCATCTGACCAACTTCAAGCATTTCAGCCCATACTTTACTCTTGTAATATTTATATACCTTTCCCAATAATAACGAATATTTATACAATTATTTACAGTTTACAAAGTAGTTAAGTATACTTGCTTCATTTCACTTAATTCTCACAATCTGGTGAAGACAAAGTTAGTTCCATGTTACCTACTAGCTGATCTACCCAGCACTTACCAAAAAAATCACTTTACTGTCCTTTTAGCCATTCTGAAGCCTGCTCTGTAGAGCTGTCCAGGTAAGAAGGAGCTCAGTGAAGACTTGAGACTTTCTGGGGATGTTAAATTTCTCTGTCCAAGGTGCTAAATAAGTGTGGCTATCTCCACAGATGGGCAGTCCCATGGGGCTCTCTCACCACCAGAGGTCACCAAAGTGAATTTCACATGCATCCCATAGCTTTTATTTTAAGCCTGACCATTCCAAACATAAGTGCCCAATTTAATGGAAATCCTTTCAGCAATTTTGGTATGAAACCACCAAAGACAGATAGAAATTCCATTTCTTTCTGATATAAAGAACCCAAGGTGACAATATGCTCTTAAACTGGACTATCAGGACTCAAATGCAGCTCTTCCCACCACACGGTGCTGCTTCTCTAGCAAGCCCTTCAGCCTTCTGCCTCTCACAAATGCAAGCCTTGTTGCTGCTGTCTATACCTTTTTTTTTTTTTTTTTTTTTTTTTGCGGTATGTGGGCCTCTCACTGTTGTGGCCTCTCCCGTTGCAGAGCACAGGCTCTGGACGCGCAGGCCCAGCGGCCATGGCCCACGGGCTCAGCCGCTCCGCGGCATGTGGGATCTTCCCGGACCAGGGCGCGAACCCGTGTCCTCTGCATCAGCAGGCGGTCTCTCAACCACTGCACCACCAGGGAAGCCCCTATCTATACCTTTGAGAGGCCTCCATGGCCCTGCCTGTCCATCACTCAAGAAGCAAACGTCCACACTTCCACAGCACATAACAAATTCCTTGATTGTCTATAAGGGGTTAAATAAAAATCTTTTGAAATTCTAGGCTGTGATCTAGAGGCAGACCAGGAAATACTTCAAACTTCTGCTTCACAGCCAATCCTTTTTAACTCAGTAGAAACCCTTAAACAAGATATCAGCTAGTTTTCTTTCACATAACTGCTTCTTGGTGGGTAAACCCAAGTTTAAGAGAATTTTTTTAAGTACTAAGAAAAGACTAAAACAATGTTTCATTTTTAGTTCAACTTCTACTTATATGGTGTAAAATTTAATTAGAACTATTTTAAGTAATAACATGAGAAAAAAAGTGATTAAAAGGGTGATGATTTCAACACTTCATGTAGAAAGGCTTCCTTCTATGAAAAATAAGATCTTACCAAAGAGATAAGGTAGAGCCACACATTTTAAGTTAGGTATTGCTTTGGGCAATAATGAGAGCCACTAAAATGCATGCGTTATCAAGTGAGCTATCTCTATGGGAGACAGGCTTAATCTCACTGGGAACTCTAGGAGCTAGCCTAGATATGCCTCAGTATTAACTGCCAAAGGGCTAGGGGTCTGCCTTAACTCCCTGTCACCTGTGACTTGCTACAGCAGGAAAAGTGGGCATCAGGGGGTCAGAGAAAACACTCAGGTGAAGAACCGCAGGGGCTGGAGGCTGGGAGTCCACCAAGGCACACTAAGGGTGTGGGGATGCGGGCAGGGTCCTGACAGCACCGCCAGCATCACTCCCTGACCCGAGACACACCCCCTCCTCGTCCTCCCAACCCATTTAGTTTCTCCCCAACCTTCAAAGCCCAGCTCTAGGCTTGCATCCTTAATGTCGGGCTCCCTGACCACGTCACTGCTCACCGACCTCCACAATGCCTTCCACATGTACTGTCCACCAGTGCCAACAGTCTGTCACCAGAGGCCTTTTATCATCTCTACCAAACTATGTTTCCCGGGTACCTTGGGGTTTGAGGGCACATACTCTGGAGTCTAAACTGGTCCCAATGACTGGCTTTAGCGTTAAGAGCTGTGTTAACTTGTGCAAGTCACTTAACCTAAGCCTCAGTTTCCTGCTATGAAAATGGAATAGTAATAATAGCTAAATCTGATCCTAGAATTCTTGTAGGGATTAAATGACTGAAAACACCAAGTGAAGGGCTTCCCTGGTGGCGCAGTCGTTAGGAATCAACCTGCCAATGTAGGGGACACAGGTTCGAGCCCTGGTCCGGGAAGATCCCACATGCCGTGGAGCAACTAGGCCTGTGCGCCACAACTACTGAGCCTGCGCTCTAGAGCCTGCGAGCCACAGGTACTGAAGCCCACGTGCCTAGAGCCCGTGCTCCGCAACAAGAGAAGCCACGGCAATGAGAAGTCCGTGCACCACAACAAAGAGTAGTCCCTACTCGCTGCAACTAGAGAAAGCCCACACGCAGCAACGAAGACCCAACACAGCCAAAAAATAAATAAATAAATTTAAAACAGAGAGAAAACACCAAGTGCTTAGAATAATGCCAAGCACACAGTAAACGTATTAAATCTCAGCTATTGTTTTAATGAAACAGAAATACCCACTTGCTACTGATTTCAAGTTTTCCTCAATACTGGTGAAATAAAAAAGTCAAATCATTGGCTAAAGTTACACACTTATATAGTACTAGTTCATCTTTGGTAGTACTGTTCTCAAACTTTACACGTGTGCCATTACCTGACAAAGTGAATTCATATATTGGGACCCACAAAATGAAGGCCGTCCCAGTGGTCCAGCCCATGTCACAAGTCTAACCCTAAGTCGGCCTGCCTTTATGGGAACTGCCTCACTGTGCAGGAAACCTAACGCCAATCACCATCCTCCAGCTCAGCTTACCCTGGAAAGGAGGCCCTGCTGGCCTCAAAAGGAAACCTCCCCACCCCCTAGCCAACCGCACCGTTTTTTTCGTTGACTTTTCTAACAGTCTATAAAACTCACTCTGGCCCAAAATCCCCTGGGAAGAATGCTCCACTGCTTGTGAAACGCTCTACTCCCCCAATCTATGGACTGCTTTCCTTTGAATAAAGGATATCAAACTCATTACTAAATCGTTTTAGTTTTGTCATCTGGCATATCCTATTCAACCCTCTGAACTCTATGAGGCAGGTATTATTTCCTCATTTTACAGACGAGTGGGGATTTTAACCAAGATAATCTGGCTCCAGAGTCCTTGTTCTTAAAATGAAGTTGTGAGTCAGGTCTGTCTGCAGAAAAGCTGCGAGTTTTCAACTCTCAAGACAGCCTACACTCATACTCCAGCTGTTTGTCAAAACTACTGTTAAAGTGTTCCAACGAGTTACTGCCATCAGTGGTTCAGTTCCAGCTAAGCTGATTGTAGGGTAGCAGAATGTGCAACACCAAATATGCCACTTGGCATAAGGATTACCTTGAGCTGAATGCAATTAAGAAAAAGCAGATACAACTAAAGCTCTCTGCTTCCCCCCATCTGCTTAAAAGCAGGACATGAATTTGTGAAGGTGTTCCCCCCTCCCCCTACCAGGTATGACAAAAGTTAATCACCAGAGAAAAACTTACAACTGGCTCCAAAAAAATCTACACAACAAACTTTACTAACTAGCCCTAATCTTCCATTAGTTCCCCCACCTATTTGCCTTCCTACCATTTGCTGCCCTAGAAACTCAAAGTCCTTTTCCTTTGCCTTGTCACTTCTCTAAAAATGTATTGTTCGGGCTTCCCTGGTGGTGCAGTGGTTAAGAATCTGCCTGCCAATGCAGGGGACACTGGCTCGAGCCCTGGTCCAGGAATATCCCACATGCCATGGAGCAGCTAAGCCCATGCACCACAGCTACTGAGCCTGCGCTCTAGAGCACGTGCTCTAGAGCTCACAAGCCACAACTACTGAGCCTGTGTGCCACAAATGCTGAAGCCTGTGCGCCTAGAGCCTGTGCTCCGAAACGAGAAGCCACCGCAATGAGAAGCCCGCGCACTGCAATGAAGAGCAGCCCCCGCTCACCACAACTAGAGAAAGCCTGCGTGCAGCAATGAAAACCCAACACAGCCAAAAAAAAAAAAAAAAAAAAGTATTGTTCTTTTGTTAAGATGCTATATAAGCCCAAGTTCTAACCATCTCTTTGAGTTATTCATCACTGGGCACTGCCACTGTGTGCACGGTCTTGGGCTGTGATTCTCAAAATGAGCTTGTATCTCCAGATTTGGGTGTGATAGTTTGCCCTGTGACCTCAATTCTCTGATGGATCTAAGAAAAGTCACTGATTTTCAGTTTGTTCAGGGTTCTTCTTGTTGTGAGGACAGGGGTGACGACCTCCAAGCTCTTTACATGTCAGAGGTGAAACAGGAAGTCACTCCTATGGTCTTTTAATAAGAGATATGACACTTCAACCACCAGAAGAATTAGGAAAGACATTATTTGAGCATAAAGAATTGTCTTTCCTAAGAAAGTGCAGTTGGTGACTTCCATTAAACACACCAAAATGTATATGCATTTTGAAATATTTCAAATGTAGAAAATCTCAGAACATAAAACATTTACTCTACCAAATGTAATTGTTTCTTGATACAACTTAACTTGTAGATCTATATTTAAGAGAGTAGTACAAAGCAATGTTCAAATACCCAGCTTCTTTTGGTAACTGTTATCATGGTCATAGCTTTAAAAACAACAACAAAAATCTGTTTTTAAAATCAAATTAAAAACGAAAAAAGTAACAATAATCCAGACGTCACTTTTCTCATTTGGGGATATACTCTATACAAACAGAGAAGCTGAGGAACAGAAGCCCCTGTGCCTTCTCTGACTTTTTCCCCCCAGGACCAGGCAAGAACTCCGGAAAGAAAGGGATGTGGCGGGGGGATGTGAAGTGTGCCCTGCTTGGCATGCTTTCACCCCCAGGCCCCATCCTGCAAAGTAAGGTTTAATCAGAGAAGGAAGCCACAGAGAGGCAAAAACATCTTTTCTACCTTTTAAGAATTACTGGTATAATGGAACACTTTCCCAACTTTTAGCCCTGTGTTTTGCCAAATCTCCAAATGTTGCATGGTCAGATCACGTCACTTTGCCTTTGAAGAATGACTTTTGCAGAAATGCACCTTCATATTAGGCCTTGACATAGGTCTCACTCACCCAAGGGACTGCCACAGAGTAATCATTTTCACATTGCTGTAAAACACTCTTCCAACTTTACTGTTCCTTGTGCAAAATCCCATCAGCGCTAGAAAAACTTAATTTCACCTAATAAACACGTATGCTTTCTTCTGTTGAGAGCTACTCAGCCATTTGGTTGCTAATTTTTCCCCCTTTACTACCAACTTCTGTCTTAAGTCATTTCTAGAACGGACACTACCTAGAAATGGGCAAATAATGTACAAATATGTGCCAATATAAAAAATGTTAAGTTAATTCAATTCAGAGAATACCTCAGAGAAGCTTCCTCACCTGCACCAGACTTTGAAAGAAAGTAATTAAGAGGAGGAAACGTATTTTAAAGAGAGGATATAGCATGCATGTGCTGCTAGCACAGAGACAGGAAATATGTGAAATATGCTTAGGGAAGTTTAAGTTCATTAGGCCGGTCAGTTCTGCTACAGTGCTTGTTTTGAAACAAGCAAATTTGTTCAAATGCAATCAATATATATCAAGGAACAATTGGAGCACGACGCAAATTTTGCATCTGATTTTGCACAATTTCATCAGCAACAAGCCCCAGGTGAAGGCAGGAAACTGCACCCAGCTAAAGTAAGCTGCATAGAAATTCACCAAATGTACACATTTGCACACCTCAAACACCTACCAGCTACCTCAGTTCGCTGAGTATTTTATGAGTTCCACCCATCCACATCTGCAATTATGACTTGACATCCAATCCAGATAACCCTTCTTCCACCACTTGACAATAATTCACAAGCTGCAATCCTTCTGACAATCGCTTCTGAAAGCAAAGTTCAGGACTTTTTGAAGGTAAAGTGCCATATTTCTTATGTACTTCTGCATTTCTTGATCACTTAACAGGTGTAAAACCGTGCTGCCATTTTATTAGGTTCCTATCTTTTCTTTTGTAATGTGCCAGTGACAACCTTTTTGAGTGTTTTGCTCCTAACACCCTTTGCACCATAGTTCTATGGTTTTTATTGTGTGATTTCGCATAGTATGGTGGTTTTAGGAATGCCTATGTCACTTCTGGCAGAGCTGACTCTTCCTCTAGTCTAAAGCATGTGGGAGGGAGGACAGCCGGCACCCAGGGACTGCTGCTCATTAGCCATTGTTATCCCACATCCACTTTGTGCTTTATTCCTACCATCCCATTCTTTAACCAAAATCACCCAAGTTAGAGGCTCTCATCACTCAAATATTTAAACACCACATTCTCTGAACTTTCTTGGGTAAATTAGAATAAAAGGGAAAAATTCTCTTTCAACCTAGCAAATATGCCCACTATTTTTCCCTTTATGTCTTCTCTACCAAAAGTTGTTTTACCTTCCTTCACATGGAATTTAAAACCAAGGTTCATTTAATTTTGGCATTTGTTTACTTGACTTTATGTCCTAAATGTGCCAAGGTTTCGTGTCTGATTATAGTTATTCAAGGACACAGACAACATCTGTGTTTGGTCAGATGCTTTTAGTAAGAGATATCAGTACAATATTCAGTTCGAGTGTAACAATTTCAGCAAAGAAGTAAGGGAAGAGTGAAGTAAGAACCCAAGATCAGATGCTCTGACAACACATGAAGCTCAAAAAACCAACTGCATTTACATGCATTGTGCATGTTTCACTTCTAGACAGCATACAAGGTCAAACCGCTGTCAGTTACAATAAGCTTCCAAACTTCTGGTCAATTACCTGGTTAATAACAAAAGACAAGGCTATGACATCATTACAGTTATAATTAATTTACACAGATCAGCCTCCTGTTAATCAAATACATCTTTAAAAGCATTTAATTATTTTTCACCTAGAAAGCAACACTTAGCTTTGTTAAATGAAAAGCAACCTGGCTGAATTCAACATGAGAGGCTGTCAGACTGCTTTAAGACATAAAGGACAAAAGGCTTCACAGGGCACACTGTGCAATACAGGAGCTATTGCCATACTCACAGCAAACAGAAGCACAAGATGACGGATAACACAACACATTTGAACAGTTTCCAAACATAAAGAAGTTGTCAGGGAACTTGGGGTAAACAGACAGATTCTGGAAAAAGAAACGTCACAGTGCTTTTTGTCAAAATGATACACAGGGCTAGCAATATTAACGTTTGCAGTAGAGGTCAGTAATTAAGGTCATGGACTTTGGTAAGAGCTCCACAATACGCCAGCCATGGGACCATAGGAAAGTTATTTAACTACTGGTTCCTCACCTGTACAAGGAGATAATACAGCCATATTCGGTGTTGTGAGGATTAAATGAGATTATATATAGAAAATCATAAATTGGGAAATGATACTGTTTTTAATCCATATCAACACATAAAATAAGGCTTAAGATTAAAAATTTTAAATAGCTTTAAAGTGTCTTTATAACTTAGTAACCAATTAGCATTTTTCTGGGCTATGATCCTACATTTTTAAACTGCATCATGTGATTCAATTACACATACATTTTAAAAAAAACAGTATGATGGGGTGTGTGGAAGGCACATGAAAATAGAAACGATTTTTTTTAACTAAGATAAATTTTGTAATAAAATCTCAAATCAGAGTTTTTGTCAACATTATCTTTAAATTACCATTACATTTGAGAATTTAATGAGCCTCCATTTTAGGATTTAAAAAAACTCTATATGTCAGATGGCAAAATTTTTTATTTTTCCCTCCTTTTTAAAGGGTTATAGTCTTAACAGAAATGATTAGATTATCTTTATACGTGAAAAATGGAATACTGGATTTTGTATATAGTCTTGACTTTTGCTCCACAGTGAGGTGAATTAGTGCCAACTCCAATTCTGATCCATCACCGCTTATGATTTCCAATATCAATCATAAGCTGTTCCTTCTCTCACGGGCTACAAGTTTTAGTTTAACGAGGGCTCATTAAAGTTCTCCAACTGACAGCCCTGCAGACGTAGGTCCTTAAACCAGGAGACGTACAGGGAGCAGCAATGCCAGCATCCCACCATCACTCCCTTCAAGAAGATTTAAGTAATTCTATTCTGAGGTTCGCTCCACACCAGATTTCTTTGTTTGTCTACCTAAAGTCAATGAAAAAGTGATAGCCATAACCCCATTTAAACTAACTCATGTAAGAAACGTTAGTAAACTGTTTACGTAACTGAAATCCTCCCAACACAAGAACTGGCCAAGAGGGGAGAAGCGTGCCAGGCGTCAGAGCTGTGCACGTTCCACGAGCACACAGGATGTCCACTAATTACCAGGTGGTGGGGACGGCTTGGGCTTTGTTTCCTTTCTTTTTCTCTGCCCAGCATTAACACCTCATTCTTTCAGTAACAGGTAAGAGACGCCTCTCACCCCCATTGGATGTGGTCCCGGCGGGGGGACCAGAAATCCAGGATGCCTTTCCTACACTGATTCAAGGGTAACAGTGACCAAGGCTGGAATAATAACTCTCTTCCTGGAATCTAACGCTTTTGCAGAGACACTAAGACCAACAAATTCTGGATCTGATACTCAGAACATTAACTTAAAGAATTTTCCAGATCTATCAAAGTCTACCCAAGCCTCAAGAGCTCATCTGGCTGCAGTCCTGTGGTTTGGTTTTTCTGTAGATTTTCTGAGCTCATCCATATACTTCCAATAAACCTCTTGTTCTTGAATAAGTTATCTGGATAACTTAGTTAACTTAATTTCTGCTGTTTGTAGTCAAATAACCCTACACAGATACTAGGTAATTTGCCAAGGGCTGGCAGCAGATCCTAGTTTATTTCAAGCATCACCAGCTCTCATTTTTCAGAGTACATACAACACTCTAGCTAACAGGAGAACCAAAACATGGAGGGTATACAAACAGCATCTCAAAGGTCTGCCACAGGCTGAACATCTAGAAAGCAAAAAGGTCCCTTATTAATACAAAATTAACATTCCTTGGAAAGAGAAAGAGGAAGCCCTGAATACTTCCATGTGAAGGAACTTCTACTACATGGGCAGCACACACTATTTATTCCTACATCTGTTCAAGCTCAGCATCACAACTGACTCATTAAAATACACATCCTTGAAAATTTCTGGTATCTGTAATATAAAAAACACAGCAAAATTTCTTTAACAGTGTTGCCCAAGGGACTTTCAAGGGAAAAAATTCCAAAATTAGAAGTGGCTGCCAACACACACACACACACACACACACACACACACACACACACACACCCTTATATATTATTTATATAAAACTGAAGTCATTGTAATATGTATCTAAATTTCATTCATACTATCCTGATATTGTGACTTTGGATTAAAAATGCATAAGCAAGTGAACACTGTGGAGAAACAGCTGTTGGTGTAATGACAACATTCCTGGATCTGAAGCTAGATATGGGGTCAAGTCTGGATGCCATCACTTACTAGCACGTGGCCTTGGGCAAATCACATAATCAGTCCTGCTGAGCTTCGGTTTCCTTATCCATGGATGATGATAACTCCACTTACTTCCTGGAGTCATCAGAAGAAGAAATGAAATAGCATATTATGTAAAAGCACACAGCACATCCCCAGAGTTTGTTTTCCACTCTCCCTTCCTCTCCATAAACTAATGAGCCTTTTGTCCCCATGGAACTAGACTTTATTGCTTTATAATTATGATGCTCATGTAACAATGTCCAAGAAACGAGATGGTAAATAATACCAACATGCAAACCTGAATGTACACATTGTTAGTTGGCTACCAGCTAGATTCCAAAGGGCTCTTGCACACTATCTATTGCTTCCCAGAAATTTGATACATTATCTCTTCTGAATACAGCCAGAATTATCCACGGGCTTTGAAATTCGCCATCATGATGTTGCAGAGAGCAGCTGGTTGATTGAAAGTGACTCCCCCTCCCCCATGCTCCAGCTGTCACCAGGAAACCCTCCTCAATGTGTGAAAAAGGACAATGTGATATTACTACTATCGCTATTAAAAACAATCTAGCAAATACTTAGCATTTGAAATTGTTTTTCTTATGAAAGCTCACTATTAACTAAAAATTAACTCTTTAAGAAAAACCCTTTACCATATAAATGCAAACCAGCTGCTTTCATACAACAAAATACTAAAGGACAGTAAACACAAGTAATATTATTTCCATTGACTCCTTGTTTCTTTTTCCTTGAGTCATTTGTAATGCTAAACAACAGCCAGTTAAAATATTAAAGTTTTAACCGTGGTAACAGCTGTCACAGCTTAGAGGGATTTAAAAACAAACAAAACTGGGCTTCCCTGGTGGCGCAGTGGTTGAGAATCCGCCTGCCAATACAGGTGACACGGCCCCGGTCCGGGAAGATTCCACATGCCGCGGAGCGGCTGGGCCCGTGAGCCATGGCCGCTGAGCCTGCGCGTCCGGAGCCGTAATGGGAGAGTCCACAACAGTGAGAGGCCCGTGTACCGCAAAAACTTAGATGATTTCTCAAAAAATGTGCATAGATTCCTCCCTATTTTTATATAATATGGGTCGGATTGAAGGCTGGATTTTTTTTTTTTAAAATAATCTCTCACTTCTCTACATGAGAAACTATACATATGTCTGACATTGCTGATAACCCTGGGAGTTGTCTTCAGAACAAGTTTGTGGATCCCACTCAGGAATTCTCAACACCTGACGTTTTAGGTACAGCTCATCTCCTGAGGATTTCTACCCCACAGATGGTTTCACACCCTGTCACACGGACTCCTTGAAGTGTCACTGCAGGAGGCTCCCAGCAGGCAGGTCCTATGCCCTTCAACCCCTCTTCTCTTAAAACCTCTCAGCTCCTGAGCTTTACAGGTAAGATGCTGCTAAAGAGGGTCCCCTGCTAAAAAATCTGAGGCCCCCTGCTTAGATGACTAGAGCTACAGCATAAAAGGCCATCTATCTTTCTAAGGCATTTCTATCTTTGTAATGGTTTTTAAAAAGAATTTTTACATACACATGCATTTACCTAGTTTTACTTAAATGTGTAGATTATTTGTCCCTACCTCCATATTATAATACATTGCCAAGTAAACGAAATTATGACCTAGTATGACACCTTTCAAGTCGTTTCCATGCTCACATATTCATATGCACTATATACAGAAATATGAGATTTTTTGATTTTTTAAAATGGAACATAAAACTCTTCACTTTCCAATCATTAAGCATCCATATTGAAAAATAATGATTTCAGAGCTATAATAGCATTTTCTTATTCTTTGGTGCATGTCTTCAGTGAAGTCTCATCTCCTGTAACAAAGTGCCCCCTTCTGTGGCTGACTGTCCCCCTTAACTAACTGTAGATACTTAAACAGTAATCACCCGCTGACCTTGACCTTCCAGTAAACACTCAAAACAATTTATGAAAGTTCCTCTGTTATGCTGATAGAACTGAAAATGGTGCCTTTCTACCAGGTTTAGAGTTTTAACTTTCTCCAAAGTGTTTGCTTTCTCTCATTCACAATACTGTGAAAGCTCTTCAGCATTTTGCTTAAAAAGAAAAGCAGCGCAGTGTAATTAATAAAATTACCTCATTTATAAAAATATTACGAGGAAATGAATGAGATCAAGCTAGGTTTGAGGTAATAACTACCTTTTCTCCCCTGTCCAACATGCACCAGTTACTGAGCCTCTCGGCGTTAACAGACATGCTTTCCACTTGATTTCATTTTATTCACTGTCCTGAGGTGGTCACACACCAAGAGTCCTACTCTATAGGAAAGGAGATTCAGGCTGGGAGGATGTAACTTGTCTACTGGACACAATCAGTATGTAGCAGAAGTGGGGTTCAAAGCAGGGTGTGTGCCTGACCCAAAACCACCGCTAAAGATCAGCCTCTCTGACACAGTGAACAAGAAAAACGCGGCCTTTGAAAAGTGAATACTTCATGATGGGACAGTGTTAATTTAGCATTAACAAAATTATTTATAGGGTATAAATAGCCAAACTGACTCACAGTTATCTGAAAACTCACCCACAATACCCAGGAGCCACGGTGTGGCCTCGGGAGCAGTGGACTCTAATCAAAGTGACCTGCTGTTTCGGCCATGGTGCTACAGACTCTTCTCAACATCACAATGAGTCTAGGCTTTAGGTCAGCTGCTTCAAATCCCGAATATTTCTCTTTATCCCCCCAACACCAACCCCCTGAAAAGGGGAAGGAAAAAGCTGTAACACTGCAGCTGACATTCTGTAAAAACAGCAGATGGAGGGCACATCTAACTTAATTCCTGTGATGCTTCCAGAAAACACAGGTAAGTAGATATGATGAGAACTTCTTTGCTATCGTGGAGCTGTACGACACATGGGGAAAAAAGGACAGAAACATCTTCAGTTTTGTCTCTCGTTTCCAAGTCACTGCTCTATAATACTTCTCAACTCTAAGGCTAAGGCTGATCTCCGATCAGTTATCCACTCTACTTTCTTTACCAAATTCTGGGTCAAAAGAAGGTACAATGAAGCTGAAAAAACCAAAAGGCCAAAGAATTAAAAACTGCTCTTTAACACAATTACTAATGCGGTTCTTAAAAATACTACAGCATTGGTATTAACTGAATATCCTACATTCGACAGCCTCAATCGTATACAATATAATGAGAATCCATAAAAATAAACTGCCCTCTAAGCAGCAGAAGAGGCACAATATTTGTGCACTACAACTCACATCTAAATCAAGGAAGAATCCTTTCAGCACAATCTATGTACTTATTTTAGACAGTTCTAACAAGTTCCTTAATAACATCTCATCTTTGTTTTCCACCTGTGTTAAACTCTTTTCCTGCATTTTTACACTGAATACTTTCAGTCCCATGAAGTAACCTTTAACTAATTTGTCCCAGGTCCTACACCTAAGAAAGGTTTCACCTGGATTCAAATTCCATTCTGTGACTTCACAATGGCTGTTCTTTATCACTATGGCCAGTAATTCTCAAGCTTTAGCACACAGGTGCCTTGGGATCAATTCGGAGTCTTGTTAAAATAGATTTCTGATTCACTAAATCTGGGGTAAGACTCCTAAATTTGCATTTCCAACAAGTTCCCCGCTGACGTTGATGCTGGTAGCCCTGGAACAATTTGGGAACCCAATGCACTGCCTTCTTCTAAGATTATTTGCTTTCCTAAGCCCTGCCACACCAGCAGCAAATTAGAAGTTTTTAGATTTAAAGGTTATTAGGACAGCAAAAAGTGGCATATAAATGTGAGACATAAGACAGATTTTTAAGGAGCAATTCCAAAGGGGGAAAAAAAAGAGCAAAGTCCAGCTGTCACTGCAAAGAGACTAACCCATCTCGATGACTCAATCATGACTATGCAATAATTTATTTTGACAGTAACACTGAGTTTATGCTCGGTTTGGAAAATCATATAAGCATGTGATCCGTTTTTGTAAAGGTTTTTAAGGCCTGGACAGAAAAGGATTAAATACACTTGTATTTCCTGTCCCGTATTAGGAGAAATACCACTACTTAGATTAGGATTAGGATTGTTTGCCACACACTTGTTCTGAGAAAGAGTTACTCTTCCAAGAGAAACTGAAACTACAAGCTGTCGCTGATGCAACGTCCCTTTAAACCACACACCACCACCCCCCCCCCCCCCCCCCCCCCCCCCCCCGCCCCGCGCCTGCCAGAGCCAACGCCATCCACCCAGGGCCTGGGCACGTCGTTCCCTGTGCGATCGGCCTCAAGCAAAGACGGGAGTGAAGATGAAGAGACCCCCGTTAGACTCGCTCCGGGAAACTCCCTCCCCGTTCTCGGACCTGTTGAGAGCTCCCACGGAGCGGAGGCTGCGCCTCCAACCCCGCCCCCACCTGGCCCCAGGGAAGCCCACGGCCTCCCACAGCGCCGCCGCCGCCGCCGCAGCCAGCGCCCGCGGCCCTGGGAACGGGCGAGAGACGCGGCGCACAACGGACGACGGCAGCGGCGCCGAACAGACGCGAAAACTCACGCTCTATACGGCCCGCCTGCGTCCCCACGTCTTCGCGACCACGTGCGTCATCACGCACGGGCGCCCGCTCCCGGACACTCCAGGTCCCAGCGGCCTGAGGGGCGGGGAGAGAGCGTGGTTGATTTCGCGACGCAGCTCCCACGGCCCCCGTGGAGAGTGGGGAGGGCCGTAAAGCGCCGCGGGCGGGCAGCGGCGCATGCTCAGTTGTGCGCGACCGCGCTCTTTTTTTCCCCGCGGGCTGGCACCCAGGACCGCGTGCGGTGGCGGTGGCTTGGAGGAGGCTCGACGGGGAAAGGACCGCGGCCGAGCGCGGCGTGGAGGGCTTGTACTTTCTACTCGTCCTCCAAGCTCCGAGTGACACGTAGATAATAATATTCCTTCTGCCATAAGTAACTATTGGCTGCCCACCACGGTTAAAGCAAGCGAACGGCCTGGCCTGCATTCGAGGGACCGGACTCGGGATAGAGATGCGGCGACTGGGCCGCGTGGCGACTGAGAAACTGCCCTACCGGGCCCCAGCCCTGCCGCAGGCTCAGGACCTGTTGCGTGGAGGAGTCACATACTACCTGTGAAGTGGATGGCGGAAGAGACAGAAATTTTCATGAGTTATCAGACGGCTGGAGAGCGGCCCATCACCCATCTCAGGGCGGAACCCGCGGTTACAAAGCAGGCCAGCAAAACAAGGTCGTGGGTGTACATTTCACAACCCAAGGTCTCAGTCTGAGGCTGCATTTCTATGTCCGTTTAAGGCTTTAGGTGTTAAGTATTTCTGTGAACGTATCATTTGATGCAATTTTAATTATGGGTCTGTTTCTGCTCTGAAACAGGTTTTATGTTGGGTTGTAGGAGTCAGGTTAAGTTAAATGCTGTATTTCATGCAATATGAGAAAACTATTTTATTTGGTACGGTATTTTCTAACAACTAGGGGGAAGATGCGTCTTTTCCAAGGACGAAACCAAGTGCAGGTGGTTTTATGCTGCTCTGCATTTATTGGAAGTTGTGGCAGCTGTGTTTAGATAGTCTACTTAAACAAAAACTGCCTAAATCAGAAGAGTTTTGACTATCTTTTGTTATTGTGTATTGCAAGAATTCTTCATGGAAATGTTTATTATGGAGTTTGGAATTTAAATGAAGATTTGGTTCACGTGCAGGGTATATAACAGACGTTCAAGTGATAAAGAAGAATCTTAGCAATTTGCAACTATGTTCCTTGAGCCTTACAAGTTATCCGTTTCTTCTGAAAACAATACGCTGATCAGAAAGTTTGGCTGACAATGAGAAACTGCATTTCTGGAAATAGAAATTCAACTGAAGGGTGGAGGTGAATTGCCAATAGAAGTATTTTGTGTATTTCCCTAGAAAAAATAAAAGTAATTTCTCAAAAAGAAGGGATTCCCTTTTATCCTGATCCATGATATTATGCATCAGTTTAATTAGTGCTAATCCTTATCTTCCATTCTCTAACACCATTTACACCTGTCTATAATTGCATCATTTTTCTTGTCCTTATATGAATATATCAAATACAGACGTGATTTTAAGGGCGCCACAAATCAAGAAGCCTCAATACAGTAATCTCATAAAAATGTCTTTATAGATGGGGATTAAGAGTATACTTAGGCAATTTTATTCAATTTCAGACATCAGTGAAAAATTTCATGGCCATTTAAGAGGAAAGAAAAAGTCTAGGTTTTAAAAAATGACCTTTTTTGTCCTATATGATTCATTGATCAGACAAGAATTTTTTTAAGCCTGTTGAAATCAACACGTATCATACTCAATCCCCATTTAAATTGACAAACAGATCACTTGGATAATAATTGTATATCTTAAACATTAACATATGTGGCAATCAGCAAGATCCTTTTACTGAGGCAAGGCTTCAAAATACCAATAAGATCAATGCCTGAAGAAGTCCTTTAACACAAAAGTTATGCAATTATTAAATTACCTTGTAAGATAATGATTCCTAAAAGCTCAAAAGTACTCTTGTATCTTTATTGTGAGAAAAAACAGGATTATGCACATGATGTATGATATTTGAGACCTGTGTAATTGTCTGGACAATTTTCTATTTTTATCAAAGTTTTGCAGGAGAGCAAAAATACCTGAGATTAAGCCATCTGATTTAAATGAGTGTTCCTAAAATGTGATTCTTGAGTACAGAGGAGTTGTGGTAAAAAATCTTTGTACATTTCATAAATCTAGGATTGGAACTGGGAGAAAGGCAGGTGAGTATCATTCACAGCTTTCAAAATCTGGACTGAAGGTGGGAAAACATGAGTCAACAACACCATGAGCAAATAACACAACTGGATTATTATTTTAAAGAGGAGCTTGTTTGGTATCTAATTCCTTATAATGGAGCCAGTATTTATTATACCCAACACTGTACAGAAAGATGTATGAAACTCATCAAAGAATTTATGCTTTATTGTTACGAAAAAGCTTGCAAATTAATAAAAGGACAACTATAAAAGTAAGTACAAAGTTGCATTATGTATTATGATGATGAAAAGACTAATAGTACTTAACAGTGATAGACCATGCGAATGGCAAACATAAGAGATTTGCAGTGGCAATAATGATGTCAGACAAAACGGACTTTAAGACATATATTTCTAGAAACAGACATTTTGTAATAAAAAGGTCAATGCGTCAAGAAGCTATAATAATTAGAAATGTACATGCACCCAAACAGTCCTAAATACATGAAGCAAAAATTGTTAGATGTGAATGTAGAAATAGACAATAATTTGATATTTTAATTTCACATTCTCAATAATGGGTAGAACAACTAGACAGAAAACTGCTAAGGCTATAGAAACCTTGAACAACACTATCGACCTAACAGATATGTATAGACCATTGTCCTTAGTGACAGCAGAATTTATATTCTTTTTAGGAAGTACGTTCTCCAGGATAGTGTATATGCTAGGCCATAAAACAAGCCTCAGTAAATTTAAGAGTACTGGCACCATGCAAATTATGTCCTCTGGTTACAATGGAATTACATTAGGAATAGATAATAGAAAGAAATTTGGGGAATCACCCAAATATTTGCAAATTAAATTACTCATGGTCTGAAGGAGAAGTAACAAAGGAAATCAGAAAATGTTTTGAACTGCATGAAAGTGAAAACACTGAAATTTATGGGTTGCAACTGAAAGAGTGATCTGAAGGGTATTTGCTGCTTTAAACACTTACATTAGAAAAGAAAAAGGGTTGTAATATTCTAGGCTTCCAGTTTTAAAAACTAGAAAGATAAGAGCAACTTAAACCTAAGCAAGCAAAAGGGAGGAAATAGCAGTCATACTGGAAACTAACAAAATAGATAATAGGAAAAATAAAGTCAATGAAAATAAAAGTTGGTTCTTTGAAAAGGTCAGTAAAGTTGACGAGCCTTTATTAGGCTGACCAAAAAGGAAGACATAAATTACTAAAATCAGGAAAGCAGGATATCACTACCCACCCTACCAAAATTAAAAGGGGCTACGAATAACTTTATGCCAACAGATTAGGCAATGTAGATGAGTTGGACAAATTCCTAGAAAGAAATTGCCAAAACTGAACACAACAGAAAATCTGAAAAGAGTTTGTATTCATTTCCTAGGGCAACCACAACAAAGTACCACAAACTGAGTGGCTTAAAACAATAGAAATTTATATCTCACAGTTCTGGAGGCTAGAAGTACAAGATCAAGGTGTTGGCAGGACCTAGAGGATCCTTCCTTAACCTTTTCTAACTTCTGGTGGTTTGTCAGCTAATCCTCCTTTGGCTTGCAGCTGCATCAGCTCCAGTCTCTGCCTTTGTCATCATATGGTCTTCTCCCCCCATGTGTCTGCCTCTTCTTCTTATTAGGATGCCAGGCATAGAGGATTAAGAGCCCAGCCTAATCCAGTATGACCTCATCTTGACTACATCTGCAATGACGCTATTTCTAAAGAACACAGTCTGAGGTCCTGGGGGTTAGGACTTCAACATATCTTTTTGGGTAATACTATTCAACCCATAATAGTCCTATAACAAGTAAAGAAATTAAGTTAATACTTTCAAATATTCCCACAAAGAAAAGCCCAGGCCCAGGTGGATTCACTGGTGAATTCAATCAAATATTTAAAGAAGAAATGATAAAATCATTCTCAAACTCTTTATAAAATAGAGAACACTTCTCAGCTCATTCTCTGAAGATATTAAATCAGATGACATTACAAGAAAAGAAAGCTAAAGATTAGTATCTTTCATGAACGTAAAAAAAAATTTCCAAAAAAGGGTGAGCAAACCAAATCTAGCAGTGCATAAGAGGGACTATATAACATGAATGCAAGGTTGGTTTAACACGGGGAAAAAAAAGTAAAACACCATATTAGTAGACTAGAGCAGCAGTCCCCAGCATTTTTGGCACCAGGGACCGGTTTTGTGGAAGACAAATTTTTCCACAGATGGCATCGGGGGGCAGGGGGTCAGGATGGTTCAGGCGGTAACGCAAGCGATGGGGAAAGGCAGATGAAGCTTCACTCACCCGCTGCTCACCTCCTGCTGTGCGGCCCGGTTCCTGACAGGCCGCGGACTGGTACCAGCACGGGAGTTGGGGACCTCTGGATTAAAGGACAAAAACCATATATCAGCTCAGTAGATACAGAAAAGCATTTGATAAAACACATTTATGATTAAAAACTCTCAAAAAAGGATTAAAAAAGAACTTCCTTCCTAATAAAGGGCATCTGTAAAAAACCTACAGCTGACATCATACTTAGTGGTAAAACAGTGAATGCTTGCCACTTAAGATCAAGATCAAGAGAAGGATGTCTGTTCTCACCACTTATATTCTAAAATTTATTGTGGTGATGGTTGCATAACTCTGTGAATATATTAAAAACTATAGAAATGGGACCTCCTTGGTGGCGCCATGGTTAAGTATCTGCCTGCCAATGCAGGGGACACGGGTTCAAGACCTGGTGTGGGAAGATCCGACATGCCGTGGAGCAACTAAGCCTGTGAGCCACAACTGCTGAAGCCCGCACGCCTAGAGCCCGTGCTCTGCAACAAGAGAATCCACGGCAATGAGAAACCTGTGCACTGGAATGAGGAGTAGCCCTTGCTCGCCGCAACTAGAGAAAGCCCACGCACAGCAATGAAGACCCGACTCAGACAAAAAAACAATAAAAATGTTACTCAAAGTTTTAGCCAGTGCAGTAAAGGAACAAAAGAAATAAAAGGCATCAAATTTACCATGAAGAAGTAAGATGGTTTTTATTCACAGATGACCTGATGCTGTGTGTAAAAATCTTGAAGAAAACACACACACACAAACACTACTAGAATTAATAAATGAGGTAGCACAGTCTTGTGAGTACAAGATCAGAATTTTAAAAATGTATATATACTACAAATTAAAACTCCAAACATAGCATTAAGAATATAATTTCATTCCAGATAGCATCACAAAGAGTAAAATGCTTGGAAATAAATGTAATAAAAGAGGTGCAAGACTCATACACTGAAAACTACTTAAAATGGCTGAGAGAAATTGACCCTCCATGTTCATGGACTGGAAGGCTCAATATTGTTAAGATGGCAGTTCTCCTAAATTGATCTATAGATTCAACACAGTCTCAAAATCTTAGCAGGATTTTTTTTGATAGAAATTGACAAGCTGATTTTTGTAACTTAGAATAAAAGGTCTATAAACGAATAAAATTGGAGGAATGACACTACTCAATTTCAAAATGTACTATAAAGTTACAAAAATCAAGACAGGTTATTATTGGTGTGAGAGTAGGCATAGAGATCAATGGAGTGGAATTTAAATAAACCTATATATGGTCAGTTGATTTTCAACAAAATTGCCAAGGCAAAAGATAGTCTTTTCAACAAATAATGCTGGGAAAATTGGACATCTATATGAAAAAAGACTATTAATTTGGACTCATACTTCACACAATAGACAAAAATTAACTCCAAATGGAACATAGGCCTAAATATAACAGCTAAAGCTATAAAACTTCGAGAAGACACAAGAGAAAATCTTTGTCATCTTAGATTAGGCAAAGGTTTCTTAGCTCTGGCACAAAAGAAAAATGATAAATTGGGCCTTCTCAAAATTAAAAAAACATTTGATTTTTTAGAAATATCACTAAGGAAATGAAAATCAAGCCACAGATTGGAAGAAAATATTTGCAAATTTTATGTTTGATATAGGATTTGTATCTTGGATATTTAAAGTACTCTTACAACTCAAGAAAAAGATAAACTATTCAATTAAAAAGTGGGCAAAAGAGTTGAGTAGAAACTTCACCAAAGAAGATACATGAATAACTAATAAACATATTTAAAATATCACCAACATCATTAGTCACTAGGAAGGTGCCAGTTAAAACCAAAATGAGATACACAACACCCTTCCCCCCACCCAGTGACTATAATAAAAAACAGTAATGGCAAGAATGTGGAGAAACTGGAATTACTGGTGGAGATGTAAAATGGTGTGGCCACTTTGGAAAATAGGTGGCTTTTTTAAAAAGTTAAACATATGATACAACCCAGCAATTCCACTCTTAGGAATCTACCCAAGAGAAATAAAACACATGTCCATAAAAGACTTGTGTGCCAATTTCAAAGCAGTATTATTTATAATAGCCCCAAACTGCAAACAATCCAAATGCTTATCAAGTGTTGAATAGATAAATCAATAAGAAAGACACAAACTACTGATTAATCCTACGACATGGATGAACCTCAAAAACAGTATGCTAGGGCTTCCCTGGTGGCACAGTGGTTGAGAGTCCACCTGCCAGTGTGGGGGTCACGGGTTCGTGCCCTGGTCCGGGAGGATCCCACATGCCGCGGAGCGGCTGGGCCTGTGAGCCATGGCCGCTGAGCCTGCGCCTCCGGAGCCTGTGCTCCGCAACGGGAGAGGCCACAGCAGTGAGAGGCCTGTGTACCGCAAAAAAAAAAAAAAAAAAAAACCCAAAGAAAACCAGTATGCTAATTGAGAGAAACCAGACCCAAAAGACTGCATGTTGCATAATTCCAATCATATGAAGCGTCCAGGAAACGCACATCTATAGAGGCAGAAAACAGATCAGTGTTTGCTTGGAACTGGGGGTGAAAGCCGAGTTAACTGTAAATGGACATGAGAAAACTTTTGGGGCTGATAGAAATGTTTAAAACTGGTTTGTGAAGATGGTTACCCAGCTCTATAAATTTATAAAGATCACAAAGACACACTATACACAGATATTGGGTGAACTTTATGGTATGTAGATTCTACCTCAAAGTTGTTTATGGATGCCATACTCTAGGAACTTCTAGTCTTGTATTGGAGTGGAGGGATCTACATAAATTTCAGTGAAACCAGATAGAAAGAGCTAACTGCTCTAATGAGTTTTAGTTAAATTAACTTGAGACTTTAAAGGAAGATAATATTGACCGGAACTGGAGACATGAGTGAATGCTTTGTGGAGTTGAAATTTGAATAGTTTCCTTGAGGTATAAGTGGAATTGGACCTACTGAGGTGAATGGAAGAGAATTCCAGACCAAAAAAACCAAAAACCAAAAAGATAGTGAAGTGAGAACAGTATTATGAGGAATCAATCATTAGGGTGATTTATGTTTTGTGGAGCATATGAACAGAGTTATTATTTTGATCAAGAATAAGGAGTGAATGGGCTTCCCTGGTGGTGCAGTGGTTGAGAGTCCGCCTGCCGATGCAGGGGACACGGGTTTGTGCCCTGGTCCAGGAAGATCCCACATGCCATGGAGCGGCTGGGCTCGTGAGCCATGGCCGCTGAGCCTGCGCGTCTGGAGCCTGTGCTCCACGACGGGAGAGGTCACAACAGTGAGAGGCCCACGTACCGCAAAAAAAAAAAAAAAAGAATAAGGAGTGAAAAGGGTATGCCATTATGTCCAATATTCTTGATGTATGAGCATTATAATATAGATACTGGACTAAAAGGAATGGGAAAAAGTTTTAGAAGAATAGTGGGTAAGCTTAGCTGTAGATTATGGATGTAAAATACAGAGAATACTAAATACTTGAAAAAAATTAATAATAAAAATGCAATCAGTGAACATGTTTTAGAAATTCTTACAATGATCTTCTCTTTGAGTCTTTATATGGAAATGGGTGGTTTAGAACTTGAGTGGCTTTTCATTGGTTTAAATGAAGAATATAGAATTAAGAATCTATCATGATTGAGTTCCTTCTACGGCCAATAGAAGTCCTGGAAGTAATAAGGTATTACTAAAACTACAAATAGGAGCAATGCACTTGCAGTAGATGGTTAATTAGCCTGACATTATTATGGCCATTACTATAATTGCATATCAATTGTCACTAATCAACTCTCAGTCAATCTAATGGAGCAGAAATATAAGTAGGAAGCTGTCAGTCAAAGGCTCTCTCTTGGGACTTGGATTCTTGGGAGGATCTGGAGAAGGTGAGGCCATAGTCATCTCAGCATCAGAAATGACGGTGCTTCAGTGGGAGAGCTGGAGGCTGAGTACCCCTCAAAGCTCTTATAGAAGGGAAGGGTGTTAGCTTGACCATCTCAGGATTCCCTGAACTTTAACACAACCCTTGACTCTCTACTGCTAAGACCTTCAGATACAGATTTTATTTTCTTACAACTAAGTATCATTTTAGTTTTCTGGGGTTTTGTTTATTTGTTTTTTTTTTTTTTGCGGTATGCGGGCCTCTCACTGTTGTGGCCTCTCCCATTGCAGAGCACAGGCTCCGGACACGCAGGCTCAGCGGCCATGGCTCACGGACCCAGCCGCTCCGCAGCATGTGGGATCTTCCTGGACCGGGGCACGAACCCGTGTCCCCTGCATCGGCAGGCAGACTCTCAACCACTGCGCCACCAGGGAAGCCCATTTTAGTAAATTTTAAAATTGTTTTCTCAGTCCTCTAACATCCTGTAAGATCTCACTATTACCACTACTGTGACCTCTACTTGATAAGTAAGATAACGCATTGAGACCTCTTATCAAAGTGCCTGGCACACAGTAAACACTCAATACAAATCAACTGTTTCTATAACTACTATTAGCCACCATTTGTTGAGTGTCTACTATGTGCCAGGCACTTCACCTCCATTTTGTAAATGAGGAAATGGGGTTAGAGAGTCTAAGTAATTTAGCAAAGCTCACAAAGCTAGTGGACAGAGGGATTAATGGTTCAAACTTTCTAATACACTATTTCTACTTCTTGGTTTTGTTTTGTTTTGTTTTTGGCCTCCCAGCATGTGGGATCCTAGTTCCCCGACCAGGGATCAAACTCTGGCCCCCCTGCATCAGAAGCACAGAGTCTCAACAGCTGGACCACCAGGGAAGTCCCCACATTTCTATTCTGAATATTAAGTGTCTATAGCACTGCTTGGCATTGGGTGCATCAGTGTCCACATAAAAGGTAATTTTGTTTTTATTCACGTACATGTTTACATAAAGTTTTCATTGTTTCATTATCTAAACTGTAAAAAGTGAAAATGAGAACTTACTATCCATTTCAGAATTATTTTGAATGATTGTGTGTCTTTCAATTTTCTATTTTAGGAAGTATTTTTCCCTGTTGAGTGTTTTGGATATATCTTCCTTAATCTTATTTTGACTCATCATGATTATTATCTAAAAATTAAATTGGGTTTACAGATACCCCATTGTTCTTATGTTTACAGGGTAATAGTAGAATATTATGTGAGAGTTCCTTTTTCTTTCAAATAATAAATCCTAAATAAGCAGCTTATTTTAATAATCATCCTTTAACAGCATTTTTCTTTTACATCTGTGACTGCCATTTCTGTTTTCATATCAGCTAAAATTCTGATGCTTCTATGACTACAATGAATAATTTCACTCCAAACTGCCACGTCACATTTTCTATGTGCCGTTTGAGACCTCACAGGAGCCTTCCTAAACCACATCGCCTCAAATCTGGCGGAATACATCATGAAGACTGTATATGTATTTTATGAAAAAACAATTCAGATCATGAATTCTTAGCAAAGGAAGATCTGTGGATGTTCTTGCTAGGAAAAAATATTCAGAAAGGAACTTGCATCAAAATATGGGAAATGAGGCTGTGATGACAGTAGTAGTAGATGATGCAGGCATTCTGGCTATCTCTCCTGTCTGCAAGTGGTCCACGGTGATTTTAAGACTTTCTTTGGGCTCATGGGAGCATATCCACACACACATACACACAGCTGTTTGCTAATAGTTAAAATCTCTTCAAAAATGCCCTTCCATCCACAGTTAGACATAACTTGTTTAAAATGTAGGGCTGTTGAAGGAACACTTAGGAGGGAATGAATTTATTAAAGGTCAATGAATCCACCTGTCTCCCAGCATGTGGCAGTCCTGACTAGAGGGAACCAGAGGCAGAGGGATCTTGAGTGGAGGGAGAGAAACTGGGACAAAAGACACAGCAGAAAAATTTGCAGAATTGTTGCTAAGGTTTTGCCCAGTTTACTACAATAGGACTAGGAAAAATAGAAGCTATGGGCAGAGCAGAAGAGGTGGGAATTTTTAACATCAACTATAATCACAGATAGCTCCACTTGACATAATTTAGATGTTTCTTTTTCTGTTTTAATTTAACACATCTGACTTCTAACGCCAGCATCCCTTTCCCAGGGGATTTGTTATTCAACAGCTAACTATATAAGTAAAGGCTGCCACTTATCTGAGAATGTTAGGTATATGTAAGTGAAAGAGGGTTTTTACAGTTCACTGTTTATTTTTCTTAAGTTATCAGAATGCCAGTCTTAAGTGAATGGCATATCATGTAAGTTTTCATGCTGCCAATTATGTTTTTAATTAATTTTGAAATAATTGCAGACTTTATAGAAAAGTTGCAAAAATAGTACAGAGAATTTCTGCATATTCACAAAATATCCTAAATGTTAACATTTGTTTCTCTCTCCCTTTCTCTATATATGTATGTTATATTAATATTAATATATTAATTGATATATATTATATATATACACACACCATTTTTCTGAATCATATTGTTGTCAAACCCAAGTTTGTGTGCCTGATGCACAGTGAGGCCAAACAAGCCAAAACATCAGAGTTTGGAGCAGAGAAGAGTTTATTGCAAGGGCCATGCAAAGAGAATAGGTGGCTCATGCTCCAAAGACTCCAACTCCCTGATGATTTTCAGGGAAACGTTTTTATAGGCAAAATTTCAGGGGAAGTGGGGGACAGTCTGTAGGGTGTGTGACCTTCCTCTGATTGGTCAGTGGTGGGGTAAGAGGATGGTGTTAGTACCCAAAAACTGGGGTTGCCTCTTGGTGGGTGTTGAGCTTCAGTATGCATTTCCTAAAAGAACAAAAAAATGTTTTTTAAGAAAAAGGTTATTAACCTTAAATTTTGTCCACCAAAAATTAATCAGTCAATCTAAGAAAGAAATGGAAAATTGTATTCATGCCAAATTGCGGATTATGACCCAGGAATAGCCTCTCAGAAAGCTCCAAGAACTATTCTGCCTGTTAGAGATCAAAGCGTAGTTACATAGGTTTTTGAGACAGAGAGCTGTACATTAAGTGACATAGACAGTTTGCACAATCCAGATCTGTAAGTACAAAGTGATGGGCCATCGTGACCCCTTACAAAGTCGAGAAGGAATGTTATCTTTTAAAGAGTCTTGGTGCTAGTAGAATGTTGCTCTTTTTGGCTGAGCAGGTATTTCTCCCAATAGGGAAGGTTTGGTTGGCGCATAATGCAGATATATAATACACAGTAGAGGGGAGAGAGGAGGCCAAAGGGCAGAGAAAATTGTTTATGTTTAAGTTTTTTTGTCTTGCCATAAAATATGAATTTTATTTCACAATTTCCAGGGTAAATCTAGTACACTATTCTACCCATTTTAAGTTGCTGACATCCAAGTGCCATTGGGCTCAGCTGTGAGAAAATGTTGACATCTATTCAAGACCATACATCCAAATATTAAGTAGAGCACAAACTTGTTTTAAAAAAATGAAATGCAAATGACCCATTGAGCTGAACGGCTCACTCTTAAATATTTCTCTCTTCATGTGCACCAAAGAACAAGCATCCCAGCGAAATTAAGTTCATTTGACTAAATAATAGCCCAGAACCTTAAAATTAATTGATTGAATAAAATAATGTAAGCTATAAAAGAAGAAGATATCAAGGAGGCGAGGTCAGGATGGGAGTATGGGTCTAACAGGCTATGGTAGAAATTATTGTTACACAGAACTTTCAAGCTATTTGCGGAGGCTAAGAGAGGTTTTAGTTTCTAATGATTTTTACTTACAATGAGCAGGAAAGCATAGGAGACTTGGAAAGTGCACAGAATGTGATTTTCAGCTATAGCACTAGCTATGTGGTCTTGAGTAAGCCATTCAAACCCTCCAAAACTTAATTTTCTCAACTGCAAGATGAGAGAATCACATGAAATTATTTCCAAGGTCTCCTTCAGCTTAAGCATTTTAAGATTCCAAGATCTAGAAGAAAAAAATAAATGGCACATTAGAAAAAAAACAAAGACAATAAGATATTAAAATGTGACTAGAAGAGTTGCTGAGCCAAAGGGAAGATAAAGTTTTGAGATGTAAAGAATCAACATAATTTTTAACATTTAAAAATTCACTTAAGTTGAAGTAAAACTTTGATGGTATAGAAAAATGGAGAGAATATACAGTTTTGTTAGATTTTGGAATGAAGAAAGTAGAATCAAGAAGTAGTCAATAAACTAAATATAGCTGACAGTTACTTAATAAATATGTCTTGTGCTGTGATGTCCATGAGACGCAATTACAGCTTTTTGCAAAGAAAATTCCTAAATTATAAAATAATGCATGACTCAGAAAACAACTTAAATTTAAAACTTTCTATCTACTGAGAGCCAGTAAGTCATAGGAAAAAAACAAAGAAAATAACTAAACAAAGTCAGCAACTCTGGAACAAACTCAAGCAAAGAATAAGTTGCTTATTTTAAATTTAATAGAAAAAAATATAAATATTAATTCACTACTTTAAAAAAATATATAGAAAACACTACTAATCATTATTGCATTTATAACTGGCTTGAATTCAGGCAAACCAGGCTTGGGTCCCAGGCCAACCCAGAGACTGTGTGATCTGGCCAACCTCTTAAATGGAGCAATAATTCCTTCCTCTGTGGCTTCTTGTCAGGATTGATTGATATATACACATAAAATGTATATCTTAGTGAATGACACGTAGTAAGGGTTCAAAAAGATGTTAACTGTCATATCAACCTTTCCATCATTCATATTCGATCTTCTGCTTTGAGGAGGAAAAGCAAGAGCTTGAGTAGCAGGGATAAAAGAGAATGGGGGTACCAGAGGTCTAGAGGAAGAGCAGAAAAGGTCTGACTGATGCTCTGGGGGTGCTGCTTGCCCACCTTCCTGGACCAGTTAAGAGGCCCCATTTCTTGAGCGCGATTCTTTGGAAGACCAGCTGACTTTCTGGTAACTCCCTTTTGGATCTGTGTTAATAGCTCTTCTGATCTTATTTTCAAAAATAAAAGTTAATTTTTAACAGAAACATTTACTTTTCTGTAGACTTTAATTTTTAGAGACTGAGAGTCTTAGGTAGGAGTGATGACTAGCTATTAGCCTAAACAATGCTTTGTCATGAGTAACATATTCATTTGCCTTTTCTTTTGTTGGATGAACAAATCTCTTTAAAAGGAAAATTGAAACAAGGGTTTACTACTTACTTTTTCAGGAGTTTTTCTTAGGTCCTATAAAATATTCTTTAGTCAGTTTCAGAAAGAGTCACCCTCACTGATTAAGGCTATCACTTATTGAACCTGTGCCATGTACTTTATTTATCCTCCTAACGAGTCTATGAAGTAGGATTATTATCGCATTTTACAGAAGCAAAATAAGTAGTATTAAGTTCACAGAGACAAAAAATGAGAGACTTGGAACCCAAACCTAAATCACCATGAATTAATCCACAGAGCTTCTGCTGCCCTAGGTAGAAGGGAGACCTGAACTGCAGGAGAGAAATAATATCATGACATGTAGTTTTCAAACTTAAACCCAGGCAATATTTCATTAACAGATTTTTTACCTTGAATTTTCTTGACAGCTATTTTCAGTGAACATAATCAAGGGAGTAAAAATAACGAAGGAAAATGCTTATTTTTCCATTGCCAGGTTATATTTGGTCTTGGGAAAAGGCAACATGTTTGATTTTCAAGGTCCTGCTGAGAAATAATATAAAATATTTTAACTATATTTTTTTATGGAATGAAGGAAACATAGGACATGAATTGCCCATTGAATATTCTTGGGCTATTGATCACATGTGATTGATTTAAGGTGAGTTTTTAGAGTATTTTTTAAAAACCATTATTTATTTTTATTTTTGGTAAAATACTGTAACCAACTGTGTTTTCTGTAAAACGACAGTCCCTATAGCAGTATCTTTCCTTTTGCTGTAAAAAAAAAAAAGGAAAAGAAAACTTACAAAATAAAATATGCACATCAATTAGACATAGCAAATTGTGTAGCCTCTTAGAAAGGCTTGAGTTAGATTGAACCTTCTTTTGATTAATGGGCATTTTTTAAACGAATTAGCCCAGATTCTGCCTAGGAGCATAGTACGGGCATCCCAGGGGGATACAGTCGAACAAGTCTGGACCTGGAATATCTGTCTTCATCATCAAATACTGTTCAAAAGCAATTGGTTTTGAAGTACCCTTAAAACAGGGTCACAAACTCCAGTGCCTTGAGGAGGTAGGCAGGTGATATAAATGAGTCAAGTGGGCGGGGTCGAAGACAGCATCTGAAATATCGTGGTGACAAACGGCACCTGACACTTGGCCATGGTGTCAGGGAGATGATCTGGAGCCATGGGATTATGGCAGACTGGCCATCAAAAGGGGCAGCTGCTCTTCAGTTTTGGCTGACTGAGGCCATTTGGGAATCGAGGGCCAATGCTCTCAGATCATCTGATTTTTAAAGAGAAATTAGAATTTCAAATTTTGATGTATCATCTTCTAATCTATAATGTTGAAAATTAATTTTAAAAATGCTATTTGGGCCAATTTAAAAAACTACCTATGGACCACATCTGGCCAGTAGGCTACCAGTTCGCAAATTCGGATTTAAGGAAATAAGACAAATAGTAATAGAAATAATACCTGAAAATGTTATCATGGTTCTGAATTCTTATACCCGTATACTAGACTTTATATACATTAAAAATACACTTAAGTTGTACCTTCCCAAAACAAACGGGAACGATGATATAGACCTAGGGTTCTATGTGAAACCGTAAAGTGTATTTCTCAATATGTGAACTATACACCACCTACTTTACAATTAACTAAAGAACTTATTTTAAATGTGCATGCTGGATTTGCATTAATTAGGTCTCAGGTGGCTTCTAGCAGTCCGACTTTGTACAAACACCCCGATCCCCAGATGATTCTAATAGTTATTAATGGAGTTCCTCCCTTTGAGAATTTGCAGGCTATGTGGTCATTTTACTGCCAGCCTTAACTTCTGTATCTTCTCTATTCTCCCAGGCAGAGACAGCTGTGATTTAAAGAGGGTTAAGTTTTGGATCCTTTGGATCCCTGCTTGGTTGGGTGATCCAGAGCACATCTGTGCTTTCAGGTCATTCAATCCCATAGTTACAGGTTGATACTTCATAATGACACATGTCTACCCCATTAGCTTGCAGTTTATGGTTGCTCAGTATATGTCTTCATTTAGCTAATGTCTTAGTGGGTTATTTCCTCGTGGCTCCCTACTGAATATCAGTGTAATGTACCTGATCGGTGCCCAGTAAGTAATTTTTGATTGATATTATAATGCATTAATTAGAACATCATCAACTAGGCCTACCAGATCAACTGTCTGTGACTGAACTGAATAATCATTTACTTTAACCCACTAGGCATTTTAGTTAAGCCAATAATTTGACTAATTTTTAGCTCTCAGGAAATTATCTGATGACATTTGACCAAATGAGCCCATTGCCAAATGATTAATGTAACTTCTGACCTTGCCTGCTTTTACATTCAGGGGGCAAACATATTATTAGGGGTATATAACTCATTATGCACTCTTACACAAGAGAAAAATAGTATCATAAAAGTGGTATTGTCACACCATTTTAGACACCGAAACATCAGCTGTAGAAAATGCTGATAGACTGATATGTTCAGTGAACTACACCGTGCCTAGGGAAAACCACAATTGAAATGTAAATTGTCATTTTGCTTCAGTGAAAAGTGAACCAAAATGCAAATTTCCTTTTAAAAACATTGAGATCAGGAAAAGGCATTAGACCTGTGTTTTCTATCTTGTGCTCACACCCTGTAAATAACAGCATCTTGGATATGGGGCACAGTTTAAGAGATTATTCATCCCTTAGCCTTGACTATAAGTAGGGATGTTTCTTTATTCCAAGCATTGTTAGACAAAAGAAATGTTTGACCTCTGAGATAACCTTCTCCAGAAGATAAACTGATAATTCCTTGCACAGCTTGTCTCTTTTCATCATTTCCATTCCAGGCTAGTTAATGCAACCAGTTTTGCAGTTCAGAATATTCAAATACGCTACTTGGGTTCTGGACACAGTGATGGGTCTTAAATTCTCCCTCGCAGAGGTGAAGTAACATTAAATTTGTCACTGCCTCGTCTAAGTCAGCAAGGTGGCACTGTATAATATCTTTAGAAATACTGAGTTAAGAAGTCCATGGGGAAGAAGGTGAAAAGAAGGTCAGCTACTGACATAAAATCAAGCTTTAGATGTGATGACCCTGCGTCAGAGGCTTTGTAGCCTCCGAGTCAGCATAATGTTATTGAATCCACGTCCTAGCTGAAGCCAGACACGGTGACAAAGGTGGCCCCACCTGCCCACGGAGAGATGGGCCGTCAGCATCACCTCACAAACCAGGCACACAGAGCAGTTCTTTATATAAAGAAAGAACTTAAAGCTATAAATGGCCTCTTTTATTTTCTACTCCCTTCACCCTAAAGGGTTGACCTTTATTTTAATGTCTGAAGAACCCATGAATGTATTATAACTTAGAGAAAGATAAGAATTAGCCTTTGGTAGCCAGAGTCCTGAAAATTATACTTTGAAGAATTCCTGGAAAACTCAGCCTTCCAATTGGTGAGCAACTGGAATAAAAAAAAACAAACGAAGAAACTTTAGTTTTGCTAGAGACAAATATAGTGACAACTCTTCAAATAACCCTTTTCCTCCATAGAACACACCAAAAGTAGCTTAAACTAGAATTAATGAAGTGGAATAGAAATTGCAATTACTAATTTTTACTTTTGCCTCCTGTTATGTAGGTAGAATTCATGGTCTTTTGAATCAATCGACTTTGATATGCTTCAATTAATACAATATAAAAATTCCCCAAAGATTTCTATATTACCTAGAGGATTTAAGCAGTAAAATATTCAATGTATTTTTTTAAATTAATTTTTATTGGAGTATAGTTGCTTTACACTGTTGTGTTAATTTCTACTGTACAGCAAAGTGAATCAGCTATATGTATACATATATCCCCTCTTTTTTGGATTTCCTTCCCATTTAGGTCACCACAGAGCACTGAGTAGAGTTCCCTGAGCTATAGTAGATTCTCATTAGTTATCTATTTTATACATAGTATCAATAGTGTATATATGTCAATCCCAATCTCCCAATTCATCCCACACCACCCCCCGCTTCCCCCCCTTTGTATCCACATGTTTGTCCTCTATGTTTGTGTCTCTATTTCTGCTTTGCAAATAAGATCATCTGTCATTTTTCTAGATCCCACATATACGCGTTAATATACAATATTTGTTTTTCTCTTTCTGACTTACTTCACTCTGTATGACAGTCTCTAGGTCCATCCACGTCTCTACAAATGATCCAATTGTGTTCCTTTTTATGGCTGAGTAATATTCCATTGTATATATGTATCACATCTTCTCTATCCTATTCAATGCATTTTTAAAGCTTGGGTGAAATGTATAGTAACTGTATTATCTGATGTGCTGATCCCTATTTTATTTTTTTATTTTTTCCTCAAGCAACTGTGGGCATGGTTTAATTTTTATATTTTTTAACATCTTTATTGGAATATGATTGCTTTACAATGGTGTGTTAGTTTCTGCTTTATAACAAAGTGAATCAACTATACATACACATATATCCCCATATCTTCTCCCTCTTGCGTCTCCCTCACAACCTCCCTATCCCACCCCTCTAGGTGGTCACAAAGCACCAAGCTGATCTCCCTGTGCTATGCAGCTGCTTCCCACTAGCTATCTATTTTACATTTGGTAGTGTATATATGCCATGCCACTCTCTCACTTCGTCCCAGCTTACCCTTCCCCCTCCCCATGTCCTCAAGTCCATTCTCTACATCTGTGTCTTTATACCTGTCCTGCCCCTAGGTTCTTCAGAAACATTTTTTTTCAGATTCCATATATACATCTTAGCATACGGTATTTGTTTTTCTCTTTCTGACTTCACTCTGTATGACAGTTTCTAGGTCCATCCACCTCACTACAAATAATTCATGATCCCTATTTTAGAAACGAATCTCCAAACTAGATGAGAAGAGAGATTCCAAAAGGCAGACTCTAGGGAATTGTTTATGATGAAATATTAGTTTAGAACTTAGAAAAACAATTTCAACTATTCTTATTGCAGAAATTAGCTTATATAATTACTGATGGGAAATTTCATGATGACAATCAATGTCAGTTACCAACAGAGTTAATGAATAAGGATTAAGAGAAGAAAACTTAAAAAGGTTACGTTTGGAGGCTTCCCTGGTGGCGCAGTGGTTGAGAGTCTGCCTGCCGATGCAGGGGACACGGGTTCGTGCCCCGGTCCGGGAAGATCCCACACGTCATGGAGCGGCTGGGCCCGTGAGCCGTGGCTGCTGAGCCTGCACGTCTGGAGCCTGTGCTCCGCAGCGGGGGAGGCCACAACAGTGAGATGCCCACATACCGCAAAAAAAAAAAAAAAGGTTACATTTGGGCAAAGAAAAGAAAAAACTTCAAGCCAGTTATACCTAAAATTGACCAGGAAGCAAGAAGAACTACAATCCTGCAACCTGTGGAAGGAAAACCACATTCACAGAAAGACAGAAAAAATGAAAAGGCAGAGGATTATGTACCAGATGAAGGAAAAAATAAAACCCCAGAAAAACAACTAAATGACGTGGAGGTAGGCGACCTTCCAGAAAAAGAATTCAGAGTAATGATAGTGAAGATGATCCAGGACCTCAGAAAAAGAATGAAAGCAAAGATTGAGAAGATGCAAGAAGTGTTTAACAAAGACCTAGAAGAATTAAAGAACAAACACCTAGAAGAATTAAAAAACAAACAAGCAGAGATGAACAATACAATAACTGAAATGAAAAATGCACTAGAAGGAATCAAAAGCAGAGTAACTGAGGCAGAAGAACGGATAAGTGACCTGGAAGACAGAATGGTGGAATTCACTGCCATGGAACACAATAAAGAAAAAAGAATGTAAAGAAATGAAGACAGCCTGAAAGACCTCTGGGACAACATTAAGTGCAACAACGTTCACATTATAAGGGTCCCAGAAGGCGAAGACAGAGAGAAAGGACCCAAGAAAATATTTGAAGAGATTATAGTCCAAAACTTGCCTAACATGGGAAAGGAAATAGCCACCCAAGTCCAGGAAGCTGAGAGAGTCCCAGGCAGGATAAACCCAAGGAGAAACACGCTGAGACACATAGTAATCAAATTGACAAAAATTAAAGACAAAGAAAAATTATTAGAAGTAACAAGGGAAAAATGACAAATAACATACAAGGGAACTCTCATAAGGTTAACCACTGATTTCTCAGAAGAAATTCTACATGCCAAAAGGGAGAGGCATTATATATTTAATGCGATGAAAGGGAAGAACCTACAACCAAGATTTTCTACCTAGCAAGGATCTCATTCAGATTTAACGGAGAAATCAAAAGCTTTGCAGACAAGCAAAAGCTAAGAGAATTCAGCACCACCAAACCAGCTCTACAACAAATGCTAAAGGAACTTCTCTAAGTGAGAAACACAAGAGAAGAAAAGGACCTACAGAAACAAACCCATAACAATTAAGAAAATGGTAATAGGAACATACATATCAATAATTACCTTAAACATGAGTGGATTAAATGCCCCAGCCAAAAGACACAGGCTTGTTGAATGGACACAAAAACAAGACCCACCTATATGCTGTCTACAGGAGACCCACTTCAGACCTAGGGACACATACAGACTGAAAGTGAGGGGATGGAAGAAGATATTCCATGCAAATGGAAATCAAAAGAAAGCTGGAGTAGCAATACTCATATCACATAAAATTGACTTTAAAATAAAGAACGTTACAAGAGACAAGAAGGACACTACATAATGATCAAGGGATCAATCCAAGAAGAAGATATAACAATTATAAACATATATGCATCCAACATAGGAGCACCTCAATACATAAGGCAAATGCTAACAGCTATAAAAGAGAAAATCTACAGTAACACAATAATAGTGGGGGACTTTAACATCTCGCTTACACCAATGGACAGATCATCCAGACAGAAAATTAAAAAGGAAACACAAGCTTTAAATGACACAATAGACCAGATAGATTTAATTGATATTTATAGGACATTCCATCCCCAAACAGCAGATTACACTTTCTTCTCAAATGCACACGGAACATTCTCCAGGATAGATCACATCTTGGGTCACAAATCAAGCCTCGGTAAATTTAAGAAATTTGAAATCATGTATAATTTCTGATCACAACTCTATGAAATTAGAAATAAATTACAGGGAAAAAAACGTAAAAAACACAAACACATGGAGGCTAAACCATATGTTACTAAATAACCAAGAGATCACTGAAGAAATCAAAGAGGAAATCAAAAAATACCTAGAGACAAATGACAACCAAAAACCCAACGATCCAAAACCTGTGGGATGCAGCAAAAGCAGTTCTAAGAGGGAAGTTTATAGCTATAAAATCCTACCTCAAGGAACAAGAAAAATCTCAAATAAGAATTCTAACCTTACACCTAAAGGAACCAGAGAAAGAAGAACAAACGAAACCCAAAGTTAGTAGAAGGAAAGAAATCATAAAAATCAGACCATAGATAAATGAAATAGAAACAAAACAATAGCAAAGATCAATAAAACTAAAAGCTGGTTCTTCGAGAAGATAAACAAAATTGATAAACCTTTAGCCAGACTCATCACAAAAAAGAGGGAGAGGACTCAAATCAATAAAACTAGAAATGAAAGAGAAGAAGTTACAACAGACACTGCAGAAATACAAAGCATCATAAGAGACTACTACAAGCAACTCTATGCCAATAAAATGGACAACCTGGAAGAAATGGACAAATTCTTAGAAAGGTATAACCTTCCAAGCCTGAACCAGGAAGAAATAGAAAACATGAACAGACCAATCACAAGTAATGAAATTGAAACTGTGATTAAAAATCTTCCAACAAACAAAATTCCAGGACCAGATGGCTTCACAGGTAAATTCTACCAAACATTTATAGAAAAGCTAACACCCATGCTTCTCAAACTCTTCCAAAAAAATTGCAGAGGAAGAAACACTCCAAACTCCTTCTATGAGGCCACCATCACCCTGATACCAAAACCAGACAAAGATACTACAAAAAAAGAAAATTACAGACCAATATTACTGATGAATATAGATGTAAAAATCCTCAACAAAATACTAGCAAATGGAATCCAACAACACATTAAAAGGATCATACACCATGGTCAAGTGGGATTTATGCCAGGGATACAAGGATTCTTCAGTATACACAAATCAATCAATGTGATACACCATATTAACAAACTGAAGAATAAAAACCATATGATCATCTCAGTAGACGCAGAAAAAGCTTTTGACAAAATTCAACACCCATTTATGATAAAAACTCTCCAGAAAGTGGCATAGAGGGAACCTACCTCAACATAATAAAGGCCGTGTATGACAAACCCACAGCAAACATCATTCTCAATGGTGAAGAACTGAAAGCATTTCCTCTAAGATCAGGAATAAGACAAGGATGTCCACTCTCACCACTATTATTCAACATTGTTTTGGAAGTCCTAGCCATGGCAATCAGAGAAGGAAAAGAAATAAAAGGAATACAAACTGGAAAAGAAGAAGTAAAACTGTCACTGTTTGCAGCTGACATAATACTATAAACAGAAAATCCTAAAAATGCCACCAGAAAACTACTAGAGCTAATCAATGAATTTGCAGGATACAAAAGTAATGCACAGAAATCTCTTGCATTCCTATACACTAACAACAAAAGATCAGAAAGAGAAATTAAGGAAACAATCCCATTCACCATTGCAACAAAAAGAATAAAATACCTAGGAATAAACCTACCTAAGGAGGTAAAAGTCCTGTACTCAGAAAACTATAATAAGACACTAATGAAAGAAATCAAAGATGACACAAACAGATGGAGAGATATACCATGTTCTTGGATTAGAAGAATCCATATTGTGAAAATGACTATACTACCCAAAGCAATGTACAGATTGAATGCAATCCCTATCAAATTACCAGTGGCATTTTTTACAGAGCTAGAACAAAAAATCTTCAAATTTCTATAGAGACACAAAAGACCCCGAATAGCCAAAGCAGTACTGAGGGAAGAAAATAGAGCTGGAGGTATCAGACTCCCTGACTTCAGACTATACTACAAAGCTACAGTATTCAAGACAATATGGTACTGGCAGAAAAACAGAAATATAGATCAATGGAACAGGATAGAAAGCCCAGAGATAAACCACGCACCTATGGTCAACTAGTCTATGACAGAGGAGGCAAGAATATACAATGGAGAAAAGACAGTCTCTTCAATAAGTGATGCTGGGAAAACTGGACAGCTACATGTAAAAGAATGAAATTAAAACACTCCCTAACACTATACACAAAAATAAGCTGAAAATGGATTAAAGACCTAAATGTAAGACAGGACACTATAAAACTCTTGGAGGAAAACATAGGAAGAACACTCTTTGACATAAATCACAGCAAGATCTTTTTTAGCCTACCTCCTAGAGTAATGGAAATAAAAACAAAACTAAACAACTGGGACCTAATGAAACTTAAAATCTTTTGCACAGCAAAGGAAACCATAAACAAGACAAAAAGTCTGCCCTCAGAAGGGGAGAAAATATTTGCAAATGAATCAATGGACAAAGGATTAATCTCCAAAATATATAAACAGCTCATTAAGCTCAATATTTAAAAAACAAACAATCCAATCCAAAAAATGGGCAGAAGACCTAAAGAGACATTTCTCCAAAGAAGACATACAGATGGCCAAGAGGCACATGAAAAGCTGCTCTACATCACTAATTATTAGAGAAATACAAATCAAAACTACAAGGAAGTATCACTTCACACCAGTTAGAATGGGCACCATCAGAAAATGTACACACAACAAATGCTGTAGAGGGTGTGGAGAAAAGGAAACCCTCTTGCACTGTTGGTGGGAATGCAAATTGATACAGCCACTATGGAGAACAGTATGGAGGTTCCCTAAAAAACTATAAATAGAACTACCGTATGACCCAGCAATCCCACTACTGGGCATATACCCAGAGAAAACCATAATTCAAAAAGGCACATGCACCCCAGTGTTCATTGCAGCACTATTTACAATAGCCAGGTCATGGAAGCAACCTACATGCCTATCAGCAGACGAATGGATAAAGAAGATGTGGTACATATCTACAATGGAGTATTACCCAGCCATAAAAAGGAACGAAATTGGGTCATTTGTAGAGATGTGGATGGACCTAGAGACTGTCATACAGAGTGAAGTAAGTCAGAAAGAGAATAACAAATATCCTATATTAATGCATATATGTGGAATCTAGAAAAATGGTACAGATGAGCCGATTTGCAAGGCAAAAATAGAGACACAGATGTAGAGAAAAAACGTATGGACACCAAGGGGGGAAAGCTGGGGGTGAGGGCGGGTGGTGTGATGAATTGGGAGATTGGGATTGACATACATACACTAATATGTATAAAATAACTAATAAGAACCTTCTGTATAAAAAATAAATAAAATACAATTCAAAAAAATAAAACTAAAATTGATCATATGCGTGCACTTCAAAAAAATGGTGTTGCGAGGGGCAAGGACCTCAGTGGGTCCAAAGCAGTCTTTAAAATTCTTGCTGAGTGGCCAGCCTGTAGGTGGATCTGTCTTCTGAGGCAGAGCAGTTTCTGTAGCTAGTCATATTGGCAACCAAATAGGTCAAGGTGCACACGGTGTGACTGCCGGTAACTGCCCATGTCCTGGGGGATGGCAAGGATGGAGGGTGGCTTGTTTGCTGCTTTTGAGGCCTGTGGCCCTGAACTCCTCTCCACTCTCTGCAAATTCGTATCGGCCAACTGTGTCACCCTGGTGGACGTAGGGGGACTGGGAACTGGCACAAACATGCTGACTTCTGACTACTATTTCTGTGCATAATATACTCTTTCATTTCTTGAAAATAAAAAAAAGGTGGTCAGATGTCCCACCATCCTCCCAATTGCTCAGGATTAAAATCCCAGTCATGTTTGACTTCTCTCTTACAATTGTCCCAGTCAATCTGTTTTCAAAGCCCATCATCCCCACCTCTGAATTTTCTCTTACACGTGTTCCTTCCTCCTCATTTCCACCACCACAAACGTAACCCAGACCCTCATTATCTCATTTGGTCTTTTGAAACAGGCTTCTAACTAGCCTGCACTGCCCAAGATTTCCATTTTATTCTATTTTTCAGATCTGCTCATGTTACTTCTCCTGTTTATCATACCAAGTGCTCCTCATTATTTGCCAAATAATTCCAAGCTCTTTGATCTGCATTCAAAGTCATCTGTGTGGGCCCTCAAGGTTAATGTAATAATATTCAATTCTACAATGGAGTATTGAGTGCCTGCTATGAATGATTCTCAAATGAAGAGGACTCCTCAAAGAATTTGTAGTCTCCACTTCTTATAATGGAACCATGATGGTTACCAGGTGCTTAATGCCTTACATACATGATCTCATTTATAGACAGGCTGTGTGTTCCTTTTCTTCCAGTCCACACAGGATGCCTGCTTTTCTTCAAGACTTTCCCACCATTGTTCAGAGAGTCTCATACCTGGAGTGCTTCTTTCAGCCATCTTTATTTAACACACATTTGTCTGGTGATATATTTAACACATATAACTGGTGATATTTAAGAAAAAATAAAGTAAATTAAGGCGAGAGTCAACCTGGCAAACTCTTGCAACTTCTTTAACAATAAGATTTCTGTGACCTCACCACTACATCGTAGGCCCTATTCTGCATGGGGTGAGGGATTGAAGGTGGGAGAGATGAGGAGTGGTGGGACTAATCCCATTCAAGACACGTGGTTAAAGACAACAACAATAATGATGATGACAATATTTATTGAGCACTGATAACACAAGAACTATCTGTTTAAAATCTCACAATGATCCAGTGAGATACTATCATTATTCTCATGTTATTAATACTTGAGACATGAGGTGGGTTAGATAGGTCATCAACATTTACAATGATGGTAAGCAGCAGAGGCCATTGAACCAAGACGATTCAGTTCTAAGGCCTAAATTAGTCACCTTCTATGAATTAATCCACAGGGTATCAGGGTGCTCTGGGGAAAAGATGGAAGGTGAATTCTGGGTAGATGCCCAGTGAATTTCCATGTCGATTACCTCTCTGCCTCCAACCTTCTCTCTTCTAAATCCATCCTCGAAAACTCCAAGACTGATTTATCCAACATAAAAGGCCAACTTCGTCGTTATCCTGATTAAACAATTTAATGGCTCTCACTGCTGGAGAGAGAAACTATTATTATTCATTGCTTGCTGATGAAATTGACAAGGTGATGTGTACCTTAACTGTCAGTTTAAGAAAGCCGCTGCACCAAATCTAAGCACCTGGTACAGGTACAGAAGGACAAGTTTGTTTTGTTTTGTTAGCCATTATGAAGAGAATCCTTATTGGATGTCATTGACTGTCTGCAAGGAAATTTAGTTTTTATCCACAGAAATCTGTCCTTGGTGGTATCACAGCGAAGTCAGGAGCAACTCTTGGAGTCAAAAGGGTGGAATGGTTAAAGACAGAAGCTTTGGAGTCAGAGTTGGGAATTATGACATTGACTCTTTGAGCCTTATTTGCAGCAGCCTCAATTGCAATTTGAGGATAACATCTTTCTCAGGGTTGCTGTGAGGACTGAACGAGAAAATACTGGGTTAGCCAGAAAGTTCGTTCGGTTAGTGAATACATTGTTCAGTAAAGTTCTTCGTGAAAATGAAAAATGTCTTTTATTTTTACTTAAAACCGAACGAACTTTTTGGCCAGCCCAATATATAAAAGGGTTTAAAACAATGGCTACATAGAAATTCCTAAGCAAGTGATAACTATTACACATCATTAAAGGTTTCATTGTTCTGTACTTGTTATATATAATTATAGTAGTTTAATTCAAGTAGTAGTACAGGAATGTAGTTGAAAAAACAAACAAGCACTATAACAGAATATGGGAAAAAAGAATCCCTTTCCCAGAGAAAACCATTGCTAAGATTTCTTATTTGCCCTTCTAGATTTTTTTCTATGTATTTAAAAATATACTTGTGCTTTTTTAAAAAAACATAAATGATAGCACTTTTAATACAGTTTTGGACTTTGCCTTTTTTTTCCTGTAAGGATTGTTCCACAGTGACACAAATAAGTTTCCTAAATTATTTTTAATGACCATGCAGGATTTCAACAATATGGAATAACTTATTTAATAAGTTCTCTATTGATGGACATGTATGTTGCTTTCAGTCATTTTCTATTACAAAATAAATTTCAATGAATCTTGTATGATGATTTCCATAAAATTCATTTCTGTAAGTGGATTTACTGGGTCAAATGGCATATGCATTTGAAATTTTTATAGCTCTTGTTCAACTGCCTTCTGAGGAGGCTGAAAGAATTTATATTCCTACTCAGTTGTAGTACAGAGAAGTTATTTAAATCTATTCCTTATAAACCACTCCAATTTTCTTAAGCCAATTTTTTCACTGTCCCAGAAAACCCCAAGTTACACTCCTGCCTCCTTGTCTGTGATCTTGTTTTGCTGCTAGCTTAGGATTACCTTTCTTCGCATTTGTCTATCTAAATCCTACCTATCTGCATTAGTAGGACACACTCAGTTGCAAGTAACAAAACTCAAATGAAACTAGCTTAAGTAAAATTAAAAGTAGAGGGGAGGAAAACTACTGAAAGGGTTCTAGGTAGTTCACAGAATTGAAAGATGAGCTGCAAGTTCCCAGGGCAGTTCTAGAAACCTAGGACTGGAGCCCTCACACACTCCTCTAATTATCCGTTTCCAACTCCGTTTATCTCTGAATGATTTCCATTCTCTTCTATGGTAGACGGGTGGGTCTCATAACTGAAAAAATGTGAAAATTTACATAAAAGGTAGCACATCATAAACTTGAAACTTCAAAAGACGTTTTGCACTGGCAGCTTCTAGCTCTGCCTACTTTTGGTGTCTTCTCATCTGTCATTAGATAGAATTCGATAAAGAAGTTTGGAAAACACTGATGGAACATTTTAATGTTCTAAAATATAATTCATCCCAAATATCAGAGAATCAGAATCCCACTGCTATTCCTTAAGTGAAGGTTGTGCAGCAACAATTCCAGGGTCATCTTTTCTCCCACCTGCATGACTAGAATATTTTGGAAGTGCCCCTTCCTCACGCTCTCCGTGGTCCTGAACCACCCGTTGGTGGTCCTGAAGAGTGCTCCCTTTTAGAGTCAGCTGAAATGAGATAGGAGGGGAATTAGGGAGTAGAGAAATTGAAGAAGCTGTTAGGGAGAAAGAAAATATTTTTGTTTTGTCAATTGTGTTACTATCAAAGAAACCACAATTAACCTTGGCCAAACTGAAAGACAGTAAGCAAATTTGTGGGAAGTATTGTCATCTATGCAAATGTCCACATGCATAATAAGCAAGGTCACCTAGGGGAGCAGGCAGATCACCACTGAAAACACTAACACAAATATTTGAGAGGGAATAACTCTTCACACCTGTCAGAAAAATTTGACACTTGTGATTGAAACGAGAGAAACCTCAATGCAGTAATGTCTCAGTTAACTTGACTGACAAACCCCCAATCCTCATCAAAGAATGCAAAAGAAAATGAAAATATAATAATTAAAGAAATCAAGAAAATTTTTAAAAAGTAAAAGCAAGTCTCTTAGATAAGTGTCCGTTATTAGGGACTAATCTAAAAAAGTCACCAATCAGTAAAATTTCTGGAATGGAAAAGTTAAATAGTGGCATAGAGTTTTCACCTTCTCCCTGTCCTTCAACCTTATCCATCTGTTTATTTCATGCTTTATTTAACCAAAACCAACAAATGTTTTGAAATTGTCTTTTGAAAGTATTAGTGTCTTTCTGAAATCCTGTTCCCAAGGTATTTAATTAATCTTCCTGTGTGCCTAAACCAGTGATTCTTAAATTTCAGCGTAAATAACATTCTCTTGTAATACTTCTTAGAATGCATTTGGTGGGGGGTCCAGCGTTCTCTGAGAGATCCTGGTTCAGTAGGATTTGGATATAGCCAGAACTCTGCATTTTTCATCACACTTTGGAAAACACTAACACAAATGTTTGAGAGAGAATAAACTCTTCACACTTGTCAAAAAATTGAATACCTGTGATTGAAAAGCGAGAATCCTCAATGCCATAAGGTCTCAGTTAAGTAGAGTTTTTATTGCTGTAGTTCTTGGTATGTGTACAGTCCTAAAATGTAAGTGTCCCCCTTGCCGCTCACAGCACCGTATTACTGTGCCTTTAACCATCAGTCTCCTACAACTGTGCTACCGAAAGGGTGGCGCCCACGCCCACCCACCCCCCACCCCCCCGGCAGAATCAGCGTCCCCTGGCGCGTGATAAAAATGCAGACCTCAGCCTGCCCTAGACCTTCTAAATCAGAACCTGCATTTTAACAAGATCCTTAGGTTTGAGATGCATTGATCTAGCAGACTCTCCAGCTAAATGTGACTTTTCAGCTCACTATTTTAATTTCACTACTTCACATCTTCAATCCAAAAGGATGAAAGAGTTTAATTACAAGAGAAAATAAGGTTATTAAGTAGAGAGACATCTGGAGGGTCCCAAATTGTGTCTGTGATTGACGACTTTTAAATCAGAAGGCAGTTGGTTTTTATGGTATCTGAGATCACAGTGCTCTGAGATCCCAGTACCTTGTAACTGTATTTGTCTCTCATCTTCACTGTAAGCTTCCTGTGGACAGGATAATGTCTGAGATATTTATATCGTCGGTGGCTAGCCTAATGTCTAACCCAAGGAGGTGCTCCAAAACGCCTGGCTGGGAAAAAATTGCCAGTTGCTTACGAGTTATATCCACTCTTCAAGTTCAAGCTTAAGGCTCCTTTCCTCCGGAAGATTTCTTTGGTTATTTCACCTACCATCCACCTGCTCTAAGTAAATACCACTTATGTGACATTTAACACACACATGACTTTAGTTATCAATTATCTTTATTTTCTCTCTTATTACCCTACAAAAGGTGTAAGAAGCTGCTTCTTTTTATACTTTTCCTACTGCCTTGCAGAGTAGCCATTCAAATATTGCTTACTATTGAGAGCTCTCTTAAAATGTTAAAAAACCACTAAAGTGAGAAAATCTACACGTTTTGATTTTCCTTCAAGCATCATTCTAAATTGTCAAAATTAATTCTAGAGTTGAAAATATTTAAACAGCTCCTCCAGTTTTGACCTATTTAACTTAAGTAAAACATGTACTTTGATATAAGAAATACTTTCTAATTTTCAAATGGTTGGTTGTCCCTTCAGCCAACTCAATTCTCATTTCTGTTATTTATGCCAGTAACTTATACTTCTCTATGTTGAGCATATATTAAAATGTTTAATTTATAACAGATTAATTCATAACTAAAATAAATTTATAGCTAGAGATCACTTTAGGGAAATTATGTAATAATTTATAAAGTTTGTATGATGTCCCTGAGAGTGTCACACACAGACGGATATTTCCATTTTAAAGCTAATTGTAGACATATTGCCCCATAGTGCACCCATGGCATGTAAAGTTTTAACTCCTGGAATCATCACTGCATTTGTCAACATCAACATAGCTGTCCCAGTGTTTTGATGTATTATTATTTCAGCTCTTGTAGTTTTAAAACGCACTTTAGCCTGTTACGTAAATCATCTCTAACTGTCCTATAGATGGCAGCGTTGAGCAATATATTTGGTAAGATTGCTTTTTTGGTTTCTGTGAATTTTCAGTTGGGAGTGAATTTTTCATACAGCATATTTCATTACAGTACACCTCAAGACTAATTTAGCATACGGTGGCAAGGTAATACGTATACCTGCTCCAAGTTACTTCAGTTAGTTTCCACAAAAGCGTCTCTTTCTATTCTGTATATGAACCAGATTTCCAGAGTTATCTCAACCCATTGATAAAAAAGTAGAGAAAATATGAAATTACTGTAGTATAATTATAACTAAATATTCATCACCTTTAACGTTGGTAGTAAAACATCAGCAAGTAGGAAGAAAGGACAAGAACATCCAATGATCAGTGATTATCTACCACGTGAAATCCATCGGTTTGGAACAAAATGTCACAGCAATATGGCTTATTTCATGATTTCTAATGAATATATTAGCCACTGAAGTGTTTTTAAAGCAGAAATCCTTTCCCGCTGAGATTTTTTTAAAGCTTTTATAATAACAATTTTATATGATCACAATTCTAACCTTTCTGTGAAGATTATTCTAGAATAGTTGCAAATTAAGTTGATCTTCCAGACGACTCTTTCTTCTAGAAAAGAGTATTTTGTTTTCCATATAGGTGTATTTCTTTTATTTAGCTTATTTTTTGGGGGGGATCATTTCAGAAGTAAATGGATTGGGATTGTTTTTCCTACAAAATTTGAAATATTCTCCACCCCCGCCCCGCGCTAAACATCCAACCTCTAAAAAGCCCTTTGGCCTTAGATTACACTGTTACTAGTAAACAACACTTCTACCTTTTTTTTTTCCTCTCCAAGGGTAAAACCCCACAATTACTTTACTACTAACTTCAGACTTCCCTGCTTCACATCTCCCTCCTCTGCTCCCCGTAAAGCACGCTATTCCCCCAGAATCCCGGTCACTGTTATTGCCGCCTTGTTACCAGATTATATCTGCTATTTATAGCTTTGCTGTAGTGGGCACGTGTGCCCACATCACCAAGCTGTCAGAAGTGGAGAAGGGCGGGCTTTCAATTCAACAGCGAGTACACAAATTATAGATTAACCAGGTTGAGATGAGGCTGCACGATGGCACGGAATAAGAAGGTGAGGGAAGAAATGAGAAGCTCCCAGGCTTCGGTGGGGAGTAGCCGTCTTGCAGATACCGGCTCCCCCAATTCACGTATCACACGCTGCTGAATGGCGTCTTTGGTTGTTCTTCTTTTTTAACTACGCTTTGCAACCTACCTTGGTACCCTCACCCTCTCTCCCCACCTCCCTCCTGCAATGCAAGGCTTGAAAGACAGGCAGCCCCACCAATCAGCAGGCTTCCCCAAGAAACTCCCCCCGCCCCTCAGCCCGGTATTAGGCCCAGGCGCGCTCCTCTGCTTCCCAGCGGGTCCCGTCACTGAGCATGCCCGGCGCCTCCACTGCTGCGATTCCCGGCGAGCGTCTTGCGGTGCTTGAGAGCTGGCGACCCCAAAACGGGCCAGCAATGGGGTGGGAAAATAAGATAGCGTTAAAAAGAGTGACAAGCGTCATTTTATTAAGGGTACTTAATGCCACCTGGACCAGCAGGGGACAAACTGCTTGTTTACAGGTCAGTTTAACAAACAAACAAAAACTTTGGGGAGCATTTGCTTGTGGTGACACTGAGACAGCAAGCTAACAGTGTAAGAGTCTCTGCAAGTAGACCCAAGTTGCTGACCTGTTCTACTCATGAAGTGGTGCCTTTTCCTGTACAGTTGAGCTGGCACCATCCTGTTTTCTCCCGATTATCCTTGTGGTCAAGGGTAAAAATTGTATGGGGTGGTTCAATGGGTGTGGAAGCTGTGTGTGAAACAAACACTTCAGCCAATATTTACACAGTAGAGTTCTGGCCTTATGAACCCTCTGTAGGTCCCTAACATCTTTTTAAAATCACAAATAGATTTCAGAGTATGATAAGGGCCGGGAGTCTCATTTTCTCCCCAAGCCTTCATCCCAAGGTGTGAATCCCCGCCCTCTCTCTAGGATGGGGCGGGGTGGGTGGGGGGGAGAAGCAGTGATACTGACATTTTCTCCCTCAGTTCCTCAGCAGCTAAGCCCACCGCGCCAGACATACGACGCTTCCCAGGGATCCCTCTTCTTGTTTTGGAGTGACCATAACCCCCCCAATCACTGCCCTTGGGCATCCCTCTGCTTTTTCGTGGTACTTCATTGCAGCAAATGCGGGGATTCCAAGGTGGAAGGCTGGCCCAGAAGTCCTTTAGAAAACCTCACACGAAATACAGATCTCACCATGGCCTATCACCCTGAAACTGAAATCCAGCCTTTATATTTCCAGGGAGAAAAAGCCTTGACTAGAAACCTCCTTCCGGAGGGGTTGATCTTACCTGTTAGGTAAGATCCAGCCCAGCTCTCGCGCCCCCTCCTCCCCGGGCCCTCCTACGCTGGGCTCTGAAGCCGCAGTGCCCCCCCCGTCGCCCCCCACCCTCGCTCCTGCGTCTTCCTGAGTTCGCCCCCCCCCGCGTTTTCCCAGACTCCCCTCGTGCTTTCTGGTAGCCACCCAAACACCCCCGCCCGCGTCCGCGCCGGGGATTCCTGCGGGCCGGGGGCGCCCTGGGTGGCGCGCGAGGAGGAAGGCTCTGCGCCAGGGCGGGCGGCCGCGTAGGGGCGCTGCCCGAGCGCTGCGCAGAGGCCGGGCGCGGGCCCCGCTGCGGCACGGCCGCGGGGCGGAGAGGGGCGGGCGCGGGGCGGGCTCGGCCGGGAATGTAGAGACCCGGGCGGGAGCCTCCCGGCGGCGGCGGCGGCGGCGGCGGCCAGGCTGCGGAGCGCAGAGGCTCCGTCACGTGTTTTTCTCCTCCGAGTGAGACGGCGGCGCGGTCGGAGGGGGCCGGCGCGCAGAGCCAGACGCCGCCGCTTGTTTTGGTTGGGGCTCTCGGCAACTCTCCGAGGAGGAGGGAGGAGGGGAGAAGTAACTGCAGCGGCAGCGCCTCCCGGGGAAGAGACGTCTTCCCCGACTCCTTCCCCAACCTCCCCCCGTTTCGTCTCCCGCCCTAGTCCTCCCCCCCCTCCTCCCCTGCCGACTGGAGCGAGGGGCAGGGATGAGCCTGTCCCTCTGGCGCGTCCCCAGCTCCTCAGGCTGCCTAGTAGCGTTTCGCGTGGAAAAGCCACTTTCTCCGCCTGCCGAGATGGGCCCGAACGGGGGCTGCAGAGGACGCGTCCGCGGGCGGCGGCAGCAGCAGCAGCAACGGCCGCAGCGCCGCGGTCTCTGCGATTGAGCTGGTATTTGGGCGGCTGGTGGCGGCGGGGACGGTTGGGGGGGGGGTGGGTGGGAGGAGGCGGAGGAAGAGGCGAAGGAGGAGGAGGAGGGAGAACCCCGTGCAACGTTGGGACTTGGCAGCTCGCCTCCCCCTGCCCAAGGATATTTAATTTGCCTCGGGAATCGTTACTTCCAGAGGGGAACTCAGGAGGGAAGGCGCGCGCGTCTGGAGGGGCAACGCCAGGACCCCCGGCCGCCGCCTGCCTGAGCCGGACTCTGGCCCCGGCGGCGAGAGATGCTTCTTCCCGGCCGCGGCGGCTGAGAGGAGACTTGGCTCTCGGGGTATCCGGGCTGCACTCGCGCCGGACGCGCAACCTCCCTGCAGGGCATGAAACGCCAGTAAACTCCGGTCGGGGCTATTGCCTTGGCGCAGCTGCTGCGTCCTCCTCTACTGCCCCTCCCCGGCGCGGAGGGCGGCGTGGATTTCGGAGTCAGGGTTTCTGCCGCCTCCAGCCCTGTTTGCATGTGCGGGGCCGCGGCGAGGAGCCTCCGCCCCCCGCCCGGTTGTTTTTCGGCGCCTCCCTCCGCGCGGTGGCGGCGGCGGCGGCGGCAGCGGCAGCATGGCGAGCCCTCCCGAGACCGACGGCTTCTCCGACGTGCGCAAGGTGGGCTACCTGCGCAAACCCAAGAGCATGCACAAGCGATTCTTCGTGCTGCGGGCGGCCAGCGAGGCTGGGGGCCCGGCGCGCCTCGAGTACTACGAGAACGAGAAGAAGTGGCGGCACAAGTCGAGCGCCCCCAAACGCTCGATCCCCCTCGAGAGCTGCTTCAACATCAACAAGCGGGCCGACTCCAAGAACAAGCACCTGGTGGCCCTCTATACCCGGGACGAGCACTTTGCCATCGCGGCGGACAGCGAGGCCGAGCAGGACAGCTGGTACCAGGCCCTCCTGCAGCTGCACAACCGTGCCAAGGGCCACCACGACGGGGCCGCGGCCCCCGGGGCGGGAGGCGGCGGGGGCAGCTGCAGTGGCAGCTCCGGCCTTGGCGAGGCTGGGGAGGACTTGAGCTACGGGGACGTGCCCCCAGGACCCGCCTTCAAGGAAGTCTGGCAGGTGATCCTGAAACCCAAGGGCCTGGGTCAGACCAAGAACCTGATTGGCATCTACCGCCTCTGCCTGACCAGCAGGACCATCAGCTTCGTGAAGCTGAACGCGGAGGCCGCCGCAGTGGTGCTGCAGCTGATGAACGTCAGGCGCTGCGGCCACTCAGAGAACTTCTTCTTCATCGAAGTGGGCCGTTCCGCCGTGACGGGACCCGGGGAGTTCTGGATGCAGGTGGATGACTCTGTGGTGGCCCAGAACATGCACGAGACGATCCTGGAAGCCATGCGGGCCATGAGCGATGAGTTCCGCCCTCGAAGCAAGAGCCAGTCCTCCTCCAACTGCTCCAACCCCATCAGTGTCCCCCTGCGCAGGCATCACCTCAACAACCCTCCACCCAGCCAGGTGGGGCTGACCCGCCGCTCGCGCACAGAGAGCATCACTGCCACCTCCCCGGCCAGCTTGGTGGGCGGGAAGCAGGGCTCCTTCCGGGTCCGCGCCTCTAGTGATGGCGAAGGCACCATGTCTCGCCCTGCCTCTGTGGACGGCAGTCCTGTGAGTCCCAGCACCAACAGGACCCATGCCCACCGGCATCGCGGCAGTTCCAGGCTGCACCCGCCTCTCAACCACAGCCGCTCCATCCCCATGCCTTCTTCTCGCTGCTCGCCTTCCGCCACCAGCCCGGTCAGTCTATCGTCCAGTAGCACCAGTGGCCACGGCTCCACCTCGGACTGTCTCTTCCCGCGGCGGTCTAGTGCTTCCGTGTCCGGTTCCCCCAGTGATGGCGGTTTCATCTCCTCTGATGAGTATGGCTCCAGTCCCTGCGACTTCCGAAGTTCCTTCCGCAGTGTCACCCCGGATTCCCTGGGCCACACCCCGCCGGCCCGCGGTGAGGAGGAGCTGAGCAACTACATCTGCATGGGAGGCAAGGGGGCCTCCACCCTCACGGCCCCCAATGGTCACTACATTTTGCCTCGGAGTGGCAACGGTCCCCGCTACATCCCGGCAGCCGGCTTGGGCACGAGCCCAGCCCTGACAGGGGATGAAGCAGCCAGTGCTGCAGATCTGGACAATCGGTTCCGAAAGCGGACTCACTCTGCTGGCACATCACCTACCATTTCCCACCAGAAGACCCCATCCCAGTCCTCTGTGGCCTCCATTGAGGAATATACCGAGATGATGCCTGCCTACCCACCAGGAGGTGGCAGTGGAGGCCGAGTGCCCAGCTACCGGCACTCCGCCTTCGTGCCCACCCACTCCTACCCAGAGGAGGGTCTGGAAATGCACCCCTTGGAGCGGCGTGTGGGCCACCACCGCCCAGACACCTCCAACCTCCACACCGATGATGGCTACATGCCCATGTCCCCAGGGGTGGCCCCAGTGCCCGGGAGCCGAAAGGGCAGTGGGGACTACATGCCCATGAGCCCCAAGAGCGTGTCTGCCCCTCAGCAGATCATCAACCCCATCAGACGCCATCCCCAGAGAGTGGACCCCAATGGCTACATGATGATGTCCCCAAGCGGCAGCTGCTCTCCTGACATTGGAGGCGGGCCCAGCAGCGGCGGCAGCAGCGGTGCCGCCCCTTCTGGGAGCAGCTATGGCAAGCTCTGGACGAATGGGGTAGGGGGCCACCACTCTCACGCGCTGCCACACCCCAAACTCCCTGTGGAGAGCAGTAGCGGCAAGCTGTTATCTTGTACGGGTGACTACATGAACATGTCGCCAGTGGGGGACTCCAACACCAGCAGCCCTTCCGACTGCTACTATGGCCCTGGGGACCCCCAGCACAAGCCAGTCCTCTCCTACTACTCATTGCCAAGGTCCTTTAAGCACACCCAGCGCCCCGGGGAGCTGGAGGAGGGCGCCCGGCACCAGCACCTCCGCCTTTCCTCCAGCTCGGGTCGACTCCTCTATGCTGCGGCGGCGGAAGATTCCTCCTCGTCCACCAGCAGCGACAGCCTGGGCGGGGGATACTGCGCGGCTAGGCCCGAGCCCGGCCTCCCGCATCTCCACCATCAGGTCCTACAGCCCCATCTGCCTCGAAAGGTGGACACAGCTGCCCAGACCAACAGCCGCCTGGCCCGGCCCACGAGGCTGTCCCTGGGGGATCCCAAGGCCAGCACCTTACCCCGGGCCCGAGAGCAGCCGCAGCCCCAGCCGCAGCCGCCGCCGCCCCTGCTGCCCCCTCCGGAACCCAAGAGCCCAGGGGAATATGTGAATATTGAATTTGGGAGCGATCAGCCGGGCTACTTATCAGGCCCGGGGGCTTCCCACAGCTCGCCTTCTGTCCGGTGTCCATCCCAGCTCCAGCCGGCTCCCAGAGAGGAGGAGACGGGCGCGGAAGAGTACATGAACATGGACCTGGGGCCGGGCCGGAGGGCCGCCTGGCGGGAGAGCGCTGGGGTCCAGCCGGGCAGCATGGGCCCGGCACCCCCTGGAGATGCTAGCGTGTGCAGGCCCACCAGGGCAGTGCCCAGCAGCCGGGGTGACTACATGACCATGCAGATGGGCTGTCCCCGGCAGAGCTACGTGGACACCTCGCCAGTCGCCCCCATCAGCTATGCGGACATGCGGACCGGCGGCGGCGGCCTCGTGGAGGAGGCCAGCCTGCCTGGGGCCGCCGCGGCCACGCCCTCCTCATCCTCGAAGGCCTCTGCTTCCCCCGCCGCGCCTCAAGGAGCAGAGGAGCTGGCGGCCCGCTCTTCCCTGCTGGGGGGCCCGCAGGGACCCGGGGGCTCGAGTGCCTTCACGCGGGTGAACCTCAGTCCCAACTGCAACCAGAGTGCCAAAGTGATCCGTGCCAACCCGCAAGGGTGCAGGAGGCGGCACAGCTCCGAGACCTTCTCCTCGACGCCCAGCGCCACCAGGGCAGGCAACACGGTGCCCTTCGGAGGGGCGGCTGCAGCCGGGGGCGGCGGTGGTGGCAGCAGCAGCACGGAGGACGTGAAACGCCACAGCTCTGCTTCCTTTGAGAACGTGTGGCTGCGGCCTGGGGAGCTCGGGGGAGCCCCCAAGGAGCTGGCCCAAGTGTGCGGGGCCGCCGGGGGTTTGGAGAATGGGCTTAACTACATAGACCTGGATTTGGTCAAGGACTTCAACCAGAGCCCTCAAGAGCGTCCCGCTCAGCCGCAGCCTTCTCCTCCCCCACCCCCTCATCAGCCTCTGGGACGCAGCGAGAGCGGCTCCACCAGCCGCTCCAGCGAGGATTTAAGCGCCTATGCCAGCATCAGTTTCCAGAAGCCGCCAGAGGACCTCCAGTAGCTCAACTGGACATCACAGCAGGTGCGTTTCATGGTGACAAAAGTCAGAAGACAAAATTGCTTTTAACCTTGCTCTCGAATTCTGTTCCCCTGCCCCCGCGCCTTCTTCCCTCTCCTCCCCACGGCTTCTCTAGGGAGTGCACTCCTAGGAGGGAGGGGTCAGGGCACAGGAGATGACACCTGGCTGATGGCCCGATAAATCTGTAGGAGCAGCCACAGGAGGGCTTTTTCCTTTGAGGTTCCCAAGTGAAGTACTTTGGTATTTCCGAGACATATATCCTACCATACCAGTTCTGAGGTTTGTGAAGTTCATGTATAAGAACCTTGATCTCTTTATCGAAGTTTTCTTTTGACTATACAATTAGGTCAGTCTCTGAAAGGGACAGTTCCATAAAAATATTTATTAATACAGGGGCTAAGCCGTTCATGTAAAGGTAATTTCTCAGAGCTCTTAAGGGTGATTTTATCAAGTTGCTCTGTGTACTTTGGTTCTGTGATTTCACAATAACAAGGCAACATAAATAGCAGTGGGAAGCATCAATTTTTATTCCTGTTGCCCTAAAAAGATTCAGAAGTAAGAGCTTGCTTAGGCTTACGTATTTAAAGAAATACCTGTCTGTGACTCTCTTTAGAACATAATTATTGGCGACATTTTTTTTTGTTCCTTCCTGCATGAAGATTTATGAAATATTACTCACACACCGACCCACAACCTCACAGGCACGGCTGCTTTTATACAGTGAAGTCTGCGTGCGTCTGGGACCCATTACTGAGTTAAGAGTTACGAAAATTCATCTCAGCTTGTGTGCCTTACAATTGTCTTTTCTTGCAAAGTCCCGCACAGAGACACCACACAGGTCATATAGGGGCTACTGTACATCTTCCGTAAAATTACTTAACATTTTTACATTGAAAAGAAGGAATATTAAGTCAGGGAAATGGAAGAGTCTGGTTTTCATCTGCACTGAATGTAAGGGCTAACCCTTGTACTCTTCGTTTGTAGGATATTTATTGTTTGCCTTTTAAGTTCAAGAGTAGATGCCTCAGTAAATGTTGAAAGTTGGCTTCAGGTGGTCTGTGGCTAAGGCTGTATTGAAAACGAGAAACATTTGTAATAGGAAATTAGCCTGCCCTTGGTTCTGTTGAGACTGTTTTCTGGTGGTCATGATTGTGGGAGGAGGAGAGGAGTATAGTTTGCAAATAATGAGATGAGTTGGCAATGTAGAAATTTCCAGCATTTGCAAACACTTTATTCTGACAAACTGATTATCTTGTGATGGTCTTTTTATATATGCTTCACCGAATGAGCTTTTAAAAGCATTTTTTCTTCTTAATGTGTGTCCATTCATAAGAAATTCATGTGTGTATTGGGTTCCTATTGATAGGTATTTTTTTATTATGTGGTCACAGTCTCCTTGATTCTAACAGTTTCTAATATTTGACCCATATCATTTTCTGTTTTGTAGAACAAGGTACAGGTATACAGACATTCAAACTAAGATTTTAGGTGATGTGATATATTACACAAAGCATTTATTTGATTAGTATTCAAGATTTATTTTCATGATTCATTCTCTAGAAGAGAGATTTAATTGTTTACCTCAACAGTAAAAATTTTGGTTATTTCAAATGATGTTTTTGGAAATGTGAATCTCTACCACTTTAACTGTTTGTGTTGCAAAGTGTTTCATTTATAAAGGAATGAGAATTTGAAGGGAAAAAAACCCAGCAGAACTAAGATTTTGCTTTTAAAGGAGATGAAAGATGAGGCTAACAAACAATGTTTTCCTCACCTGTTTTCTTAATTTGAACAGGTTTTGTTTTTTAAGAGAGTAGAATAAATAATATTTTGTTCTGAAGGAAATTGATGACCAAATAAAGTTTTTGTTTTTCAAAAGGGCTTTAAAATAAAATCCTCCTCATATGGAGGATACACTAAAAACGAACCAACCAAAACAAAACAATCTTCTATTCTTAGCTTTCTGAGGGAAAATATAATATTCTGGAACAACCATATAAGCATATCCTTAATAATACTGGAGTAGCAATAGACCATGCTTTGATAGCACCATGCAATAAAAATTCTAAAACGTGTATTTGTAAGATGTAAATGGAGAGAGATGAGTGTGTGTGTGTGTGTGTGTGTGTGTGTGTGTGTGTGGTGTTTTAAGTGAGGTACCAAATGCTACTTGGCACATTTACATCCTGAATTCTGCTTGTCTGCCTTTGCCCTGTTGAGTTTAAAGATGTGATGCGATAGGCAACTATCATTTGAAACAAAAAGAAATCGAACCTGTCTGTGGCAAACCACTTTGCCTGGGAATGAGTGTGTTAGTTTGTGAAAACCTTGTTTTCCTAACTTCCTCAGCAATTGCTATCTTTGCCTATCTTTCCTGTTTCTCAGGTAAAACCTGAAATAGGAAAGGAATGAGGGGCTCAGAGATGTGTGCTCTTTCTCCTAACCCCTCATTTTAAACAGCTCTTCTTGTTGAATATTTTTCACTGGAACATTTCTGAGGTATTTAGTGCAGGTGCCCAGGACTACTGGTTGCCCTTGATTCACCTTCTGTCTGACCACCTTTTCTGTTTCTCTTCTCTCTCTTGGCCATCCGTGTCTCCTCTGGGTTCTGACTTGCTGGATTGTTTTATCCCCCTCTCCTATGCCCCTTGTTTCCCACCTCTTATTTCATGTTCCTGCCATTGTCTTTTTTTTTCTTTTTGGCTCCATTTCATAATTTCGCAGTACTTGTGGCCTACTCTCCGCAGAGAGTACATTGAGAGCCCAAAAGGGAGGGCAGAAAGGGCATAGCAGCCCATCTACCTTCAACCAGCATTTACCGCAATTTGTGTGTTAGTTTTGTAACTGCAGCGGGGCAGATAGAGCAGGCTTTGGCAAAGACACAGACTCCAGCCATTGCTTTAAGGTTCCTTTTTTTTTTTTTCGTCATTTTGTTACGTGCCCTTGAAAAACAAAATGGGCCGTTTTTCTTCCTTTCACTGCATTTCCTAGTTGTGATTTCCAGGCTGCCTACCTCCAACGACTACCTCCCATCTCTCCTTCCCTCTCCCTCCCTCCTGTCCCCTCGCTGTGTGGCCTTTCTGTCTGGCGCACACCCTCTGGGCTCTGGCACTTTCCCCTTTCCTCGGTCACCTCTGCTTCCTGCATTCCTCCCTATTTATTTGGGGCTTGGGGCCCTGCCTCCTGCAAGCCCCCTTTGGCCTGGGGTCGGGAGATCTGAAGCGAGGCTGAGGCCACCCTAAGAAGACTCCAGCCCGGCCCTCCTCCGGTGGCCTGGGGGCGCGGGGGCGGCCGGGTCCCTTCCCCGGCGCGTGGTGTGAGGTGGCGGTGGCGGGCGAGCCGCGGCCCCTGCAGAGCAGTACAGAGTCTGGCCCTGAGCGGGCGGGGCAGCCGGGCTCTGATTGGCCCCGCCGGAGCCAATCAGCGCGAGCGTAGGCCGAGCCGCAGCAAGGGTGGGGAGGGGCCTCGGGCGAGGGTTGATAGGGGGCCTTGGTCCGGAGTCCGGGGGTGGCTGGGGGCCGGGCCTCCGTAGCCCACCCCTCTCCCTCCACCCCCTCCCACTGGAGCCCACAGAACTGAGGCAAGTACACGCCCCCTCCACCCCCCTCCCAGAGGATGTTATGCACTCGGCCTTATTCTTGTCCATCTAGACCAGAATCCTAAGAATGAGAAAGTCCAACCAGCCCACTGACAGAGGCCGGAAACACACGCTTCCTCTTATATTTAATTGAGAAAAATCCAGGCCGTGACCATGTGACGTGCCCCATTTTGTTTCCCTCCTCTCTTTACTACGGTTTACTACTACGCCACGTTCCTGTTCCTTCACCTTCCTGTCTTGAAATCTGCAAGCAGGAGGGAGCTCTACAGCACGTGGTTGTAGGATTGATTGGGTTGGCTCAAGATTTTTACATTTACTTCTCTTACTATTGGGAGGGAGGAGAGAAAAAAACGGAGTAGGAAATACAAATGCTGTGGCTGGCACCGTGTGGGGATCATTCGGAAAACACATTTGGCTTGAAATTACGTTAGGGTCAACCCTTTACTGAGTGCTTGCAGTTTGCAAAGCACCAAGCTAGATAAGATCAACAAAAACTGACCATCCTCTGCCCATGGGAGCTCACTGAGAGATGAAAACGTCTGATGTAGCTTGCTTGCAAATCGTGAGAATCTAGAAATTCGTTACAAGGGCTTGGGTAGGGTTCCTTACTGAGCTTGGAGGTAATGCTGCTTGCTTCTCAAAAACAGATTTGTCTTTTGACCAGTGACAGCCCTAGTGACAGCTCATCAGGGCAGGCTGCGCGAACTGATTTTGAAAGCTTGCTAGATTTGTGTTGTGCTCCCTCACATAACCAAAATTGTGTGAAATGTAGTACCAGATGAGATCGGAAATTTGTTCAGATTTGTCGTTTGTACAATAAAGAGGGGAAATAACAAAGAGAAATACCATGGAAGTATTTTCTTCTCCCCATCCCTCTCAAATAAGCATTTCTCACCAGCCAGCAATCCCTGTTGCAATCACTGAATCATAAGCCCCAAAGGCAGCATTTTGAAACATCGCAGGTGAAAATGTAAGGAAGTAATTCTATGCCCCTGAGTAATTCTGTGCCCCAATACTGCTTCTGAGCAGGTGGGAGTGAGCTTCTCTGCTGTTCCAGAAAACTTTGAGCATCTAACAATCCTCTTAATTCCTGCCATTGTTTGGGTAGCTTTTTGTGTTAAAAATAAATCCATAAAAAATTTCATATATTAGAGTCATTTATCTGATTGCCCCCCAGATAAACACAGTATCTCCAAGATTGCCTTAAGAGTAAGAGACTTGGAATCCAAAAGGGTATACTTCCCTCCCTCCTTCTTTTCTTTTTTTTTTTTGTTTGTTTATCAGAATTCCCGGAAAGTAGTTTAATGCTATCTTGAATGATACAATGGAAAAAACAGCTTCTGGGAGCCAGAGAACTTGGGTTGTAGCACAGCCTGTGCCCTTCACTAAGCTGAGCGACCTTGAGAAAGTCACTTAATTTCTCTGTACATATCTCCTCACCAGTAACTGGAGAATTTTTGTTCTAAATTATTCTAACTTCCTTTGCAGCTCTAAACGTAGGGATATTTTGGAGAAAATGGCTGATATTCTTTAATGGGTCAGTTGTAATGAGGATTCTTTCTGAAGAAGCTATTGATGGGGTTGTAATGAAGTGCATTAGAATATACTGTTCTGTCCTGTTCTAACTCCTGGATCACTCTTTATGGTTTGATTCAGGACTGATTTTTAACCTTTCTTGTTTGGAGGGGGCATTTTCAGGTTTTAACAGACCTTAAGACAAACCTTCCTGACTACACCAGTCTAAATTTTTGGAACCTTCTCTAGACTGGATTCGGTTCCTCTCCCTCCTCCCTAAGGTCAGCTGTTGGAAGCATCCCTCCCCACCTGACAGTATAGGTCAGGCTTTAACCAATCCATGTCTATGGCATTATTCTGTTTATTATGTTGGAAATGACCCCTTCTTGCGCTGGTGGTCTGTTTATGGACAATGTTTCTCATTTGTTCCATCAGAATCCTTCAGTGAGGTATCCACTTGAGTGAATGGAGAGGAAATCTGAGAGGGCAATTGGGAACTATAGGAATTTGTGCACAATTTTTTGTTTAGTTTTATTTTTCTCTGTTAGATGTGTGAAAAAGTGCTTGCTGGCAGAAATCATTGTTGTCCGACTTCGTGCTTCAGGATTTTTGATTGGTCGTTTGAGCTGTACAGTGCTTTGCTGACCCAGTGTAATCCTGACTGTCCAGTTGCCAATGTATTCAGAGGTTCCTACCCTTTGGGCACCTCCATGTGTATTTCATAAATCATTAGAATAGTTTATTGACTTTTTCAATCAAAACTTCATTGACCTAATGCTTTTCCAATCCTCCTGCTATAATCATATTTCTTAGCTGTATAGTATATGAATGGTTCCTTTTATTTTGGTGGGTTGGTAGTTTTAGTATAATGGAACATTTCACAATGTTAAGGTTTTGTTTTGCTTTGTTTTAAAGAAATCCATTTCCTCAATTATTTCCTCATGTTACGGAGTTACTGGAAATTGTATTCAAGGAAAATAGCTTCTTATGGATTAGTTTGAAGTCAGTTTCACACTAAAGATTCTGTAACTTTTTTTCATACTAATACTTTTTTTTTTTTTTGGGCTGCGTTGGGTCTTCCTTGCTGCGCATGGGCTTTCTCTAGTTGTGGCGAGCGGGGGCTACTCTTCCTTGCGGTGCGTGGGCTTCTCATTGCAGTGGCTTCTCTTGTTGCGGAGCACGGGCTCTAGGCACGCGGACTTCAGTAGTTGTGGCTTGTGGGCTCTAGAGCTCAGGCTCAGTAGTTGTGGTGCACAGGCTTAGCCGCTCTGCGGCGTGTGGGATCTTCCCGGACTAGGGGTCGAACCTGTTTCCCCTGCATTGGCAGGTGGATTCTTAACCACTGCGCCACCAGGGAAGTCCCCTAATACTTTTCTTGTGTTTAAAATAATAGATACTCTACCACATTTATAATTATGTAATTGACTTATTATTTCATTACCTTGTGAGTCCATAGCTATATGGCAAACTTTAAAAGTTCTTTTAAAAATGTTATTGAAACAGGCTCAGAAGTTGTAATCACATTGAATTTTAACTTAACAGAATTAATTTTTGATGTTGGTATGGTATAATTGTATACTCATTTCAAACTATTGTGAAATGTTGCAAAAAGAGTTGTTGTAAAGCTTTTTAAAATGATAGACTAGTAAATATAATCTTTTTGTTTCTATTCTTATCTGCCAGTATAGAAATGGTAGTATTTTCTCCCATTCTTTTTTTTTTTTTTTTTTTCTGTGGTACGCGGGCCTCTCACTGTTGTGGCCTCTCCCGTTGCGGAGCACAGGCTCCGGAC